>NW_028259160.1:19138333-19492500 GCF_977971745.1 Zootermopsis nevadensis | reverse complement strand
GGTTAGGTTAGGTTAGGTTAGGTTAGGTTAGGTTACGTTAGGTTACGTTAGGTTAGGTTAGGTTAGGTTAGGTTAGGTTAGGTTACGTTAGGTAAGGTTAGGTTAGGTTAGGTTAGGTTAGGTTAGGTTAGGTCAGGTCAGGTCAGGTCAGGTCAGGTCAGGTCAGGTCAGGTCAGGACAGGTCAGGTTAGGTTAGGTTAGGTTAGGTTAGGTTAGGTTAGGTTAGGTTAGGTTAGGTTAGGTTAGGTTCGGTTAGGTTAGGTTGGTTAGGTTAGGTTAGGTTAGGTTAGGTTAGGTTAAGTTAGGTTAGGTTAGGTTAGGTTAGGTTAGGTTAGGTTAGTGTTAGGTTAGGATAGGTTAGGATAGGTTAGGTTAGGTTAGGTTAGGTTAGGTTAGGTCAGGTCAGGTCAGGTCAGGTCAGGTCAGGTCAGGTCAGGTCAGGTCAGGTCAGGTCAGGTCAGGTCAGGTTAGGTCAGGTTAGGTTAGGTTAGGTTAGGTTAGGTTATGTTAGGTTAGGTTAGGTTAGGTTAGGTTAGGTTAGGTTAGGTTAGGTTAGGTTAGGTTAGGGTAGGTTAGGTTAGGTTAGGTTAGGTTAGGTTAGGTTAGGTTAGGTTAGGTTAGGTTAGGTTAGGTTAGGTTAGGTTAGTGTTAGGTTAGGTTAGGTTAGGTTAGGTTAGGTTAGGTTAGGTTAGGTTAGGTTAGGTTAGGTTAGGTTAGGTTAGGTTAGGTTAGGTTAGGTTAGGGTTTGGTTAGGTTAGGTTAGGTTAGGTTAGGTTAGGTTAGGTTAGGTTAGGTTAGGTTAGTGTTAGGTTAAGTTAGGTTAGGTTAGGTTAAGTTAATTTATGTCAGGTTAGATTAGTTTAGGTTAGGTTAGTTTAGGTTATGTTAGGTTAGGTTAGGTTAGGTTAGGTTAGCTTAGGTTAGGTTATGTTAGGTTAATTAGGTTAGGTTAGGTTAGGTTAGGTTAGGTTAGGTTAGCTTAGGTTAGGTTAGGTTAGGTTAGGTTAGGTTAGGTCAGGTTAGGTTAGTGTTAGGACAGGTTAGGTTAGGTCAGGTTGGGTTAGGTTAGGTTTTTTTAGGTTAGGTTAGGTTAGGTTAGGTTAGGTTAGGTTAGGTTAGGTTAGGTTAGTTTAAGTTAGGTTAGGTTAGGTTAGGTTAGCTTAGGTTAGGTTAGGTTAGGTTACTTTAGGTTAGGTTAGGTTAGGTTAGGTTAGGTTAGGTTAGGTTAGGTTAGGTTAGGTTAGGTTAGGTTAGGTTAGGTTAGGTTAGGTTAGGTTAGTGTTAGGTTAGGTTAGGTTAGGTTAGTTTAGGTTAGGTTAGGTTAGGTTAGGTTAGGTTAGGTTAGGTTAGGTTAAGTTAGGTTAGGTTAGGTTAGGTTAGGTTAGGTTAGGTTAGGTTAGGTTAGGTTAGGTTAGGTTAGGTTAGGTTAGGTTAGGTTAGGTTAGGTTAGTGTTAGGTTAGGTTAGGTTAGGTTAGGTTAGGTTAGGTTAGGTTAGGTTAGGTTAGGTTAGGTTAGGTTAGGTTAGGTTAGGTTAGGTTTGGTTAGGTTAGGTTAGGTTAGGTTAGGTTAGGTTAGGTTAGGTTAGGTTAGGTTAGGTTAGGTTAGGTTAGGTTAGGTTAGGTTAGGTTAGGTTAGGTTAGGTTAGGTTAGGTTAGGTTATTTTAGGTTAGTTTAGGTTAGTGTTAAGTTAGGTTAGGTTAGGTTAGGTTAGGTTAGGTTAGGTTAGGTTAGGTTAGGTTAGGTTAGGTTAGGTTAGGTTAGGTTAAGTTAGGTTAGGTTAGGTTAGGTTAGGTTAGGTTAGGTTAGGTTAGGTTAGGTTAGGTTAGGTTAGGTTAGGTTAGGTTAGGTTAGGTTAGGTTAGGTTAGATTAGGTTAGGTTAGGTTAGGTTAGGTTAGGTTAGGTTAGGTTAGGTTAGGTTAGTGTTAGTGTTAGTGTTAGGTTAGGTCAGGTCAAGTCAGGTCAGGTCAGGTCAGGTCAGGTCAGGTCAGGTTAGGTTAGGTTAGGTTAGGTTAGGTTAAGTTAGGTTAGGTTAGGTTAGGTTAGGTTAGGTTAGGTTAGGTTAGGTTAGGTTAGGTTAGGTTAGGTTAGGTTGGGTTAGGTTAGGTTATGTTAGGCTAGGTTAGGTTAGGTTATTTTAGGTAAGGTTAGGTTTTTTAAGTTTTGTTAGGTTAGGTTAGGTTAGGTTATTGTAGTTTATGTTATGTTAGGTTAGGTTATGTTAGGTTATTTTAGGATTGGTTAGGTTAGTTTAGGTTAGGTTAGGTTAGGTTAGGTTAGGTTAGGTAAGATTAGTTTAGGTTAGGTTAGGTTAGGTTAGGTTAAGTTAGGTTAGGTTAGGTTAAGTTAATTTAGGTCAGGTTAGTTTAGGTTAGGTTAGTTTAGGTTAGGTTAGGTTAGGTTAGGTTAGGTTAGCTTAGGTTAGGTTAGGTTAGGTTAATTAGGTTAGGTTAGGTTAGGTTAGGTAAGTTTAGGTTAGGTTAGTTTAGGTAAGGTTAGCTTAGGTAAGGCTAGGTTAGGTTAGGCTAGTTTTTTTTTAGGTTAGGTTAGGTTTGGTTAGGCTAGGTTAGCTTAGGTTAGATTAGGTTAACTTAGGTTGGGTTAGGTTAGGTTGGGATAGGGTCGGTTGGATTAGGTTAGGTTGGGTTAGGTTAGGTTGGGTTAGGTTAGGTTAGTTAGGGTAAATTAGGTTAGGTTAATTTAGATTATGTTAGGATCAGTTAAGTTGGGTTAAATTAGGTTAGGTTAGTTTAGGTTAAGTTAGGTTAGGTTAAGTTAGGTTTGTTTGGTTAGTTAAGTTAGGTTTGTTTGGGTTAGGGTATGTTATGTTAGGTTAGGTTAGGTTAGTTTTTGTAAGGTTGGGTTAGGTTAGGTTAGGTTAGTTAGGTTATATTAGGTTAGGTTAGTTTCGGTTAGGTTACTTTATGTTATTTTAGTTTGGGTTAGGTTAGGTTAGGTTAGGTTAAGTTATGTTATTTAGATTAGTTTATTTTAGTTAGGTTATGTTAGGTTAGGTTTGGTTAGGTTAGGTTAGGTTAGGTTGTGTTAGGTTTGGTTTGGTTTGGTTAGGTTAGTTTTGGTTATGTTAGGTTAGGCAAGGTTAGATTAGGTTAGATTTGATTAGGTTAGGTTAGGTTAGGTTAAGTTAAGTTAGGTTAGGTTAGGTTAGGTTAGGTCAGGTTAGGTTAAGTTAGGTTAGGTTAAGTTAGATTAGGTTCGGTTAGGTTAGGTTAGGTTAGGTTAAGTTAGGTAAGTTTAGGTTAGGTTAGGTTTGGTTAGCTTGTGTTAGGTTAGGTTAGGTTAGGTTCAGTTAATTTAGGTTAGGGTAATTAGGTTAGGTTAGTTTAGGTTAGGTTAGGTTAGGTTAGGTTAGGTTAGGTTAGGTTAGGTTAGGTTAGGTTAAGTTAGGTTAGGTTAGGTTAGGTTAGGTTATGTTAGGTTAGGTTAGGTTAGGTTAGGTTAGGTGAGGTTAGGTTAGGTTAGGTTATGGTAGGTTAGGTTAGGTTAGATTAGGTTAGGTTAGGTTAGGTTAGGTTAGGTTAGGTTAGGTTAGGTTAGGTTAGGTTAGGTTAGGTTAGGTTAGGTTAGGTTAGGTTAGGTTAGGTTAGGTTAGTGTTAGGTTAGGTTAGATTAGGTTAGGTTAGGTTAGGTTAGGTTAGGTTAGGTTAGGTTAGGTTAGGTTAGGTTAGGTTAGGTTAGGTTAGGTTAGGTTAGGTTAGGTTAGGTTAGGTTTGGTTAGGTTAGGTTAGGTTAGGTTAGGTTAGGTTAGGTTAGTGATAGGTTAAGTTAGGTTAGGTTAGGTTAAGTTAATTTATGTCAGGTTAGATTAGTTTAGGTTAGGTTAGTTTAGGTTATGTTAGGTTAGGTTAGGTTAGGTTAGGTTAGGTTAGGTTAGCTTAGGTTAGGTTAGGTTAGGTTAATTAGGTTAGGTTAGGTTAGGTTAGGTTAGGTTAGGTTAGGTTAGGTTAGCTTAGATTAGGTTAGGTTAGGTTAGGTTAGGTTAGGTTAGGTTAGGTTAGGTTAGGTCAGGTTAGGTTTGTGTTAGGACAGGTTTGGTTAGGTCAGGTTGGGTTAGGTTAGGTTAGGTTAGGTTAGGTTAGGTTAGGTTAGGTTAGGTTAGGTTATGTTAGGTTAAGTTAGGTTAGGTTAGATTAGGTTAGGTTAGGTTAGGTTAGGTTAGGTTAGGTTAGGTTAGGTTAGGTTAGGTTAGGTTAGGTTAGGTTAGGTTAGGTTAGGTTAGGTTAGGTTAGGTTAGGTTAGGTTAGTGTTAGGTTAGGTTAGGTTAGGTTAGTTTAGGTTAGGTTAGGTTAGGTTAGGTTAGGTTAGGTTAGGTTAGGTTAGGTTAGGTTAGGTTAGGTTAGGTTAGGTTAAGTTATGTTACGTTAGGTTAGGTTAGGTTAGGTTAGGTTAGGTTAGGTTAGGTTAGGTTAGGTTAGGTTAGGTTAGGTTAGGTTAGGTTAGGTTAGGTTAGGTTAGGTTAGGTTAGGTTAGGTTAGGTTAGGTTAGGTTAGGTTAGGTTAGGTTAGGTTAGGTTACGTTAGGTTACGTTAGGTTAGGTTAGGTTAGGTTAGGTTAGGTTAGGTTACGTTAGGTTAGGTTAGGTTAGGTTAGGTTAGGTTAGGTTAGGTTAGGTTAGGTTAGGTTAGGTTGGGTTAGGTTAGGTCAGGTCAGGTCAGGTCAGGTCAGGTCAGGTCAGGTCAGGTCAGGTCAGGTCAGGTCAGGTCAGGTCAGGTCAGGTCAGGTCAGGTCAGGTCAGGTCAGGTCAGGTCAGGTTAGGTTAGGTTAGGTTAGGTTAGGTTAGGTTAGGTTAGGTTAGGTTAGGTTAGGTTAGGTTAGGTTAGGTTAGGTTAGGTTAGGTTCGGTTAGGTTAGGTTAGGTTAGGTTAGGTTAGGTTACGTTAGGTTACGTTAGGTTAGGTTAGGTTAGGTTAGGTTAGGTTAGGTTACGTTACGTTAGGTTAGGTTAGGTTAAATTAGGTTAGGTTAGGTTAGGTTAGGTTAGGTTAGGTTAGGTTAGGTCAGGTCAGGTCAGGTCAGGTCAGGTCAGGTCAGGTCAGGTAGTTCAGGTCTGGTCGGGTCAGGTCAGGTTAGGTTAGGTTAGGTTAGGTTAGGTTAGGTTAGGTTAGGTTAGGTTAGGTTAGGTTAGGTTAGGTTAGGTTAGGTTAGGTTAGGTTAGGTTAGGTTAGGTTAGGTTAGGTTAGGTTAGGTTAGGTTAGGTTAGGTTAGGTTAGGTTAGGTTAGTGTTAGGTTAGGTTTAGGTTAGGTTAGGTTAGGTTAGGTTAGGTTAGGTCAGGTCAGGTCAGGTCAGGTCAGGTCAGGTCAGGTCAGGTCAGGTCAGGTCAGGTCAGGTCAGGTCAGGTCAGGTTAGGTTAGGTTAAGTTAGGTTAGGTTAGGTTAGGTTAGGTTAGGTTAGGTTAGGTTAGGTTAGGTTAGGTTAGGTTAGGTTAGGTCAGGTCAGGTCAGGTCAGGTCAGGTCAGGTCAGGTCAGGTCAGGTCAGGTCAGGTCAGGTTAGGTTAGGTTAGGTTAGGTTAGGTTAGGTTAGGTTAGGTTAGGTTAGGTTAGGTTAGGTTAGGTTAGGTTAGGTTAGGTTAGGTTAGGTTAGGTTAGGTTAGGTTAGGTTAGGTTAGGTCAGGTCAGGTCAGGTCAGGTCAGGTCAGGTCAGGTCAGGTTAGGTTAGGTTAGGTTAGGTTAGTTTAGGTTAAGTTAGTTTAGGTTAGGTTAGGTTAGGTTAGGTTAGGTTAGGTTAGGTTAGGTTAGTTTAGGTTAGGTTAGGTTAGGTTAGGTTAGGTTAGGTTAGGTTAGGTTAGGTTAGGTTAGGTTAGGTTATGTTAGGTTAGGTTAGGTTAGGTTATTTTAGGTTAGGTTAGGTTAGTGTTAGGTTAGGTTAGGTTAGGTTAGGTTAGGTTAGGTTAGGTTAGGTTAGGTTAGGTTAGGTTAAGTTAGGTTAGGTTAGGTTAGGTTAGGTTAGGTTAGGATAGGTTAGGTTAGGTTAGGTTAGGTTAGGTTAGGTTAGGTTAGGTTAGGTTAGGTTAGGTTAGGTTAGGTTAGGTTAGGTTAGGTTAGGTTAGGTTAGGTTAGGTTAGGTTAGGTTAAGTTAGGTTAGGTTAGGTTAGTGTTAGGTTAGGTTAGGTTAGGTTAGGTTAGGTTAGGTTAGGTTAGGTTAGGTTAGATCAGGTCAGGTCAGGTCAGGTCAGGTCAGGTCAGGTCAGGTCAGGTCAGGTTAGGTTAGGTTAGGTTAGGTTAGGTTAGGTTAGGTTAGGTTAGGTTAGGTTAGGTTAGGTTAGGTTAGGTTAGGTTAGGTTAGGTTAGTGTTAGTGTTAGTGTTAGGTTAGGTCAGGTCAAGTCAGGTCAGGTCAGGTCAGGTCAGGTCAGGTCAGGTTAGGTTAGGTTAGGTTAGGTTAAGTTAGGTTACTTTAGGTTAGGTTAGGTTATGTTAGGTTAGGTTAGGTTAGGTTAGGTTAGGTTAGGTTAGGTTAGGTTAGGTTAGGTTAGGTTGGGTTAGGTTAGGTTATGTTAGGCTAGGTTAGGTTAGGTTATTTTAGGTAAGGTTAGGTTTTTTAAGTTTTGTTAGGTTAGGTTAGGTTAGGTTATTGTAGTTTATGTTATGTTAGGTTAGGTTATGTTAGGTTATTTTAGGATTGGTTAGGTTAGTTTAGGTTAGGTTAGGTTAGGTTAGGTTAGGTTAGGTAAGATTAGTTTAGGTTAGGTTAGGTTAGGTTAGGTTAAGTTAGGTTAGGTTAGGTTAAGTTAATTTAGGTCAGGTTCGTTTAGGTTAGGTTAGTTTAGGTTAGGTTAGGTTAGGTTAGGTTAGCTTAGGTTAGGTTAGGTTAGGTTAATTAGGTTAGGTTAGGTTAGGTTAGGTAAGTTTAGGTTAGGTTAGTTTAGGTAAGGTTAGCTTAGGTAAGGCTAGGTTAGGTTAGGCTAGTTTTTTTTAGGTTAGGTTAGGTTTAGTTAGGCTAGGTTAGCTTAGGTTAGGTTAGGTTAACTTAGGTTGGGTTAGGTTAGGTTGGGATAGGGTCGGTTGGATTAGGTTAGGTTGGGTTAGGTTAGGTTGGGTTAGGTTAGGTTAGTTAGGGTAAATTAGGTTAGGTTAATTTAGATTATGTTAGGATAAGTTAAGTTGGGTTAAATTAGGTTAGGTTAGTTTAGGTTAGGTTAGGTTAGGTTAAGTTAGGTTAGGTTAGATTAGTTTAGCTTAGGTTAGATTAAGTTAGGTTAGGTTAGGTTAGTTAAATTAAGTTAGGTTAGGTTAGTTAGTTTAGGTTAGGTTAGGTTACGTTACGTTAGGTTGGGTTAGGTTAGGTTAGGTTAGGTTATTTTAGTTTAGGTTAGGTTTTGTTAGGTTAGGTTAGGTTTAATTTTATTTAGTTTAGGTTTGGTTAGGTTATTTTATTTTAGGTTAGTTTTTGTTTGGTTAGGTTAGGTTAGGTTAAGCTAGGTTAGGTTAGGTTAGGCTAGGTTAAGTTAGGTTAGGTAGGTTAAGTTAGGTTATGCTAGTTTAGGTTAGGTTAGGTTATTTTAGGTTAGTTAGGTTAGGTTAGGTTATGTTGGGTTGGGTTAGGTTAGGTAAGGTTAGGTTTGGTTAGTTAGGTTAGGTTTGTTTAGGTTAGGGTATGTTATGTTAGGTTAGGTTAGGTTAGGTTAGTTTTTGTTAGGTAAGGTTAGTTTAGGTTAGGTTAGGTTAGATAAGTTATATTAGGTTAGGTTAGTTTCGGTTAGGTTAGTTTAGGTTAGGTTAGTTTGGGTTAGGTTAGGTTAGGTTAAGTTAGGTTAGTTAGATTATTTTAATTTAGTTAGGTTAGGTTTGGTTAGGTTTGGTTAGGTTAAGTTAGGTTTGGTTAGGTATGGTTACGTTTGGTTAGGTTTGGTTAGGTTAGGCTAGGTTAGATTAGCTTAGGTTTGATTAGTTTAGGTTAGGTTAGGTTAAGTTAAGTTAGGTTAGGTTAGGTCAGGTTAGGTTAGGTTAGGTTAGATTAGGTTAGATTAGGTTTGGTTAGGTTAGGTTATTTTAGGTTAGTTAGGTTAGGTTAGATTAGGTTATGTTGGGTTGGGTTAGGTTAGGTTAGGTTAGTTTAGGTTAGATTAGGATTGCTTAGGTTAGGATATTTTAGGTTAGTTAGGTTAGGTTAGGTTAGGTTATGTTGGGTTGGGTTAGGTTAGGTAAGGTTAGGTTAGGTTAGGTTTTTGTTAGTTAGGTTAGGTTTGTTTGGGTTAGGGTATGTTATGTTAGGTTAGGTTAGGTTAGTTTTTGTAAGGTTGGGTTAGGTTAGGTTAGGTTAGTTAGGTTATATTAGGTTAGGTTAGTTTCGGTTAGGTTACTTTATGTTATTTTAGTTTGGGTTAGGTTAGGTTAGGTTAGGTTAAGTTAGGTTAGTTAGATTAGTTTATTTTAGTTAGGTTATGTTAGGTTAGGTTTGGTTAGGTTAGGTTAGGTTAGGTTGTGTTAGGTTTGGTTTGGTTAGGTTAGGTTAGTTTTGGTTATGTTAGGTCAGGCAAGGTTAGATTAGGTTAGATTTGATTAGGTTAGGTTAGGTTAGGTTAAGTTAAGTTAGGTTAGGTTAGGTTAGGTTAGGTCAGGTTAGGTTAAGTTAGGTTAGGTTAGGTTAGATTAGGTTCGGTTAGGTTAGGTTAGGTTAGGTTAAGTTAGGTAAGTTTAGGTTAGGTTAGGTTTGGTTAGCTTGTGTTAGGTTAGGTTAGGTTAGGTTCAGTTAATTTAGGTTAGGGTAATTAGGTTAGGTTAGTTTAGGTTAGGTTAGGTTAGGTTAGGTTAGGTTAGGTTAGGTTAGGTTAGGTTAGGTTAGGTTAGGTTAGGTTAGGTTAGGTTAAGTTAGGTTAGGTTAGGTTAGGTTAGGTTAGGTTAGGTTAGGTTAGGTAGGTAGGTTAGGTTAGGTTAGGTTAGGTTAGGTTAGGTTAGGTTAAGTTATGTTAGGTTAGGTTAGGTTAGGTTAGGTTAGGTTAGGTTAGGTTAGGTTAGGTTAGGTTAGGTTAGGTTAGGTTAGGTTAGGTTAGGTTAGGTTAGGTTAGGTTAGGTTAGGTTAGGTTAGGTTAGGTTAGGTTAGGTTAGGTTAGGTTAGGTTAGGTTAGGTTAGGTTAGGTTAGGTTAGGTTAGGTTAGGTTAGGTTAGGTTAGGGTTAGGTTAGGTTAGGTTAGGTTAGGTTAGGTTAGGTTAGGTTAGGTTAGGTTAGGTTAGGTTAGGTTAGGTTAGGTTATTGGTTAGGTTAGGTCAGGTCAGGTTAGGTTAGGGTCAGGTCAGGTCAGGTCAGGTCAGGTCAGGTCAGGTCAGGTTAGGTTAGGTTAGGTTAGGTTAGGTTAGGTTAGGTTATGTTAGGTTAGGTTAGGTTAGGTTAGGTTAGGTTAGGTTAGGTTAGGTTAGGTTAGGTTAGGTTAGGTTACGTTAGGTTACGTTAGGTTAGGTTAGGTTAGGTTAGGTTAGGTTAGGTTAGGTTAGGTTAGGTTAGGTTAGGTTAGGTTAGGTTAGGTTAGGTTAGGTTAGGTTAGGTTAGGTTAGGTTAGGTCAGGTCAGGTCAGGTCAGGTCAGGTCAGGTCAGGTCAGGTCAGGTCAGGTTAGGTTAGGTTAGGTTAGGTTAGGTTAGGTTAGGTTAGGTTAGGTTAGGTTAGGTTAGGTTAGGTTAGGTTAGGTTAGGTTAGGTTAGGTTAGGTTAGGTTAGGTTAGGTTAGGTTAGGTTAGGTTAGGTTAGGTTAGTGTTAGGTTAGGTTAGGTTAGGTTAGGTTAGGTTAGGTTAGGTTAGGTTAGGTTAGGTCAGGTCAGGTCAGGTCAGGTCAGGTCAGGTCAGGTCAGGTCAGGTCAGGTCAGGTCAGGTTAGGTTAGGTTAGGTTAGGTCAGGTCAGGTCAGGTCAGGTCAGGTCAGGTCAGGTCAGGTCAGGTCAGGTTAGGTTAGGTTAGGTTAGGTTAGGTTAGGTTAGGTTAGGTTAGGTTAGGTTAGGTTAGGTTAGGTTAGGTTAGGTTAGGTTAGGTTAGGTTGGGTTGGGTTAGGTTAGGTTATGTTAGGCTAGGTTAGGTTAGGTTATTTTAGGTAAGGTTAGGTTTTTTAAGTTTTGTTAGGTTAGATTAGGTTAGGTTATTGTAGTTTATGTTATGTTAGGTTAGGTTATGTTAGGTTATTTTAGGATTGGTTAGGTTAGTTTAGGTTAGGTTAGGTTAGGTTAGGTTAGGTAAGATTAGTTTAGGTTAGGTTAGGTTAGGTTAGGTTAAGTTAGGTTAGGTTAGGTTAAGTTAATTTAGGTCAGGTTAGTTTAGGTTAGGTTAGTTTAGGTTAGGTTAGGTTAGGTTAGGTTAGGTTAGCTTAGGTTAGGTTAGGTTAGGTTAAGTAGGTTAGGTTAGGTTAGGTTAGGTAAGTTTAGGTTAGGTTAGTTTAGGTAAGGTTAGCTTAGGTAAGGCTAGGTTAGGTTAGGCTAGTTTTTTTTAGGTTAGGTTAGGTTTGGTTAGGCTAGGTTAGCTTAGGTTAGGTTAGGTTAACTTAGGTTGGGTTAGGTTAGGTTGGGATAGGGTCGGTTGGATTAGGTTACGTTGGGTTAGGTTAGGTTGGGTTAGGTTAGGTTAGTTAGGGTAAATTAGGTTAGGTTAATTTAGATTATGTTAGGATAAGTTAAGTTGGGTTAAATTAGGTTAGGTTAGTTTAGGTTAGGTTAGGTTAGGTTAAGTTAGGTTAGGTTAGATTAGTTTAGCTTAGGTTAGGTTAAGTTAGGTTAGGTTAGGTTAGTTAAATTAAGTTAGGTTAGGTTAGTTAGTTTAGGTTAGGTTAGGTTACGTTACGTTAGGTTGGGTTAGGTTAGGTTAGGTTAGGTTATTTTAGTTTAGGTTAGGTTTTGTTAGGTTAGGTTAGGTTTAATTTTACTTAGTTTAGGTTTGGTTAGGTTAGGTTATTTTAGGTTAGTTTTTGTTTGGTTAGGTTAGGTTAGGTTAGGCTAGGTTAAGTTAGGTTAGGTAGGTTAAGTTAGGTTATGCTAGGTTAGGTTAGGTTAGGTTATTTTAGGTTAGTTAGGTTAGGTTAGGTTATGTTGGGTTGGGTTAGGTTAGGTAAGGTTAGGTTTGGTTAGTTAGGTTAGGTTTGTTTAGGTTAGGGTATGTTATGTTAGGTTAGGTTAGGTTAGGTTAGTTTTTATAGGTAAGGTTAGTTTAGGTTAGGTTAGGTTAGATAAGTTATATTAGGTTAGGTTAGTTTCGGTTAGGTTAGTTTAGGTTAGGTTAGTTTGGGTTAGGTTAGGTTAGGTTAAGTTAGGTTAGTTAGATTATTTTAATTTAGTTAGGTTAGGTTTGGTTAGGTTTGGTTAGGTTAAGTTAGGTTTGGTTAGGTTTGGTTACGTTTGGTTAGGTTTGGTTAGGTTAGGCTAGGTTAGATTAGCTTAGGTTTGATTAGTTTAGGTTAGGTTAGGTTAAGTTAAGTTAGGTTAGGTTAGGTCATGTTAGGTTAGGTTAGGTTAGATTAGGTTAGATTAGGTTTGGTTAGGTCAGGTCAGGTCAGGTCAGGTCAGGTCAGGTCAGGTCAGGTCAGGTCAGGTCAGGTCAGGTCAGGTCAGGTTAGGTTAGGTTAGGTTAGGTTAGGTTAGGTTAGGTTAGGTTAGGTTAGGTTAGGTTAGGTTAGGTTAGGTTAGGTTAGGTTAGGTTAGGTTAGGTTAGGTTAGGTTAGGTAACGTTAGGTTACGTTAGGTTAGGTTAGGTTAGGTTAGGTTAGGTTAGGTTAGGTTAGGTTACGTTTGGTTAGGTTAGGTTAGGTTAGGTTAGGTTAGGTTAGGTTAGGTTAGGTTAGGTTAGGTCAGGTCAGGTCAGGTCAGGTCAGGTCAGGTCAGGTCAGGTCAGGTCAGGTCAGGTCAGGTCAGGTCAGGTTAGGTTAGGTTAGGTTAGGTTAGGTTAGGTTAGGTTAGGTTAGGTTAGGTTAGGTTAGGTTAGGTTAGGTTAGGTTAGGTTAGGTTAGGTTAGGTTAGGTTAGGTTAGGTTAGGTTAGGTTAGGTTAGGTTAGGTTATGTTAGGATAAGTTAGGTTAGGTTAGGTTAGGTTAGGATAGGTTAGGTTAGGTTAGGTTAGGTTAGTGTTAGTGTTAGTGTTAGGTTAGGTCAGGTCAAGTCAGGTCAGGTCAGGTCAGGTCAGGTCAGGTCAGCTCAGGTTAGGTTAGGTTAGGTTAGGTTAGGTTAGGTTAGGTTAGGTTAGGTTAGGTTAGGTTAGGTTAGGTTAGGTTAGGTTAGGTTAGGTTGGGTTAGGTTAGGTTATGTTAGGCTAGGTAAGGTTAGGTTATTTTAGGTAAGGTTAGGTTTTTTAAGTTTTGTTAGGTTAGGTTAGGTTAGGTTATTGTAGTTTATGTTATGTTAGGTTAGGTTATGTTAGGTTATTTTAGGATTGGTTAGGTTAGTTTAGGTTAGGTTAGGTTAGGTTAGGTTAGGTTAGGTAAGATTAGTTTAGGTTAGGTTAGGTTAGGTTAGGTTAAGTTAGGTTAGGTTAGGTTAAGTTAATTTAGGTCAGGTTAGTTTAGGTTAGGTTAGTTTAGGTTAGGTTAGGTTAGGTTAGGTTAGGTTAGCTTAGGTTAGGTTAGGTTAGGTAAGGTTAGCTTAGGTAAGGCTAGGTTAGGTTAGGCTAGTTTTTTTTAGGTTAGGTTAGGTTTGGTTAGGCTAGGTTAGCTTAGGTTAGGTTAGGTCAACTTAGGTTGGGTTAGGTTAGGTTAGGATAGGGTCGGTTGGATTAGGTTAGGTTGGGTTAGGTTAGGTTGGGTTAGGTTAGGTTAGTTAGGGTAAATTAGGTTAGGTTAATTTAGATTATGTTAGGATAAGTTAAGTTGGATTAAATTAGGTTAGGTTAGTTTAGGTTAGGTTAGGTTAGGTTAAGTTAGGTTAGGTTAGATTAGTTTAGCTTAGGTTAGGTTAAGTTAGGTTAGGTTAGGTTAGTTAAATTAAGTTAGGTTAGGTTAGTTAGTTTAGGTTAGGTTAGGTTACGTTACGTTAGGTTGGGTTAGGTTAGGTTAGGTTAGGTTATTTTAGTTTAGGTTAGGTTTTGTTAGGTTAGGTTAGGTTTAATTTTACTTAGTTTAGGTTTGGTTAGGTTAGGTTATTTTAGGTTAGTTTTTGTTTGGTTAGGTTAGGTTAGGTTAAGCTAGGTTAGGTTAGGTTAGGCTAGGTTAAGTTAGGTTAGGTAGGTTAAGTTAGGTTATGCTAGGTTAGGTTAGGTTAGGTTATTTTAGGTTAGTTAGGTTAGGTTAGGTTATGTTGGGTTGGGTTAGGTTAGGTAAGGTTAGGTTTGGTTAGTTAGGTTAGGTTTGTTTAGGTTAGGGTATGTTATGTTAGGTTAGGTTAGGTTAGGTTAGTTTTTGTTATGTAAGGTTAGTTTAGGTTAGGTTAGGTTAGATAAGTTATATTAGGTTAGGTTAGTTTCGGTTAGGTTAGTTTAGGTTAGGTTAGTTTGGGTTAGGTTAGGTTATGTTAAGTTAGGTTAGTTAGATTATTTTAATTTAGTTAGGTTAGGTTTGGTTAGGTTTGGTTAGGTTAAGTTAGGTTTGGTTAGGTTTGGCTACGTTTGGTTAGGTTTGGTTAGGTTAGGCTAGGTTAGATTAGCTTAGGTTTGATTAGTTTAGGTTAGGTTAGGTTAAGTTAAGTTAGGTTAGGTTAGGTCAGGTTAGGTTAGGTTAGGTTAGATTAGGTTAGATTAGGTTTGGTTAGGTTAGGTTATTTTAGGTTAGTTAGGTTAGGTTAGGTTAGGTTATGTTGGGTTGGGTTAGGTTAGGTTAGGTTAGTTTAGGTTAGATTAGGATTGCTTAGGTTAGGATATTTTAGGTTAGTTAGGTTAGGTTAGGTTAGTTTATGTTGGGTTGGGTTAGGTTAGGTAAGGTTAGGATAGGTTAGGTTTGTTTAGCTAGTTTAGGTTTGTTTGGGTTAGGGTATGTTATGTTAGGTTAGGTTAGGTTAGTTTTTGTAAGGTTGGGTTAGGTTAGGTTAGGTTAGTTAGGTTATATTAGGTTAGGTTAGTTTCGGTTAGGTTACTTTATGTTATTTTAGTTTGGGTTAGGTTAGGTTAGGTTAGGTTAAGTTAGGTTAGTTAGATTAGTTTATTTTAGTTAGGTTATGTTAGGTTAGGTTTGGTTAGGTTAGGTTAGGTTAGGTTGTGTTAGGTTTGGTTTGGTTTGGTTAGGTTAGTTTTGGTTATGTTAGGTTAGGCAAGGTTAGATTAGGTTAGATTTGATTAGGTTAGGTTAGGTTAGGTTAAGTTAAGTTAGGTTAGGTTAGGTTAGGTTAGGTCAGGTTAGGTTAAGTTAGGTTAGGTTAGGTTAGATTAGGTTCGGTTCGGTTAGGTTAGGTTAGGTTAAGTTAGGTAAGTTTAGGTTAGGTTAGGTTTGGTTAGCTTGTGTTAGGTTAGGTTAGGTTCAGTTAATTTAGGTTAGGGTAATTAGGTTAGGTTAGTTTAGGTTAGGTTAGGTTAGGTTAGGTTAGGTTAGGTTAGGTTAGGTTAGGTTAGGTTAGGTTAGGTTAGGTTAGGTTAGGTTAGGTTAGGTTAGGTTAGGTTAGGTTAGGTTAGGTTAAGTTAGGTTAGGTTAGGTTAGGTTAGGTTAGGTTAGGTTAGGTTAGGTTAGGTTAGGTTAGGTTAGGTTAGGTTAGGTTAGGTTAGGTTAGGTTAGGTTAGGTTAGGTTAGGTTATGTCAGGTTAGGTTAGGTTAGGTTAGGTTAGGTTAGGTTAGGTTAGGTTAGGTTAGGTTAGGTTAGGTTAGGTTAGGTTACGTTAGGTTACGTTAGGTTAGGTTAGGTTAGGTTACGTTAGGTTTGGTTAGGTTAGGTTAGGTTAGGTTAGGTTAGGTTAGGTTAGGTTAGGTTAGGTTAGGTCAGGTCAGGTCAGGTCAGGTCAGGTCAGGTCAGGTCAGGTCAGGTCAGGTCAGGTAAGGTCAGGTTAGGTTAGGTTAGGTTAGGTTAGGTTAGGTTAGGTTAGGTTAGGTTAGGTTAGGTTAGGTTAGGTTAGGTTAGGTTAGATTAGGTTAGGTTAGGTTAGGTTTGGTTAGGTTAGGTTAGGTTAGGTTAGGTTACGTTAGGTTACGTTAGGTTAGGTTAGGTTAGGTTAGGTTAGGTTAGGTTACGTTAGGTTAGGTTAGGTTAGGTTAGGTTAGGTTAGGTTAGGTTAGGTTAGGTTAGGTTAGGTTAGGTCAGGTCAGGTCAGGTCAGGTCAGGTCAGGTCTGGTCAGGTCAGGTCAGGTCAGGTCAGGTTAGGTTAGGTTAGGTTAGGTTAGGTTAGGTTAGGTTAGGTTAGGTTAGGTTAGGTTAGGTTAGGTTAGGTTAGGTTAGGTTAGGTTAGGTTAGGTTAGGTTAGGTTAGGTTAGGTTAGGTTAGGTTAGTGTTAGGTTAGGTTAGGTTAGGTTAGGTTAGGTTAGGTTAGGTTAGGTTAGGTTAGGTCAGGTCAGGTCAGGTCAGGTCAGGTCAGGTCAGGTCAGGTCAGGTCAGGTTAGGTTAGGTTAGGTCAGGTCAGGTCAGGTCAGGTCAGGTCAGGTCAGGTCAGGTCAGGTTAGGTTAGGTTAGGTTAGGTTAGGTTAGGTTAGGTTAGGTTAGGTTAGGTTAGGTTAGGTTAGGTTAGGTTAGGTTAGGTTAGGTTAGGTTAGGTTAGGTTAGGTTACGTTAGGTTACATTAGTTTAGGATAGGTTAGGTTAGGTTAGGTTAGGTTAGGTTACGTTAGGTTAGGTTAGGTTAGGTTAGGTTAGGTTAGGTTAGGTTAGGTTAGGTTAGGTCAGGTCAGGTCAGGTCAGGTCAGGTCAGGTCAGGTCAGGTCAGGTCAGGTCAGGTCAGGTTAGGTTAGGTTAGGTTAGGTTAGGTTAGGTTAGGTTAGGTTAGGTTAGGTTAGGTTAGGTTAGATTAGGTTAGGTTAGGTTAGGTTAGGTTAGGTTAGGTTAGGTTAGGTTAGGTTAGTGTTAGGTTAGGTTAGGTTAGGTCAGGTTAGGTAAGCTTAGGTTAGGTTAGGTTAGGTTAGGTTAGGTTAGGTTAGGTTAGGTCAGGTTAGGTTAGTGTTAGGACAGGTTAGGTTAGGTCAGGTTGGGTTAGGTTAGGTTAGGTTAGGTTAGGTTAGGTTAGGTTAGTTTAGGTTAATTTAGGTTAGGTTAGGTTAGGTTAGGTTAGGTTAGGTTAGGTTAGGTTAGGTTAGTTTAGGTTAGGTTAGGTTAGGTTAGGTTAGGTTAGGTTAGGTTAGGTTAGGTTAGGTTAGGTTAGGTTAGGTTAGGTTAGGTTAGGTTAGGTTAGGTTAGGTTAGGTTAGGTTAGGTTAGGTTAGGTTAGGTTAGGTTAGGTTAGGTTAGGTTAGGTTAGGTTAGGTTAGGTTAGGTTAGGTTAGGTTAGGTTAGGTTAGGTTAGGTTAGGTTAGGTTAGGTTAGGTTAGGTTAGGTTAGGTTAGGTTAGGTTAGGATAGGTTAGTGTTAGGTTAGGTTAGGTTAGGTTCGGTTAGGTTAGGTTAGGTAAGGTCAGGTCAGGTCAGGTCAGGTCAGGTCAGGTCAGGTCAGGTCAGGTCAGGTTAGGTTAGGTTAGGTTAGGTTAGGTTAGGTTAGGTTAGGTTAGGTTAGGTTAGGTTAGGTTAGGTTAGGTTAGGTTAGGTTAGGTTAGGTTAGGTTAGGTTAGGTTAGGTTAGGTTAGGTTAGTGTTAGTGTTAGTGTTAGGTTAGGTCAGGTCAAGTCAGGTCAGGTCAGGTCAGGTCAGGTCAGGTCAGGTCAGGTTAGGTTAGGTTAGGTTAGGTTAGGTTAGGTTAGGTTAGGTTAGGTTAGGTTAGGTTAGGTTAGGTTAGGTTAGGTTGGGTTAGGTTAGGTTATGTTAGGCTAGGTTAGGTTAGGTTATTTTAGGTAAGGTTAGGTTTTTTAAGTTTTGTTAGGTTAGATTAGGTTAGGTTATTGTAGTTTATGTTATGTTAGGTTAGGTTATGTTAGGTTATTTTAGGATTGGTTAGGTTAGTTTAGGTTAGGTTAGGTTAGGTTAGGTTAGGTTAGGTAAGATTAGTTTAGGTTAGGTTAGGTTAGGTTAGGTTAAGTTAGGTTAGGTTAGGTTAAGTTAATTTAGGTCAGGTTAGTTTAGGTTAGGTTAGTTTAGGTTAGGTTAGGTTAGGTTAGGTTAGGTTAGCTTAGGTTAGGTTAGGTTAGGTTAAGTAGGTTAGGTTAGGTTAGGTTAGGTAAGTTTAGGTTAGGTTAGTTTAGGTAAGGTTAGCTTAGGTAAGGCTAGGTTAGGTTAGGCTAGTTTTTTTTAGGTTAGGTTAGGTTTGGTTAGGCTAGGTTAGCTTAGGTTAGGTTAGGTTAACTTAGGTTGGGTTAGGTTAGGTTGGGATAGGGTCGGTTGGATTAGGTTAGGTTGGGTTAGGTTAGGTTGGGTTAGGTTAGGTTAGTTAGGGTAAATTAGGTTAGGTTAATTTAGATTATGTTAGGATAAGTTAAGTTGGGTTAAATTAGGTTAGGTTAGTTTAGGTTAGGTTAGTTTAGGTTAAGTTAGGTTAGGTTAGATTAGTTTAGCTTAGGTTAAGTTAAGTTAGGTTAGGTTAGGTTAGTTAAATTAAGTTAGGTTAGGTTAGTTAGTTTAGGTTAGGTTAGGTTACGTTACGTTAGGTTGGGTTAGGTTAGGTTAGGTTAGGTTAGGTTAGTTTAGGTTAGGTTTTGTTAGGTTAGGTTAGGTTTAATTTTACTTAGTATAGGTTTGGTTAGATTAGGTTATTTTAGGTTAGTTTTTGTTTGGTTAGGTTAGGTTAGGTTAAGCTAGGTTAGTTAGATTAGTTTATTTTAGTTAGGTTATGTTAGGTTAGGTTTGGTTAGGTTAGGTTAGGTTAGGTTGTGTTAGGTTTGGTTTGGTTTGGTTAGGTTAGTTTTGGTTATGTTAGGTTAGGCAAGGTTAGATTAGGTTAGATTTGATTAGGTTAGGTTAGGTTAGGTTAAGTTAAGTTAGGTTAGGTTAGGTTAGGTTAGGTTAGGTTAGGTTAGGTTAGGTTAGGTTAGTGTTAGTGTTAGTGTTAGTCTAGGTCAGGTCAAGTCAGGTCAGGTCAGGTCAGGTCAGGTCAGGTCAGGTCAGGTCTGGTCAGGTCAGGTCAGGTCAGGTCAGGTCAGGTCAGGTCAGGTCAGGTTAGGTTAGGTTAGGTTAGGTCAGGTCAAGTCAGGTCAGGTCAGGTCAGTTCAGGTCAGGTCAGGTCAGGTCAGGTCAGGTTAGGTTAGGTTAGGTTAGGTTAGGTTAGGTTAGGTTAGGTTAGGTTAGGTTAGGTTAGGTTAGGTTAGGTTAGGTTAGGTTAGGTTAGGTTAGGTTAGGTTAGGTTAGGTTAGGTTAGGTTAGGTTATGTTAGGATAAGTTAGGTTAGGTTAGGTTAGGTTAGGTTAGGTTAGGTTAGGTTAGGTTAGGTTAGGTTAGTGTTAGTGTTAGTGTTAGGTTAGGTCAGGTCAAGTCAGGTCAGGTCAGGTCAGGTCAGGTCAGGTCAGGTCAGGTTAGGTTAGGTTAGGTTAGGTTAGGTTAGGTTAGGTTAGGTTAGGTTAGGTTAGGTTAGGTTAGGTTAGGTTAGGTTAGGTTAGGTTCGGTTGGGTTAGGTTAGGTTATGTTAGGCTAGGTTAGGTTAGGTTATTTTAGGTAAGGTTAGGTTTTTTAAGTTTTGTTAGGTTAGGTTAGGTTAGGCTATTGTAGTTTATGTTATGTTAGGTTAGGTTATGTTAGGTTATTTTAGGATTGGTTAGGTTAGTTTAGGTTAGGTTAGATTAGGTTAGGTTAGGTTAGGTAAGATTAGTTTATGTTAGGTTAGGTTAGGTTAGGTTAAGTTAGGTTAGGTTAGGTTAAGTTAATTTAGGTCAGGTTAGTTTAGGTTAGGTTAGTTTAGGTTAGGTTAGGTTAGGTTAGGTTAGGTTAGCTTAGGTTAGGTTAGGTTAGGTAAGGTTAGCTTAGGTAAGGCTAGGTTAGGTTAGGCTAGTTTTTTTAGGTTAGGTTAGGTTTGGTTAGGCTAGGTTAGCTTAGGTTAGGTTAGGTCAACTTAGGTTGGGTTAGGTTAGGTTAGGATAGGGTCGGTTGGATTAGGTTAGGTTGGGTTAGGTTAGGTTGGGTTAGGTTAGGTTAGTTAGGGTAAATTAGGTTAGGTTAATTTAGATTATGTTAGGATAAGTTAAGTTGGATTAAATTAGGTTAGGTTAGGTTAGGTTAAGTTAGGTTAGGTTAGATTAGTTTAGCTTAGGTTAGGTTAAGTTAGGTTAGGTTAGGTTAGTTAAATTAAGTTAGGTTAGGTTAGTTAGTTTAGGTTAGGTTAGGTTACGTTACGTTAGGTTGGGTTAGGTTAGGTTAGGTTAGGTTATTTTAGTTTAGGTTAGGTTTTGTTAGGTTAGGTTAGGTTTAATTTTACTTAGTTTAGGTTTGGTTAGGTTAGGTTATTTTAGGTTAGTTTTTGTTTGGTTAGGTTAGGTTAGGTTAAGCTAGGTTAGGTTAGGTTAGGCTAGGTTAAGTTAGGTTAGGTAGGTTAAGTTAGGTTATGCTAGGTTAGGTTAGGTTAGGTTATTTTAGGTTAGTTAGGTTAGGTTAGGTTATGTTGGGTTGGGTTAGGTTAGGTAAGGTTAGGTTTGGTTAGTTAGGTTAGGTTTGTTTAGGTTAGGGTATGTTATGTTAGGTTAGGTTAGGTTAGGTTAGTTTTTGTTATGTAAGGTTAGTTTAGGTTAGGTTAGGTTAGATAAGTTATATTAGGTTAGGTTAGTTTCGGTTAGGTTAGTTTAGGTTAGGTTAGTTTGGGTTAGGTTAGGTTATGTTAAGTTAGGTTAGTTAGATTATTTTAATTTAGTTAGGTTAGGTTTGGTTAGGTTTGGTTAGGTTAAGTTAGGTTTGGTTAGGTTTGGCTACGTTTGGTTAGGTTTGGTTAGGTTAGGCTAGGTTAGATTAGCTTAGGTTTGATTAGTTTAGGTTAGGTTAGGTTAAGTTAAGTTAGGTTAGGTTAGGTCAGGTTAGGTTAGGTTAGGTTAGATTAGGTTAGATTAGGTTTGGTTAGGTTAGGTTATTTTAGGTTAGTTAGGTTAGGTTAGGTTATGTTGGGTTGGGTTAGGTTAGGTTCGGTTAGTTTAGGTTAGATTAGGATTGCTTAGGTTAGGATATTTTAGGTTAGTTAGGTTAGGTTAGGTTAGGTTATGTTGGGTTGGGTTAGGTTAGGTAAGGTTAGGATAGGTTAGGTTTGGTTAGTTAGGTTAGGTTTGTTTGGGTTAGGGTATGTTATGTTAGGTTAGGTTAGGTTAGTTTTTGTAAGGTTGGGTTAGGTTAGGTTAGGTTAGTTAGGTTATATTAGGTTAGGTTAGTTTCGGTTAGGTTACTTTATGTTATTTTAGTTTGGGTTAGGTTAGGTTAGGTTAGGTTAAGTTAGGTTAGTTAGATTAGTTTATTTTAGTTAGGTTATGTTAGGTTAGGTTTGGTTAGGTTAGGTTAGGTTAGGTTGTGTTAGGTTTGGTTTGGTTTGGTTAGGTTAGTTTTGGTTATGTTAGGTTAGGCAAGGTTAGATTAGGTTAGATTTGATTAGGTTAGGTTAGGTTAGGTTAAGTTAAGTTAGGTTAGGTTAGGTTAGGTTAGGTCAGGTTAGGTTAAGTTAGGTTAGGTTAGGTTATATTAGGTTCGGTTCGGTTAGGTTAGGTTAGGTTAAGTTAGGTAAGTTTAGGTTAGGTTAGGTTTGGTTAGCTTGTGTTAGGTTAGGTTAGGTTAGGTTCAGTTAATTTAGGTTAGGGTAATTAGGTTAGTTTAGTTTAGGTTAGGTTAGGTTAGGTTAGGTTAGGTTAGGTTAGGTTAGGTTAGGTTAGGTTAGGTTAGGTTAGGTTAGGTTAGGTTAGGTTAGGTTAGGTTAGGTTAGGTTAATTTAGGTTAGGTTAAGTTAAGTTAGGTTAGGTTAGGTTAGGTTAGGTTAGGTTAGGTTAGGTTAGGTTAGGTTAGGTTAGGTTAGGTTAGGTTAGGTTAGGTTAGGTTAGGTTAGGTTAGGTTAGGTTATGTCAGGTTAGGTTAGGTTAGGTTAGGTTAGGTTAGGTTAGGTTAGGTTAGGTTAGGTTAGGTTAGGTTAGGTTAGGTTACGTTAGGTTACGTTAGGTTAGGTTAGGTTAGGTTACGTTAGGTTTGGTTAGGTTAGGTTAGGTTAGGTTAGGTTAGGTTAGGTTAGGTTAGGTTAGGTTAGGTCAGGTCAGGTCAGGTCAGGTCAGGTCAGGTCAGGTCAGGTCAGGTAAGGTCAGGTTAGGTTAGGTTAGGTTAGGTTAGGTTAGGTTAGGTTAGGTTAGGTTAGGTTAGGTTAGGTTAGGTTAGGTTAGGTTAGGTTAGGTTAGGTTAGGTTTGGTTAGGTTAGGTTAGGTTAGGTTAGGTTACGTTAGGTTACGTTAGGTTAGGTTAGGTTAGGTTAGGTTAGGTTAGGTTAGGTTACGTTAGGTTAGGTTAGGTTAGGTTAGGTTAGGTTAGGTTAGGTTAGGTTAGGTTAGGTTAGGTTAGGTCAGGTCAGGTCAGGTCAGGTCAGGTCAGGTCAGGTCAGGTCAGGTCAGGTCAGGTCAGGTCAGGTTAGGTTAGGTTAGGTTAGGTTAGGTTAGGTTAGGTTAGGTTAGGTTAGGTTAGGTTAGGTTAGGTTAGGTTAGGTTAGGTTAGGTTAGGTTAGGTTAGGTTAGGTTAGGACTAGGTTAGGTTAGGTTAGGTTATGTTAGTGTTAGGTTAGGTTAGGTTAGGTTAGGTTAGGTTAGGTTAGGTTAGGTTAGGTTAGGTTAGGTCAGGTCAGGTCAGGTCAGGTCAGGTCAGGTCAGGTCAGGTCAGGTCAGGTCAGGTTAGGTTAGGTTAGGTCAGGTCAGGTCAGGTCAGGTCAGGTCAGGTCAGGTCAGGTCAGGTCAGGTCAGGTTAGGTTAGGTTAGGTTAGGTTAGGTTAGGTTAGGTTAGGTTAGGTTAGGTTAGGTTAGGTTAGGTTAGGTTAGGTTAGGTTAGGTTAGGTTAGGTTAGGTTAGGTTAGGTTAGGTTAGGTTAGGTTAGGTTAGGTTAGGTTACGTTAGGTTACATTAGTTTAGGTTAAGTTAGGTTAGGTTAGGTTAGGTTACGTTAGGTTAGGTTAGGTTAGGTTAGGTTAGGTTAGGTTAGGTTAGGTTAGGTTAGGTCAGGTCAGGTCAGGTCAGGTCAGGTCAGGTCAGGTCAGGTCAGGTCAGGTCAGGTCAGGTTAGGTGAGGTTAGGTTAGGTTAGGTTAGGTTAGGTTAGGTTAGGTTAGGTTAGGTTAGGTTAGGTTAGATTAGGTTAGGTTAGGTTAGGTTAGGTTAGGTTAGGTTAGGTTAGTGTTAGGTTAGGTTAGGTTAGGTCAGGTTAGCTTAGCTTAGGTTAGGTTAGGTTAGGTTAGGTTAGGTTAGGTTAGGTCAGGTTAGGTTAGTGTTAGGACAGGTTAGGTTAGGTCAGGTTGGGTTAGGTTAGGTTAGGTTAGGTTAGGTTAGGTTAGGTTAGGTTAAGTTAGGTTAGGTTAGGTTAGGTTAGGTTAGGTTAGGTTAGGTTAGGTTAGGTTAGTTTAGGTTAGGTTAGGTTAGGTTAGGTTAGGTTAGGTTAGGTTAGGTTAGGTTAGGTTAGGTTAGGTTAGGTTAGGTTAGGTTAGGTTAGTGTTAGGTTAGGTTAGGTTAGGTTAGTTTAGGTTAGGTTAGGTTAGGTTAGGTTAGGTTAGGTTAGGTTAGGTTAGGTTAGGTTAGGTTAGGTTAGGTTAGGTTAGGTTAGGTTAGGTTAGGTTAGGTTAGGTTAGGTTAGGTTAGGTTAGGTTAGGTTAGGTTAGGTTAGGTTAGGTTAGGTTAGGTTAGGTTAGGTTAGGTTAGGTTAGTGTTAGGTTAGGTTAGGTTAGGTTAGGTTCGGTTAGGTTAGGTTAGGTCAGGTCAGGTCAGGTCAGGTCAGGTCAGGTCAGGTCAGGTCAGGTCAGGTCAGGTTAGGTTAGGTTAGGTTAGGTTAGGTTAGGTTAGGTTAGGTTAGGTTAGGTTAGGTTAGGTTAGGTTAGGTTAGGTTAGGTTAGGTTAGGTTAGGTTAGGTTAGTGTTAGTGTTAGTGTTAGGTTAGGTCAGGTCAAGTCAGGTCAGGTCAGGTCAGGTCAGGTCAGGTCAGGTCAGGTTAGGTTAGGTTAGGTTAGGTTAGGTTAGGTTAGGTTAGGTTAGGTTAGGTTAGGTTAGGTTAGGTTAGGTTAGGTTAGGTTAGGTTAGGTTAGGTTAGGTTAGGTTAGGTTGGGTTAGGTTAGGTTATGTTAGGCTAGGTTAGGTTAGGTTATTTTAGGTAAGGTTAGGTTTTTTAAGTTTTGTTAGGTTAGATTAGGTTAGGTTATTGTAGTTTATGTTATGTTAGGTTAGGTTATGTTAGGTTATTTTAGGATTGGTTAGGTTAGTTTAGGTTAGGTTAGGTTAGGTTAGGTTAGGTTAGGTAAGATTAGTTTAGGTTAGGTTAGGTTAGGTTAGGTTAAGTTAGGTTAGGTTAGGTTAAGTTAATTTAGGTCAGGTTAGTTTAGGTTAGGTTAGTTTAGGTTAGGTTAGGTTAGGTTAGGTTAGGTTAGCTTAGGTTAGGTTAGGTTAGGTTAAGTAGGTTAGGTTAGGTTAGGTTAGGTAAGTTTAGGTTAGGTTAGTTTAGGTAAGGTTAGCTTAGGTAAGGCTAGGTTAGGTTAGGCTAGTTTTTTTTAGGTTAGGTTAGGTTTGGTTAGGCTAGGTTAGCTTAGGTTAGGTTACTTTAACTTAGGTTGGGTTAGGTTAGGTTGGGATAGGGTCGGTTGGATTAGGTTAAGTTGGGTTAGGTTAGGTTGGGTTAGGTTAGGTTAGTTAGGGTAAATTAGGTTAGGTTAATTTAGATTATGTTACGATAAGTTAAGTTGGGTTAAATTAGGTTAGGTTAGTTTAGGTTAGGTTAGGTTAGGTTAAGTTAGGTTAGGTTAGATTAGTTTAGCTTAGGTTAAGTTAAGTTAGGTTAGTTTAGGTTAGTTAAATTAAGTTAGGTTAGGTTAGTTAGTTTAGGTTAGGTTACGTTACGTTACGTTAGGTTGGGTTAGGTTAGGTTAGGTTAGGTTAGGTTAGTTTAGGTTAGGTTTTGTTAGGTTAGGTTAGGTTTAATTTTACTTAGTATAGGTTTGGTTAGATTAGGTTATTTTAGGTTAGTTTTTGTTTGGTTAGGTTAGGTTAGGTTAAGCTAGGTTAGGTTAGGTTAGGCTAGGTTAAGTTAGGTTAGGTAGGTTAAGTTAGGTTATGCTAGGTTAGGTTAGGTTAGGTTATTTTAAGTTAGTTAGGTTAGGTTAGGTTATGTTGAGTTGGGTTAGGTTAGGTAAGGTTAGGTTAGGTTAATTAGGTTAGGTTAGGTTAGGTTAGGTTAGGTTAGGTTAGGTTAGGTTAGGTTAGGTTAGGTTAGGTTAGGTTAGGTTAGGTTAGGTTAGGTTAGGTTAGGTTAGGTTAGGTTAGGTCAGGTTAGGTCAGGTTAGGTTAGGTTAGGTTAGGTTAGTTTAGGTTAGGTTAGGTTAGGTTAGGTTATGTTAGGTTAGGTTAGGTTAGTTTAGGTTAGGTTAGGTTAGGTTAGGTTAGGTTAGGTTAGGTTAGTTAGGTTAGGTTAGGTTAGGTTAGGTTAGGTTAGTGTTATTGTTAGTGTTAGGTTAGGTCAGGTCAAGTCAGGTCAGGTCAGGTCAGGTCAGGTCAGGTCAGGTCAGGTTAGGTTAGGTTAGGTTAGGTTAGGTTATGTTAGGTTAGGTTAGGTTAGGTTAGGTAAGGTTAGGTTAGGTTAGGTTAGGTTAGGTTAGGTTAGGTTAGGTTAGGTTAGGTTGGGTTAGGTTAGGTTATGTTAGGCTAGGTTAGGTTATTTTAGGTAAGGTTAGGTTTCTTAAGTTTTGTTAGGTTAGGTTAGGTTAGGTTATTGTAGTTTATGTTATGTTAGGTTAGGTTATGTTAGGTTATTTTAGGATTGGTTAGGTTAGTTTAGGTTAGGTTAGGTTAAGTTAGGTTAGGTTAGGTTAGGTTAGGTTAATTTAGGTTAGGTTAGTTAGGTTAGGTTAGTTTAGGTTTGGTTAGGTTAGGTTAGGTTAGGCTAGGTTAGGTTAGGTTAGGTTAGGTTAGGTTAGGTTAGGTTAGGTTAGGTTAGGTTTGGTTAGGTCAGGTCAGGTTAGGTTTGGTTAGATTATGTTATTTTATGTTAGGTTAGGTTGGGGTAGTTTGGGTTTAATTAGGTTGGGTTTCGTTATGTTAGGTTAGATAGGTCTAGGTTAGGTTAGGTTAGTTAGGTTAGGTTAGGTTAGGTTAGTTTAGGTTAGGTTTGGTTAGGTTAGGTTGGGAAAGGTTAGTTTAGGTTAGGTTAGTTTAGGTTAGGCTACGTTAGTTAGGTTAGGTTAGGTTAGGTTATGTTAGGTTATGTTAGGTTAGTTTAGGTTAGGTTAGGTTAGGTCAGGTTAGTTTAGGTTAGGTTAGGTTAGTTTAAGTTAGGTTAGCCTAGGTTAGGTTAGGTTAGGTTTGGTTAGGTTAGTTTAATTTAGGTTAGTTAGGTTACGTTATGTTAGTTTAGGTTAGGTTAGGTTAGGTTAGGTTTAGGTTAGTTTAGGTTAGGTTAGGTTGGGTTAGGTTAGGTTATGTTAGGCTAGGTTAGGTTAGGTTAGGTTAGGTAAGGTTAGGTTTTTTAAGTTTTGTTAGGTTAGGTTAGGTTAGGTTATGGTAGGTTATGTTATGTTAGGTTAGGTTATATTAGGTTAGGTTAGGATTGGTTAGGTTAGTTTAGGTTAGGTTAGGTTAGGTTAAGTTAGGTTAGGTTAGGTTAGGTTAGGTTAATTTAGGTTAGGTTAGTTAGGTTAGGTTAGTTTAGGTTTGGTTAGGTTAGGTTAGGCTAGGTTAGGTTAGGTTAGGTTAGGTTAGGTTAGGTTAGGTTAGGTTAGTTTAGGTTAGGTTAGGTTAGGTTAGGTTAGGTTAGGTTAGGTCAGGTCAGGTTAGGTTTGGTTAGATTATGTTATTTTAGGTTAGGTTAGGTTGGGGTAGTTTGGGTTTAATTAGGTTGGGTTAGGTTATGTTAGGTTAGATAGGTCTAGGTTAGGTTAGGTAAGGTTTGGTTAGGTGAGGCTAGGTTAGTTTAGGTTAGGTTAGATTAGGTTAATTTATGTTAGGTTAGATAGTTTAGGTTAGATTATTTTAGTTTAGTTAGGTTAGGTTGGGTTTTGGTTAGGTTAGGTTAGGTTAGATTAAGTTAGGTTAGATTAGGTTACGTTAGGTAATGTAATGTAAGGTAAGGTAAGGTAAGGTAAGGTAAGGTAAGGTGAGGTAAGTTAATGTAAGATAAGGTAAGGTAAGTTAATGTATTGTAAGATGATGTTAGGTAAGTTAAGGAAAGGTAATGTAAGGTAAGTTCATGTAAGGTAAGGTAAGGTAAGGAAATGTAAAGTAAGGTAATGTAACTTAATGTTAGTTAAGGTTAGGTAATGTAAGGTAAGTTAAGATAACGTAATGTAAGATTAGGTAAAGTAACTTGAGATAAGGTAAGGTACGGTAATATGAGTTAAGGTAATGTAATATAATGTAAGGTGAGGTAACGTAAGGTAATTTTAGGTAAGGTAAGGTAAGGTAAGTTAAGGTAAGATAATATACCATTCCTTACCTTACGTTACATTACCTTACCTTACTTTACCTTACATTATCTTACATTACCTTATCTTAAATTACCTTACCTTTCATTACATTGGACTGGTAATCACCAACACCTAGTTCAAGAAGCATCACAGGAGATTGTGTACGTGGAAAAGCCCAGGAGACAGGAGAAGATACCAGATAGACTATATCTTAGTGAAGCAACGATTTAGGAATAGCGTAAAGAATGTGAAAACAGTGCCATCAGCGGACATCGACTCAGATCATAATATGTTAGTTGCAAACGTCAGCACCAGAATGAAGAAAATCATTATAAGTGGGGTGAGGAAGAAAAGATGGGACCTGGAGAAGCTGAAGAGCGCGCGAGACAAAGTAAAAGCAGAATTGGAAGGAAAATTAAGTTAAAGTGAAGGCGAAAATGTTGAAGAGGAATGGACAAATGTCAAGAAGTGCCTAACAGTGATATTAAAAGAAAAGTTTTGCAGGATGATGAGGATACCAAGGAAGGCATGAATTACACAGGCTATGCTCGATAAGATGGATGAGAGGAGGAGATGGAAGAATATCAACAGTGAAGAGAGAAGACAGAAATATCGAAGACTGAACAACGAACTGAGAAGAGAAAGAGACAAGGCGAGAGAAGATTACATCAACGAAGTATGTGATGATATAATGACACTCCAGAGAATTGGAAGATACGATTTGATATATCCAAAGGCGAAAGAACTAGGATGGAAAGAGAACAAAGGAATTCGAACACAGGCAATAGAAGACCCATCAAGAAAGATAGTCAGTGACCAGAATGAAGTTAAAGCTGTGTGGGAAAATTATATTGAAGAGCTCTATGACAAGGCCAACCGACTGGATGAGAAGGAGATGGAAATGGAGCCAGAAGAAGAAGTAGAGGAGGACGACAAAGGTCCAGAGATACTGAAGAGCGAGGTAGAGAGGGCCATAAAGGATATGAGAAGAAGAAAAGCTATGGGAGATGATGAAATCCCATCGGACCTATTGAAAGAACTTGGAGAGAAAGGAGTGAAAGTTCTTACTAGACTCGCTAACAAGATATACACCTCCGGTGAGTGGCCCAAGGACTTTCTGGAAGTAACAATGATTCCATTACAGAAGAAAAAGAATTCAAAGAAGTGCGGCGATTACAAGACCATCAGAATAATCTCACATGCGGCGAAGATAATGACGAGAATACTGACTAAAAGACAAGAAAAGAAGTTAGAGGAAGTGATGGGAGACGACCAATTTGGATTGAGGAGAGGAAGAGGAACCAGTAATGCCATCGGAGTTATGAGAATAATTTCAGAGAGAGTTCTCGATTTCAAGGAAGAAGCATGTGCCTGCTTCATCGATTGGAAGAAGGCTTTCGATCGAGAAAAATGGAAGAAATTAATGAGGATCCTACAGAGAATTGGAATTGATTGGAGAAACAGAAGTCTAATCAAAAACCTGTACATGCAGCAAAAAGTCAAAGTGAGACTGGACTCAGGAGACACCAACAGCGTTGAGATTGGTAGAGGTGTAAGACAGGGATGCTGCTTATCACCAATTCTTTTTAACCTGTACGGGGAATGGCTTGCCAAGGAAGCTCTGGAGGGAACAGGAGACTTCAAAATTGGAGGAAGAGTGATAAAGACTGTAAAGTATGCAGACGACTTAGTAATATTGGCGAAGGAAGAGGAGGAATTACAGATCATGATGGCAAGTTAGTGGAAACAGGTAGAGAATATGGAATGGAAATCAACATTGAAAAATCAAAGGTAATGAGGATAGCACCGAGAGCAGAACCATTGAACGTTGTAATTGAAAACGAACAGATGGAGAATGTGGAGCATTTCAAGTACTTGGGAAGCATAGTCGCGACGGACGCTCTGTGCACCAAGAAAGTAAAAGCAAGGATAGCCATGGCCAAGGCAGCTTTCGTCAAGAAGAGGATACTTCTCACTAGCAAGTTGGGCTTGGAGATGAAGAAGAAACTAGTGAAGTTTTACGTATGGAGTGTCGCGCTGTATGGAGCAGAGACTTGGACACTCAGGAAGAAGGAACAGAAATACCTGGAGAGTTTCGAAATGTGGTGTTGGAGAAGAATAGAGAAGATCAGGTGGACGGATCGGGTGACCAACGAAGAAGTATTGAGGAGAGTCAACGAGCAAAGAAGCATTCTGCAGGAGATTACAGGAAGGTGAGCTAACTGGCTGGGACATATTATGAGAAGGAATGGACCAATGAGTGATATCATCGAAGGCCAGGTTGAAGGAAAGAGAGGACTAGGAAAGAAGATGACGTTTCAGGAATTAAAGCGAGAAGCCGAGAATAGGGACAACTGGAGAGCTCTTTTTGGGCAGAGCAAAGGACCTGTCGTAAGACAGAACACTTAATAATAATAATAATAACATTACATTACAATACCTTACAATACCTTACCTTACTTTACCTTACATTACCTTACATTACTTTACTTTCCTTACCTTACCTTGCCTTACCTTACCTTACGTTACCTTACATTACATTACCTTACATTATCTTACTTTACATTACCTTACCTTATATTATATTTCATTACATTACCTTCATCTACCATATTAAGTGTAACCAATTCAGTTTAAATAAGCAAAGTCTTAATCAAACTTTACTCAAATGTTAAACATGTATAAAGTAAATATTTAGAATAAAGCCAATATATACACTTGCTTTCCTTGTAGACGTATTTACGTCTAATTCTCCGGAACCGTAGTTCCACTACCACTTTTGTCGTTTAAGGTCTTTCCCCTGACAGACTGTTTCCTCCATCCACGGCTTACAAATGGAGGCAGCAAGTATTTCTGAAACTTTTGTAAACTTTTACTAGACAACAAGCATCTAAAATCCAGAAGGCAGCCATCTTCGTAATCACCTCTATGAGGATTCAAATTATATTGTCTTGAGAATTTGCCACAACCGAATACTCAGGTTTCATCGTCGACCTGTCACAAGCACACCTTTATATTTTCTGCTAGATCCGCACGACTTCAGCAGCGGCTATTAATTCTCACCCTCTACATACAAAACCCCCGGCGTTGTCGGGTATTTACGTTTTTTTACCGCCATCTTATCGTTATTTTAAGGCGGGCCAATCTCGGACCTGAGAAGTTTGTCCTAATTCAATCATATTACTAATCGGATTTTCCATCAAGTCCTTGTCATACGTATCTCCAAATAGAGATGAAACGCATTCAAGTAGTTTTTTTGCATAATTTCTTAATTTCTGTTGCTTAAATTAAGAGTGCCGTCTGTGTTCCCACTGTCATTAATTTCGTTTGTTTTGTTGTCTGTCTTCATGAATTTCCAACGTGTTTGGCGTCCTGGTGATGGGTTGAGAATATTCGTCCACACGCCTTACGTCAGATGCTGGAGCAACTTCTTTCTGTGGGATTACTAGGTTAGGTCACTCTTGAGGTCGCGTGTCTGGTATAGCTGCCGAGGGGTTTTCAACCCGCTGAACTGCACTTATCATCAAAGATGTCCCCGCGAGCTCTGTTTGAAATAAGGCTGCTAAGAGTTGATCTCGGCTGCCAATCCGAATGGTCTTGGACTGTAGTTGTGTAGGAATTTTGGTATTCTCCCAGCGTCTGGCCATTGTCAGAAAGAATAAATGCCCGTGTATTTTTTTAAAACGCTCCTCAACACGCGTTACAGATACATTTATTGACAAATTTAAAGAATAATTCCGATCTTCTGAAAGCAGATGTACCGTGTAGAGAATAGCTTTAAACGAATATTAAAAGTAAATTTAGAAACTTCCTTGTAAAATTTATATCGTTTAACAAAGTAAATAAATGGAAGAAGCTCGGAAATAACACCCTCACGCTTTCTTTGCAGTGTGCATTTAAAGGTATTACATTAGCCTTGTCCTATGAAATAAACTTAAAATTAATTCAAAGATTCATATTTTTAAAACCCGTCGTCGTGGTAGTTTAAATACCCCGCATATACTGCTGTCGTGCTGTTCCGGCGGTAGTATTTTTTAAATGCTCGTTTTGATTTTACTGTAAAATACTCTTTTCTTCATAACTTTTGAACTATATGAGATATAATTATGAATTTTTCACTGAAATCTTCTTAAAAGATGGTTTTGTAATCTTACCTTACAAGATGAGCCCCATGTGAATGTGATCAATGGCAAAAAGTGGATTAGAAGTTGAGTTTTGTATTTTTAGTTCTTGAAACATCATCATAACACTACACTACACCAATAAATAGATTCTATCCTATTCCTGAGTTTGTGGCACTCCACACAATGTATCTGAGGCCTTCACTTGTTTACTTTTTCAGAAATACGAGCCACGAAATGTCCCTCCTCCACGTGACTATCAGTTGGCTCCGAACTGTAGCCCCTACTATATACATCATCATAAGAGTTATAACCGTCTCTTTCTAACAAGGCTTCTAATTATAGATTTCTGAGTATAGGGGTGTTAAAATTTTGTTATTTCTGACATACACATACATGAAGATTCCACTTGTATTTCTAATTTGAGGAACCATTTGTCTGCTTCAGATATGACCTTCTTCCTTCTGTATTTCCACTCTGTTCCCCTCTCTTTATTTCCAGGATTTATGGCTGTCATTTTAACCTTTTTGAGACCCTAAATTCCATTTACAACAAACACCACATGTATGAGGGGTAGCCTTGAAAACTTGTAGGTCAGGCATTTATACTTACGAATGGGCAGCACAGTTAAAAGAAATACACACACTGTTGCCACATCCTCGGAAGGAGGATTCCTTTCACAGCAGACCAGTCCAAAGTTCATAAAGCAGTCGTTATTCATACCATACTTATGGGTTGTAGAAATAAGACTTAGAGTCTTGCGTATATGCACGTGGAACGATAGGCAGTTAAGTTTAAATGCCCGCGTGTATACACGTAAAACTACGTCTGAGGGTGTTGTAAGCCCTATAAATTTAAAATGTTAAAAAATAATTATGATTTTTATAACTCCGGAATTTAATATTTCATAATTTTCAAATTCGACTTTCAAACATTTAAAATTCGTATTCAAACATCTATCCTAACTTATTTCCCTAACCGAATCTAGAGAAACCTAACCTAACACTTGTTAACACAGCCAAATCTAACGTGTCCTGACCTTTTCTAACCTAAGCAGTTCCAAATAAAATGAAGTATTAACAAACACGAACATCTTGGACGATCGCCGCTTACGTCTTTATTTACCATTGTTTCCGTAGTAACCACCATAACAGTAAACAGTGGTCGCCATTGCAACAAACAAATTCCCACTGCAGCCGCTCCTGAGCCCACCCCACGATTTTCTCATCCGCCATCTCATCACCGCTGGTAAGAAATTTAAACGTATAATTGTGAGTTTCCGTATAAAGCGAAAACGAACTCCAAACTCCACATCAAGTATCGTTCAAATTCCTCCAGTTGTTCCTGAGTTGAATTAACTGCACAGACATGGCCAGCCCATAATACGGTCTCCCTATGGAGTTCGCCCAAAAAAAGCGTAACACTTACATAATTTGAGGTATAATTCAGTTGTAGCCATAACGTTTATGACAAAAGGAAGTTATTCCTATCCATTGGGATCTTTTAAAAATTGTTGGTATATACAGCATTAAATTTTAAAGTTCTGATAGTAAATTTTTAACTATATAGACATTTTATGTCTGTTAATAAACTTAAATATTTGTTAGATTTTAGTGTTTCTATTTAATTTTGGAGATTATCCAGGATTTCGATTATCTGGGAACATATATTCACCATCCAACATGAATAATCGGAAGTCTATTTTTCTTTAACTTTATCGGGTGCTTTGATTTGTTATCTCAGAGGAATGATAGGAGTTAACTATGATTTAAACCAGCCTCAAAGACGGGTTTATAGGAGTGTTGATTGAAATTCTGTTGTATCATATATTAGTTTTTGAACCATTTCAGTAACCTAAGTCCTTCTGTTAGTCTGTAAAAGTTTAGATTATGCTGACCCGGTCTTACGTTGTCTAATCAGGGACTGAATCCCTTAAAAGAGTTAATCAGTTTATAGAGAGGTCAGTTGACCACATCAGCTGATCAGTTAATTTGTCAGTGATGTGCCTTGAACTCGATCGCAAAACGAACTTACATCGGTGTGACGATATCTCCACCCTCAACCATGACATCTCCAGACTCATGGTGTCGCTTAAGAAAATAATTTTTCCTGACATGCAGAGGCATGTCCTCGGACCCGTGTGTCGAATCTTTAGAACCATTCCGATGGTATGTGCTGATATCAAGAGGCATAAATTGCCAGTAACTACTAGGTTCATCCACAACACTATTTCCTGTCCGCGGCAAGTACTCACATTTACACAGCCCAGTAATCGGCTTGTGATCACAAATATCTTTCAAATGTGTATCAGGTCTGTTCTTGAGAAGCTACTTTCATTCGAATGTCAACTGTTCCAGTTTTATGATCATAATATACTGAAAAGTTCGCAGGAGCGCCACCAGTGTTGGTGTGTACACTTGTTATGTCGTTAGCCTGAAGAATCTCAGATTTCTCTGTTCATCCTAATCTCTTGCTGTTTTTATGCTCTCACTGATCATACGCGAAAAGTTCTATCGTAAAGGTTTGTTACTCTCTGAAGTAGCAATGTCCCTAGTCTCCTTTTTCTATATACATATAAACATACTTCCAGTTGACAGTTACCATGGTTACAACTAATACTGTAGTTTACTTCTGTGTTGATATCTGTTTGGACGGTTTTTATATTGTTGATATGATATTCATTGTTACTGGCCCAACACATAACTGCGTAAGAAATTTAGTGGAATATTGTCAGTTTAATATTGTCACAGCTGTACTTCTCATTGTATGAACTAAATTTTAATTTAAACTCAAAAAGTGATAGTGGAACAACGGTACCGTAGAATTTGACGCAAATATGTCAATACGGAGAGGAAGTTTATATATTGGCATTATTCTAAATATTTCCTTCATACGTGCTTTAAAATTGAGATTAATTTGATCAAGATATTGCTTATTTAACTTCAATTATCCACGCTTAAAATGGGTCTGTGTTAGCTGACAACACTGCTGAGTAAACAGATGAGGTTTCCTAAGTAACATAACATTGAAGTTGAACTTTTTCGTTTTTCTTTTTTCGGAACACTTTTTCGTTACACTATTTCGTAACACATTTTTGCCGAATAACACTGACCCTAAAATATAGACGTATTTACTTCAAGAAAGCTTTTTCCTTAACTTTATCATTTGCAATGAATATATCAGATACAAACTACTGAGTAAATAATGTAGCTTTCATGTTGTCACTCACTGTGATTGTGCGCTCCTGGTGGATTTCTTCCAGGGAAGGTGACTCGAAAGTTATATTCTGTGAAATCAATAATGAAAGTCACATGTAAGCAAGCACATTCATTTGCAATGAAACGCTTTTACTGCTGTGTTTGTAAAGAAATTATTTGTCTTTGGGAACAAGCTGATAAAATTATATCTTAGCAGTAAAAAACGTAAATCGTGTGTAGAATATTGAAATCAAACAAATGTCACATTTATGTCCAAAGTTGATGTCTAAGAATGTTTTTTTAAAGTAGTAGTCAGACCCGGTACAAGTCCAAATTTGGGTTCCCGTCGTCATATTGGGTTTGCCAAGTGGTTCCGAAGGGTCTGGGTCTCACCTCCATTACACTCTCAATCTGATTAGCAACAAAATTCACATCAATACTTAACCCATGCTCGTCAGATGCTGCCTGAGTTTTCCGAGCGCGCTTACGTTGCCTATATCGCGGCGGTACTGCGCTTTGGTGTTGGGTCCGGGCCCGACGTTTTCGGTGTGATTTTCTTTGGAATTTTATGCTCAACGCATTCGTGCCCGAGGTTTGCCCTCATATATCGCGACATTTCAAGAAAATCGGGAAATTTTCAAACTTTTTCAAATTCACAGCCCTGTATCTTTTTGAGTTTTTGAGATGAACACTTGGAGTTGTAACATATACACTCCTCTTCAAAACATCACTTTGTTCACTCGAATCGGATAATTAGTCTGTGTGATATGATCCCGTTTATAGACACGTGTCGAATCCGGAAGGTCGAAAATCGTGGGTTCACTTTGCGCGTGCGCAGTTCGCGCCTTCCCTCCGCCACAAATGTCGGAATGGTACTGGCATACACGTTCTACCTTTCTCGTTCAAACGAGACTAAGATTGCGGCGCTATGTCTATTTGTAGCCGAGTTATTGAATTTTGAAATTACTTCGACAGAAATTGTCGCCCATTTTTGCACGATTGCCTCCCCACACCCGGCATCGAACTTAAAGACGTTTTCACGTCAAAAAGAGATTAGGGTCGTAAAAATTAAGCAACTGTTTCTGTTGTAATGGAGTGTGTATATTCAGTAGAGCCTAAGTTAGAGTCTATCAGCTGACCTGACATATTGCAATTCTCATTACAGGCACAGATTTACTAAGGCATGATACCAGGTTCTCACAGCTATGAGTATGAGGATGGTGTCTTCAGGTTGCCTTTGCCATGCAGTCTGGTAAAAGTTTACTGATGTTTCAGAGGTGCGTGCTGCCTGCATTATAATCTCCATGATGATGGAGGCAGTGATCACCTCTCAGACGTCTCTAATCTTCTGCCAGATTATGTGGCATTACAACGCAGAAGATAGCTTGCTACTTAAAAGGTATTTTCCACATATGAGTTGAATCCCTTGTCACCATGGCATGGCCCATCCTATGTGGTAAGACATGAAGAGTAGCTACAAATATACTGGCGGTTGGGAAGGGTCATATAAGCTCCTTAATCTAAAAGCATAATTTTAATTCCATGACTAGTTGTGAATACTCTCAGCTTCTAGTAAACATTGAACTTCAAGTTGCTTATAACACACTGTCTAACCATTATCAGTGTCTGAAGTTCACATTGGTCACGTGTTCTTAATACATGCCATTTGTATGCATGAATCAAGTTAACTGATATGGCTGAAGCTGCAGCTAAACCTCGACTCTCATTATAACTTTCTTAATTTTCATTTCTATGCTTCTTCGTCTTTTTCTTCTTCTTCTCGTATCCTCTTACAAGGTGTACAAAACAATCTATTGTCAATGTAAGTTTTAAAATAAAAAGAACTGTTAGAACTATTTTGTAACGTTAATAGTGGGCAGGTTCCTTATTTATTTTTAAGAAATGCTGGCCCACGTCTTTGAACCAAAATTACAATAAATGACAGTACAATTAATAATAAATCTCATAATAATGTCAATCTTACACTGTGTTTATGAAGTGGACTATAAGAAACAATGCAAAATGGAAAAAATCAGGCTGCCATATCTTATTTGGCACTAGAAAAGCACTGCCCGCGCCTGATGATTCACAAAATAGACCCACTATTCTGATTTATTTTCGGGCTATTCATGCACTGTCCAGAGGAAACAGTTACAATTTTCTGCGTTGTCTCCTGTACTGACTTTCTTTTAGTGGTTGTAGGTTTGCAAGTTTTAAAATTTCAGCCGTGATAATTTTGCTTCTAGGCAAACAGTGATCTAATCAGCATAAATGCAAGATGGCTCATGAAATCTCCGAAATCAAAAGACTTAGAGTGTACATTTAGTGTATATATTTGGGATAACTCATATTGCTCCACATGCGACCATACAACCCCATAAGTAATTTAATTTAGATGGTTAACCTTTATGGAAAATACAGAAATACACTTCTACTGCTTTGCCTCCCTTACGCCCAACTGCCTCCATGATACACTGCTGGACAGCTTCACTTTAATAACCGTTATTCGGTGAATACTGGTAATTACATGGAGCTGGCAATCATAAAGGAATGTTGTACAGGGAAACCAATAAAAATGCACTATCATAATTGCTATAAAAAGCTTTTATATACATGATAACCTCAGAGGTTTGCTAGCGTAAAGCTAGGCCAGTTGTAATGGGCCAACAGCGAGGCTTGCACGTGATAAAAGCTATTTTGCATGAATAGGCCACTTCCATTACACGTGCAGATTTGCTTACTTTTTGTATGTAGATTTTTGTTGTTTATCTGTATCTTTGGGACATTATGCTTATTTATAGGTGTCCAAATGATTTTCCTTTCGTCCTTATGTTCTGCTCATTTTATAATCCTTCTAAGGAACCTTCTGGAAATCTCCATTGCTAGGACACTTGTTTGTATTTCCTGTAATTAATTATAGAATTTTACAGTCACTTAATTAATTCTCCCTTCTGCTTTTCTCATCTTAAATTCATAAAAGTTTTTAACAATGTCCAATCTCTGACATGTGAATGTATTTTAGACTAAATTGGTGGCATCTTAAATGACAATGGAACATTTCACTGTTAGATTAGACTTTAACACACATCAACACATCATATTCTCATCAATCACAGAGGAATGACAATGTCAAATGCGTGAGAAGTCTGAATACAAGACAAGTGATACGGTGTTATTGTTCAGTAGCATGTCTGCTGGCTGTACATAAAAAAAAAACACGTAAAAAGAGAAGGATTAGAATTATTACCCATGTGAAGCAACTCCGCATCACCAAATTGCCCCAGATCTGCTGCCTTCTTCATGGCTGATGTTCCTTGTGCTGAGATAATGTGTGAGGATTACCTACGTTCATAAACAACAGGATTCTTCTCATGGACTCGGACTCGAAGTAACTGCCAAAAATATGATTACAAGTTTCCGATAGGATAACAGAATAAACCTTATACGATGTGAATAACACAATGGAAACAACGAGACATGAACATATCGATATTGGTTTCATGTAAGTTATATTTCACTTCTTACGCTAATTTTGATTAAAGCAACTTTGAATTAAATCAAAGTCATGGGATTCAAAGTTTGTGGCCTGCTAATGTGTTTTGTGAGGAACACATAAATTTTAAACACTCACAGCAATACAATATTCACAACGTAAAATTTAACAGAATAATAACAGAACTCAAGTGAATTGGGAAGTTATATCAAATAAGTAACAAACAACTATTAACACTATGAAAAAGACACTATTGCCATGAACATTTCGACCTCAAGAGGTCATCATCAGTGGCATCTGAGAAATCAATTCATTTAACCAAATGGTTAAAACTGGATTTAGAAATAAATAAAGTGTTTTACAAAAGTTATTTCAAACGATACTGCACAAGATGTTGTTATTCACAGAGTAGAACTATGCATTTAGCTATTGATCGGATGGTTCGGTAGCGGTAGATGGCCTGCGGCGAACTGTGGCCGCGTTCTCCGTACCTGTAAACTCAAGAATCGTGGGTTGTAAATTTACTAATACACAAATTAATTAACTTATAATTCCTTTCTGCCAGGACTTGCTTAATTACACTAACAGTACTACAGAGTACTGGGAACTACTTTTGGTTGTCTTGATCTATGGACATTTGGTAGTACTCCTTGGACAAGGGATCGGCACGTCGCAAGGCCTCTGCCTGTACACAGGACAGCACGACAGAAAAAGGCGGACAGACATCCATGGCTTTAATGGGATTCCAACCCACGGTCCTAGCGACCAAACGGCAAAAGGCCCACACCTCAGACCGCGCGGCCATTGCTCCAACAGTACTACAGAAGTACATAACTGGCAGTTCTCTTGAAAATAACTTATTTCCTCACGTTTACAGAAAACTGGTTTTGGTAAAGCAAAGGGATTTGATTTTATTCTGTAGTTTCTTGTATTATTTGCACTCTTCCTTGTAGAAGTTTTTGGTCTGCAATTATACTTAGTGTGAATTTCACAAGAGTTGACTGGCTCCTATTACTGTCATTCATCTCATTCAGATTACAACAGTTATTGCACAGATTACCTTCCTAATTAATTTTTCACAAATAACAAGTTTCTTGGCACTGAAGGTATTATAATTTTATTAAAAAAAGGGCATTATGAAAATTAGCTTCAGGAATCTGTAACAACACATAAGCTCACTTTACATCACAGACAACTGTAGTCAGGATACTACAGTTCAAGGTCTCTGAATTCTACTGTGCGGTAGAAAACTGTGGAAGAAGGAAAACCAAGACCCCGACCTCATATTTTCTGAGAACAACTGCGTCTCTTTCACTGTTCAAGGTAAACTAAAATCGAGATCCAGTCTACAAAGTATTGTGACTTACCTCTGAGTGAACATTTGGTGAGTTCGCATCTCTGCAGAAAGCCTATTAAAATTCTCCGCCCGTCTTTACACTTGTAAAGGCCGAACACCGAATTATTACAGTTTTATTTACAAGACTAAGGGGCAGCTGACACAAAGACGTGCATGTGTCTCTGGCGCCAAAGTGAATGTGGAATTGCACACTTTACACTGGCTCAACTGCAAACACCAATAAACAAATTTATTTCTCACCATAAATCACAGGAAGAAAACGGGTCCCTTATAGGGTCACGTCGTCTCAGCCAGTCAGCCTCATGTCCCGACCCCTTACCTTTATTTCATATGTGGCAGCTATATTTCGGCGTTTTGTCATAATTGCAACCCCTCTCTCTCACGATGCGGTCCATTAGACCAGCAGCTGAGCACAGTCTTCAAAACGCTAATATGAACCCCAACAGAATGACCACCAAACTGATTACCGAATCGATTTCTTATATATCTATACAATACTTCACGTTTGCATAGAAAAATAACGTGTGGGTAAATTAATGTATACCAGACATTCTCAAAAGGAAACATTTTCATTCACAATTTATTTTTATCCACCAAACAACGTGCTTTATTCAGCCGCCGGTTGAATGCGGTAAATTATATTACCACAAAACTTTTCTTTAATTTGGGTACTTACTTTGGCAACATCAGGTAGCATTTCTTATTTGCCTACAAGAATTTATCAATGGATTCGATGTTCGTTTGCTACTCTGAGTTATTACAATGCGTCTATAAATAAATAAAAAAATCATGGTCTACTATGACCACAAAAAATCGGCAGCCTAATTAAGAGACATCTTGTAGCATACGTGTTAATAAACAGTACGTAAATATGAAACTACGAAAACACTGAAATAACAGCATTACGTGCTCAGCTTCATGATACTAGTCCATGAAACAAATTTTAAAACCAAAATGATTTGAAGGAAAACAGATGAAAGATTTTTCTTGAAAGTCTGTACATGCAGATAACGTAACTGATGTTTTAATTTTCTAATTTAAAGAGGCATCTAATATTAATTGAATACCTTTGAAATACACTCCAACATGAAATACGCTGAACCAAATATATAAAGTATTCACATACTATTATACCGTCTACATGAATATAAATAAACACCAAGGCTATGCAATGTTAAAAGTATTTTAGCAGTAACTAAACCATATTGTAGGCCTGTAAAATACATTCAAAATGAATGTCATTTATATAGTACTGAAATGGAAGAAACGTGCGAGTTTTTAAGACAAATATTTTTGTTTACATCAAAGAATGGTTAACCCCAATTATTGAATAATTATTTGAAGAGGGATTAAGTTGTAGACTTCTAGCACTAATAGTGTTGTTATTTGTGGAACGAAAGTCACTCCTTTTACATTTTACATGTTCCCAGGTTTAAATATACCCCGATACCAGTTCTACTGATTGAAGATATTTTGTGGTTTCCCTCAGATCTTGACTGAGGAAATGTTTCCTTAAATTAGGTCACGACCGATTCCTTCTCCATCTTTTCTCATCCATTGTTCTTGTGACAGCCCACTCTGAGTTCGATTCTCGAGCAGGCAGACCTGAGATGGACTTAGACTGGACTTTTGGAGATTACTCCAGTTATACGCAAGGAAAGGGGTCTAAGTTAGTTTTGTTCCGGCAGCGCCTTCCTTAATCGGAATTTATATTCAAATTGTATGGAATTTTCCTGAGTTAACGGTTAGTGTCGCTAGTTCAGGCCACATCTTGGGAGACTTGTTTGTTCCACCGGGCGACTGCCTGGCGCCAGCTACGTGACTGTGTGAAAGGTGATTTTATGATCGGTGGCTCGACTTGGTGGGATGAGTAAGCTCTTACAGATGTGTTTTAGCCGTTAGAAGACTTAGGGAAATTCACGTCGCTAACCACCAATGGGTTTAAAATCAGCTATCGGCGGCAAATTTGTAAGGTTAGGGTGATGAACCACTCAGCCAATGAAAACATTCTTCAGATTCAAAAGTATTGGGGGAGTCTTGCTGAACGCGGTGTGCATCCAGCAAGGAGATTCCAAAAGAATCACTGACGCTTTAGTCTCGGCGGCGAGTAGTCCTGCACTCGGCGAAGGAAATTACAAAATTAATAAACGTGCCTGATGAAACAGAACGGCATCCCCTCTTATTCCACTGCCTCGCAAGTTGATCCCGAAACCCCTCTTCACCAACCCGTATATTCCTTGAAGGCAAGAGTCCATGCCCTGAGCTACCCAGGAAAAACTCCTTGTAACCAGCCGGGCGTCCTGATGTACAGAAAGAAATAGAAAGGACGGTTACATTCTTTAAATGTCCAGTTGTTGCCACTGTAAACTCTGTGGTGCTGAGAGAATAGGTAAATTTATGGCAACCACAATACCCAGCACACCAGGACATCACAATACTAGGAAGGCAATTTTACAATAAAGTGAACTTGTGTATGGCCTCTTCCTAAATTAGGCTACATGGTATGTTATTTTTCAAGCCTATTTACAATTCAAACAAGCTTTGTGTGATCAGATTCAGATTTAATTCAAATATTACTGTTATTTTGAGCACTCTAATGATAATTTTTTTAAAAAAATCTACCAAATTCGGCCTCTTTCACTGGAAGACCTAATAATACTGTAAACAATATGGCAGGATTACTCAAAAGGAGGTTGGTTTAAAATGGTTTCATTTATGCAAGGAATGTGATTATAATGGTTTCATTTATGCAAGGAATGTGACTAGCACGTGTATGAAATATGTTGTAAATCACGTTCGAATCAGTAGAAAGGGTCATTATACGTGCACTGACAAGATGTTGACATGAAAATGCACACCAATGTTTTTTTTACAATTTATTTAAATTAATTACTTTTCATGTCTGTCCTTACATATATCTTTATGAGCACATACATAAATAAACTATGTTTTTACTTAAATATTCAAAATGGCCACTTTACACCTTGATACAACTTTATAAACACATACATTAATAAACTATGTTTTTACTTAAATATTCAAAATGGCCACCTTCCACCTTGATACAACTTTATGACTTCAGATGACCATTGTGTTTTGCTTTCTGCAAAATTCTGTGTGCTTATTACAATTTATTTCCTCAAAATCAGTCACCCATATGCAGATATTTCATAAAACAGACTATGTGTAAATAACCCCATTTTACAGAGCTACAAATACAGGATGCGCCAAAAAATACCCGGAATATTTAAGAGATCATAACTCCACGAATAAGCAAAGAATTCAAAACAAATTCTTTTATTTAAACAAACGGTTGCAAAACATGTTCAAAATGGCCACATTTAAATTTAATACAAGCATCAAGATGTTTCATGGAATTATCGACGATGCTCGCACACTCTTCGACGGTTATTTCTGTCTCGGGCTTTGTGCAGCGCCCGTTTCAGCTGATCCACGGTAGCGTATCTTGAAGAGGAGATTTTGTTACAGAATTAACCAAACTGCGATGTCCATAGCGTTCAGATCAGGAGAGTTAGAGGGCGAAACGTCTTTGTCCAAAATCTGCTTAAACAGCTCTTTGCAGAGTCTGATCGAAGATTTCGATGCTTGCGGAAGCCCAGTCCTGTTGAAGGATCCGGTGTTTGTTTCCGAAATGCCTGCATGCCCACGGCTCCAATTAATCTCTTAAGATTTGTTGTTGGTACACGGCGGCGTTGATTTGTCGGCCCAGGCCATCACAGAGGCCGGAAAATGGTGGCGATACCTCAAAACACATTTCGGCGAGTTGCCTGAGCCTACTGGCACCAACTCACGATGATGAAAATCTTTTTGTCGTAAATAGAACAGAGTGATAATGAGAACTTAAGAGCAACCTGCGACGTTTCTTATCTTTTTTGAGTCGATTCGTCGCCATTGCATCCGTGAGGTTAGGTAAGGTGTAAGAACAGAGTTTAAGGTTCTTTTTCGTGATTCTTCGAACTGATTGTTCGCTGATACCAAGGTTCTTTGCCATCTTTCGCAATGACTATACCGGATTGAGATCGTACCTCCCGGATGTTAATCTTTGTAACTACGAAAGGTTTTCGTCCTAGTCCTGCCCTACTCTCATTGTTCCCAGTTTCCTTGTAACGTTTTAACGCATTTTAGACGGTTGTCGTTTTGGCCATCTTCGATATTGTTTTTGCAACATTTTTTGAACAAATTTACAGCCGTTATGCAGCCTTCTTTTGCCATATTAAAAGTCTAAACCAAATTAAAATGCAAAAACAGTACAGAGAATAAAATGAAGACATTTATTGTCGTAACCAAGCATAAAAACCGCGCTAATTTAAAATTATTTTCATATCCTATATACATAAGCCAATTCCCAAAATATTAATGGTGCTCTTGTCTCCATAATTTGACCTTAAATTAATATTATTTGACATTACTATATTATTCTTTTACACTACCTTTTACGACATACTTTAGGATCTGACAGAAAAGCCGATCTATAAACCAACCACTCGTTAGCACGCATCTAATGCTGTTCCGTAGTATTAGACATTTTTATTTTTAGTGTCACTTGAAACACAACACAGTCTGTAATTCACAATTCGCATATTCTATGTTATACTGATGTTACCGGAACCTCACCCCTTCTACTCAACCATTTTTAGATACATCAACAAAGCATTTCTTATTACTTAGGCTTCGTATATATGTAACTCTTAAATAAATAATTCAATTCATTATATAAGTGCTTGACAACAGCTAACTAAGGCCAATAACAGCCAAACATTGACAAAAGTACAGAATAAAATATAATAATAATAATAAAAGTAAAACGTTACAGATACAAAAAGAAACGAATCAACTAAATATATAAATGTACAATATTAATAATGATAATATTTCAATTCAATTCATTTATTGCATAGTAATTAACAAGTAAATGAAGTAAAAAATATGCCTAAGTATTAATAATTTGTAATTGAAATAAATGCTGTTTGTTTTACGAGTGAAAGATATAATCGTGGTTTTACCTAAATTAAGCTTCATACCATTTTTATGCCAGAAATGTTTCACAGACTGAATATCATGCTGCAACAACTTACAATCAAGAACGTTTGTAATATTACGATATATCTTTAAATCGTCAGCAAACAACAGATAACTGGAATTGGAAAGAGAGTCGCAAATATCATTAATAAATATGTTAAAAAGTAAGGGGCCTAAAGTAGAATCTTGAGGCACTCCTGACTTAACAAAATAAGGAAACGAAAACTTTCCCGATATACGTACAAAAGGACTGTCTGTTGGTAAGATACCTACAAATCCAATTAACAAAATTAAAGGAAAGTCCAAAGTTGGCGACCTTGTAAAGAAGAATGTTATGGGGAACCATGTCAAAGGCAAAGGCAAAGGAATCAATTAGACCTTGTGTGCTAACAATGGATATAATAAGAGTTTAAGTAAGTAACCAAATTAGTTGAAGTAAAACAAAATTTTCTAAGCCCATGCTGGGCAGGATTAAGTCTGTCTCCTCATAAAAATTTGTGATTAGTCGTTGTCATCAATAAATTACGTAATCAACAATGACAACTATAAACATACTCGGCATTGTTGTGGAACACAACAATGCCGAGTACAACACAACAATGCCGAGTAAACAAATAACGCTTCACTACCGAGCCAGTCGCATTATCACTGCTCCAGAAGAAGCACGTGGAATCGCATTATTGATAATTTTCTGACAGAAGTCCTAAAACATCAGGAAAATGAAAGAAGACGTTATCAAGTATTTGAAGTACCTACTCCAACAAGGTAAAGCGATACTCATTCGATATATTATGATTATGATCGATTTTGAGACGAAGATTTGCAAGGGTGGGGCTGGACGTAAAAAGTTGACTGAACATGAACAGTTGGCCTCTGAACAGCGACGTAAAGAAGTACTACATCAGACCTATTTAAGAAATAAAGAAGAGCGAAGTAAAACTTACATTGATAGATAAGATCATATTAACGACACACGTAGAAAGACTTATTCGGTAAGAACAGTGGAGAAAATAAAACAAGACGCTGAAAAGAAAATTATTAGATATCAAAGTAAATTAGTAATGAAGAACCGAGGAAGACTGCTAATAGCAGCACATTTTATGAACGACGAACATCAACAACATTATCTCGGACACATGAACTATGAATGTATTCATTGCAAAGCGCGTCACTGGCTCCATGAATCGACTCAACGTTCCAGTAAATTGTTTTATGATTGTTGTGCACATGGAAAGGTTGTGCTTGATTCGTTGCCTGAATATCCTGATGAACTTAGAAAACTCTTTTCTCTTCGACATTTACGCAACAAATGTCGTGTTTACAACAACATGATGGCATTCGCATCATTTCAAGCGAATCTCATGGACTTCGGAATTAATCGACCAGGGCCATATTGTTTTAAATTGCATGGCCAAATTTATTATAACATGAATGCGGCATCTTTTCCGAAAGATAATGAGAATGCAACTTTTGGTCAAGTGTTTATGATCGACGAAGAAGAAGCCGTCAAACAAAGAATCGAAAATGCACGTCAGAATTCGAAAGGCGACACCAAAGATGACATCAAAGAAGAAATTGTCACGAAATTAACTAATATAATTTCGCGCATTAACGTCCACGCAGAATAATATCGCATGATGAACTACCAATACAAGCTTGAAAAAGAAAACGCTGAGCGTAACAACGAGTCTGAACCGGAGCTAAACTTGGTTATGTCGATGCTTCCTGGAGACGACAAAAACAAGTACAATCCGAAATGGAGCAATGACGTCGCTGTTGTGTGTCCTAAAACCAACGGCGGTGACATTCCTGATTTGTATGTTGTTGTTTACAGTACCAAGGAGCAAAGACTCAGACGTTTTTCGACAATGAATCCATTCGTTGAACCCTTCGACTATCCCCTTCTGTTTCCTTACGGCACAATGCAATGGCATAAAGAACTGAAACTGAAAGATGCTAAAGTTCGTGATCGTCTAACACGAGGAATGTACGCTCGCTATAAAATCGCTACTCGCGATAAGGAATTTAATCCAATCACAAACAGTGGGAAACTTTTCCAACAATACTTGGTTGATACTGAATTTAAACGTGAGAAAGACGTTATGAACTACTTGAGGTATCAACTCCAACAAGGTAAACGTGTAGATAAGTGCAGTAGTTTGAAAGCAAACTTGGAAAAGCTTGCAAAAGAAAAGATGAAAAAACTCGGGCGCATTAAAGTTTTGAACTCATCGTTCGTTGGATCGCCACGATACATGTTGGGAGTGTACCAAGACGCAATGACAATGGTCGCTGCTTTCGGCACGCCGTGTTTGTTCATCACCATTACGACCAATCCTAATTGGAGTGAAATTTGCGAAAATCTCGAACCACATGAACCACACCAAACAGACCCGAATTCGTTGACAGAGTATTCAAGTTGAAACTCAAACACTTGATGGATTTGCTGACCAAACATTCAGTTATGGGAAAGTCGCTTGCTTACGTGTACACAGTTGAGTTTCAGAAGCGAGGACTTCCGCATGCACATATCCTTTTAAACCTCCAAGAAGGATCAAAAATTAAGACTGATGAAGATGTTGACAAATTCATTTGCGCTGAACTACCAGACCCCGAAACACAACAAAATCTTTACGACATTGTTACGCGTAACATGATTCATCAATGTAGTCCGCTTTGCATGAAGGGAAATGAGTGTACTTAAGGTCTTCCCAAACAGTATTCTCCTTGCACAATAATCGTCGAAGAGGTTATCCAATCTACAAACGACAAAATAATGGACGCACTTACTCCGCAAAAAATGGATTTGTTGCAACAAATCAAGACGTTGTTCCATACTGTCTGTATTTGATGCAGGAATTAAACTGTCACATCAATGTTGAGTCTGTATCATCGGTTACTTCAGTAAAGTACCTATTCAAATATGCTTTTAAAGGTGGTGATTTGACAAACTATACAATCATCGAAGGAGATGAGCTTCACTACGACGAGATCACCAGCTACCAAGACAGTCGCATGATCACTGCTCCAGAAGCAGCACATCGCATTCTTGAGAATGAAATGCACAGGCGCAGTCATGCAATCATACGTCTTTGGAGAAGAAGCTTCATACGAAGACATTCGAAAAGCAATTGCCGGTTCAACAATGCTCCTTGAATATTTCGAATTGAACAAACAGGACCCAAACGCAAGAAAGTATTATTATTTCGAAATTCCAAAACACTATACGTGGAGAGCAGAAATGAAAGGTACCAATGATGATGTAGAAAACTGTGGAATACGAACAAAAGACGAACTTGAAAAAACAGAAGTCATGGTTTCCACGAAGAGATGGTAAACACACAATCGGACGCGTTTATAGTGTAAGCCCTAGAGATCAAGAAACATTCCATCTTCGTGTTCTTTTGATGAATGTGAAAGCCGCAAAAAACTATGAGGACTTAAAGACTTACGACAATGTCACTTACCAAACATTCACAGAAGCCTTTTTAGCACGTGGACTAATCGAAGATGACACTGAATGGAAACGTTGCATGCAAGAAGGTGCGATCTACCAAATGCCTTATCAGCTATGTGTTTTGTGTGTTCAGATTCTAATGCATTGTCACCCATTGCACCCCGAAGAGCTTTTCAATGATTTCATCGATATAATGGCGCAAGACTTTAAAAAACAAGATAAAATTTCTGACTTTGACGCACGTGACAAAGCTCATGCTAATATTAATGAATTGTTAATTATTGAAGGGAAAAGTTTGAAGGACTTTCCAACACTGCCTCAGGAAATTAAAAAATTACAGACAGTAAGTAACAAAGAATTAACTGTTGATGAACACATTGGAATTGGTGGAGAAATGTACAAATCATTGAACAAGAAACAAAAGGAAATCGTTGACATAATACTTAATCATATAGACGGAAAACCAACTGTAAGAAACCCGTACTTCTACATTGATGGTCCAGGAGGATGCGGTAAAACTTACACATATAAAACATTGTACCATTTGTTAGTAGGACGACAAAAGAAAGTCACTACGATGGCTTATACAGGTATCGCAGCAAGTTTGTTGCCTAAAGGAAACACTGTCCACAGAGTAGCCGGGCTGCCCGTTCCTGTTTTGCCTGACTCTAACACCAACATTTCGATAACGGATAACAGAGGAAAAGAATTGATAGATATAGACGTATTTACTTGGGACGAAGCACCAGTGGCACCACGGTATTGTATGGATGTACTCGATAGAACTTTGCGAGATTTCACACGTTGTAACTTACCCTTTGGAGGTAAAGTTATGTTGCTCGGTGGAGACTTTAGACAGATTTTACCTGTCTTACGCAATTTAAACAAAACGTCAACACTGTATTCAACAATAGAATATTCGACTTTGTGGAAACACTTTAAGGTCACGTCATTGTCTGAAAATATGCGCGCCACACCCCAAGCTATAAAATGGACTAAATTCTTACTCGACCTCGGGGAAGGACGGCTCAACTACCACGACGACATGGTAGATGTGTCTGAAAACATGGTTTGTACGGACGATTTAGTCGAAAAGATTTGCGGAGATATCATAAGAAACAATGACTTCGAAATGCTCAAAACTACCGCAATCCTTGCTGCAAGAAATTGTGACGTCGACGAAATAAATGATTGAGTTGTTGACTTACTCGACGATAAGACTGAGCGAATCTACTCGAGCATTGATGGTGTCGAAGACTCGGACAAAGAAAAGTTCAGTGAATTGGTGACACCCGAATACTTAAACACTTTGCGACCACGATCACTGTCCCCACATAATTTGCGTCTACGTAAGAACGCTATTGTCATGTTGGTACGTAACTTAAGCGTTTGCGAAGGATTAGTTAACGGAACACGTTTATTAGTACAGCAGATGACCAACAACCTCCTTCAATGTATGTTCATAACGGGAGATCATTGCGGGGAAATTGTTTTCATTCCACGTATAAAACTATATTGTGACAGTGAATACCCATTTACTATGTGGAGACGCCAATTCCCCGTAACGCCTGCCTTCGTAATCACTATCAACAAAGCTCAGGGCCAAACGTTCAAAAGAATTGGCATTTATTTGGAACAGGATGCTTTCGCACATGGACAAATCTATGTCGCATTTTCACGTGCACTAAGCGATAATTGTGTATTTGTCTATCTAAAAAAGGGACGAAAAAATAATCTCATTAAAAACGTTGTCTATAGAGAAATATTGAACGAACAGAGTATGAGTTGCAGGAGAACACAGGACATTAAACAAAAAAAAGGAAAGCGAAAAATTAAAAATTAATCTTGACGAAATTAAAAGTGAAGCAGTTGAACATGCAGTTAAACGTGTAAAAGTTGAAGGGAATATAAGAACAATAAGTGTTACAGAGGATGAACAGCCTATACGGAGAGTGAGGCAGAATGAAACGACGATTCCACGTGAAATTGTACCAACTATCGAACATTTCAAACTCTTGACTGCCAATGGATCAGACTGCTTCTTGATTTCCTCAATAAACATGTTGCATTCAGCTACTGCGTTCGTTGAAAGTCTGAAAGAAATGATATTAAATGACTACGAGGGCGACAACAATGGTGCACAACTGATCTACGAGATTGCAAACGCATACAGTCATCCTCAAAACTTACATAATGTCATTTCAATACGACAAAACCTTAAAGAATATTTAAGAAGAGATTTTCAAAGTGTGTCCGAAACAATTTACAACATATTCGAGGAGTTACCAATTGATATGCAAAACATGTTTGAGTATGAGACGGTGAATACAAAAACATGTAGAAATGGTCATCAACTTGAGGAACGTTATAAAAACCAAATATTGTTCATGAACTTACCACAAACGAACGTGATAAACTTCAAAGACTTATTGGAGTATCAAACCAAAACAGATGTGAACGGAACGTGTACGGAATGTCAACAACACTACATACGTGGAACGACAGAAATTGTTTTGGGGACCGTCAAAAGTACATGATTTTGGAAATAAATATCCTCATTCTCATTGTTTCAAATGTGCGTAGTCCATTTAGAGTAAATTTATTTATTTCCAAAATCATGTACTTTTGACAGTCACAAACAACAATATCTGTCGTTCCACGTACGTAGTTTTGTTGAGATTCCGTACACGTTCCGTTAACTAATCCTTCCTAAACACTAAAGTTACGTACCAACATGACAATAGCGTTCTTACGTAGTCGCAAATTATGTGAGGGCAATGATCGTGGTCGCAAACTGTTTAAGTTTTCGGGTGTCACCATTTCACTGATCTTTTCTATGTCCGAGTCTTCGACACCATCAATGCTCGAGTAGATTCGCTCAGTCAACAACTCTCTCATTTATTTCGTCGACGTCACAATTTCTTGCAGCAAGGATTACGGTAGTTTTGAGCATTTCGATGTCATTGTTTCTTATGATATCTCCGCAAATCTTTTCGACTAAATCGTCTGTACAAACCATGTTTTCAGGCACTTCTACCATGTCGTCGTGGTCGTTGAGGCGTCCTTCGCCGAGGTCGAGTAAGAATTTAGTCCATTTTATAGCTTGAGGTATGGCGCGCATGTTTTCAGACAATGACGTGACCTCAAAGTGTTTCCACAAAGTCGAATATTTTATTGTTGAATACAGTGTTGACGTTTTGTTTAAATTGCTTAAGACAGGTGAAATCTGTCTAAAGTCTGCACCGAGCAACATAACTTTACCTCCAAATGGTAAGTTACGACTTGTGAAGTCTCGCAAAGTTCTATCGAGTATATCCATACAATACCGTGCAGCCATTGGTGCTTCGTCCCAAGTAAATACGTCTGTGTCTATCAATTCTTTTTCTCTTTTATCCGTTATCGAAATGTTGGTGATAGAGTCAGGCAAAACAGGAATGGGCAGCCCGGTTTCTCTGTGGACAGTGTTTCCTTTAGGCAACAAACTAGCTGCGATACCTGTATAAGCCTTCGTAGTGACTTTCTTTTGTCGTCCTACTAACAAATGGTACAATGTTTTATGTGTAAGTTTTACCGCATCCTCCTGGACCATCAATGTAGAAGTACGGGTTTCTTACAGTTGGTTTTCCGTCTATATGATTAAGTATTATGTCAACGATTTCCTTTTGTTTTTCGTTCAATGATTTGTACGTTTCTTCATCAAGTCCAATGTGTTCCTCAACAGTTAATTCTTTGTTACTTACTGTCTATAATTTTTTATTTCGTGAGGCAGTGTTGGAAAGTCTTTCAAACTTTTTCCTTCAATAATTAACAATTCATTAATAATAGCAAGAGCTTTGTTACGTGCGTCAGAATCAGAAATATTATCTTGTTTTTTAAAGTCTTGCGCCATTATATCGATGAAATCATTGAAAAGCTCATCGGGGTGCAATGGATGACAATGGATTAGAATCTGAACAAACGAAACATGTAGCTGATAAGGCATTTGGTAGATCGCACCTTCTTGCATGCAACGTTTCAATTCAGCGTCATCCTCGATCAGTCCACGTGCTAAACAGGCTTCTGTGAATGTTTGGTAAGTGACAGTGTCGTAAGTCTTTAAGTCCTCGTAGTTTTCTGCGCTTTTCACATTCATCAAAAGAACATGTAGCTGGAATGTTTCTTGATCTGTAGGGCTTACATTTTAAACGCGTCCGATTGTGTGTTTACCATCTCTTCGTGGAAACCATGACTTCTGTTTCTTCAAGTTCGTCTTTTGTTCGTATTCCACAGTTTTCTTCATCATCATTGGTACCTTTCATTTCTGCTCCTCACGTATAGTGTTTTGGAATTTCGAAATAAAAATACTTTCGTGCGTTTGGGTCCCGTTTGTTCAATTCGAAATATTCAAGGAGCATTGTTGAACCGGCAATTGCTTTTTGAATGTCTTCGTATGTTGCTTATTCTCCAAATTCCACGGTTTGTTCGTTCGGCAAAAGCACAGGTAGACGTATGATTGCATGACTGCGCCTGTGCATTTCATTCTCAAGAATGCGATGTGCTGCTTCTGGAGCAGTGATCATGCGACTGTCTTGGTAGTTGGTGATCTCGTCGTAGTGAAGCTCTACTCCTTCGATGATTGTATAGTTTGTCAAATCACCACCTTTAAAAGCATATTTGAATAGGTACTTTACTGAAGTAATCGATGATACATACTCAACATTGATGTGACAGTTTAATTCCTGCATCAAATACAGACAGTATGGAACAACGTCTTGATTTGTTGCAACAAATCCATTTTTTGCTGAGTAAGTGCGTCCATTATTTTGTCGTTTGTAGATTGGATAACCGTCTTCGACGATTATTGTGCAAGGAGAATACTGTTTGGGAAAACCTTTAGGACACTCATTTCCCTTCATGCAACGCGGACTACATTGATGAATCATGTTACGCGTAACAATGTCGTAAAGATGTGGTTGTGTTTCGGGGTCTGGTAGTTCAGCGCAAATGAATTTGTCAACATCTTCATCAGTCTTAATTTTTGATCCTTCTTGGAGGTTTAAAAGGTTATGTGCATGCGGAAGTCCTCGCTTCTGAAACTCAACTGTGTACACGTAAGCAAGCGACTTTCCCATAACTGAATGTTTGGTCAGCAAATCCATCAAGTGATTGAGTTTCAACTTGAATACTCTGTCAACGAATTCGGGTCTGTCTGGTGGTGTTTCATGTGGTTCGAGATTTTCGCGAATTTCACGCCAATTAGGATTGGTCGTAATGGTGATGAACAAACACGGTTTGCCGAAAGCAGCGACCATTGCCATTGCGTCTTGGTACAGTTCCAAAATGTATCGTGGCGATCCAACGAACGATGAGTTCAAAACTTAAATGCGCCCGAGTTTTTTCTTCTTTTCTTTTGCAAGCTTTTCCAAGTTTGCTTTCAAACTGCTGCACTTATCTACACGTTTACCTTGTTGGAGTTGATACCTCAAGTAGTTCATAACGTCTTTCTCACGTTTAATTTCAGTATCAAGCAAATATTGTTGGAAAAGTTTCCCACTTTTTGTGATTGGATTAAATTCCTTATCGCGAGTAGCGATTTTATAGCGAGCGAACATTCCTCGTGTTAGACGATCACGAACTTTAGCATCTTTCAGTTTCAGTTCTTTATGCCATTGCATTGTGCCGTAAGGAAACAGAAGGGGATAGACGAAGGGTTCAACGAATGGATTCATTGTCTAAAGACTTCTGAGTCTTTGCTCCTTCGTACTGTAAACAACAACATACGAATCAGGAATGTCACCGTCGTAGGTTTTAGAACACACAACAGCGACGTCATTGCTCCATTTCGGATTGTACCTGTTTTTGTCGTCTCCGGGAAGCATCGACATAACCAAGTTTAGCTCCGGTTCAGACTCGTTGTTATGCTCAGCGTTTTCTTTTTCAAGCTTGTATTGGTAGTTCATTATGCGACAGGATTATGCGTGGATGTTAATGCGCGAAATTATATTAGTTAATTTCGTGACAATTTCTTCTTTGATGTCATCTTTGGTGTCGCCTTTCGAATTCTGACGTGCATTTTCGATTCTTTGTTTGACGGCTTCTTTTTCTTCGATCATAAACAGTTGACCAAAAGTTGCATTCTCATTATCTTTCGGAAAAGATGCCGCATTCATGTTATAATAAATTTGGCCATGCAATTTAAAACAATATGGCCCTGGTCGACTAATTCCGAAGTCCATGAGATTCGCTTGAAATGATGCGAATGCAAACATGTTGTTGTAAACACGACATTTGCTGCGAAAATGTCGAAGAGAAAAGAGTTTTCTAAGTTCATCAGGGTATTCAGGCAACGAATCAAGCACAACCTTTCCATGTGCACAACAATCATAAAACGATTTACTGGAACAATGAGTCGATTCATCGAGGCAGTGAAGCGCCTTGCAATGAATACATTCATAGTTCATAGGTCCGAGATAATGTTGTTGATGTTCGTCGTTCATAAAATGTGCTGCTATTAGCAGTCTTCCTCGGTTCTTCATTACTAATTTACTTTGATATCTAATAATTTTCTTTTCAGCGTCTTGTTTTATTTTCTCCTCTGTTCTTACCGAATAAGTCTTTCTACGTGTGTCGTTAATATGGTCTCGTCTATGAATGTAAGTTTTACTTCAAATACTTGATAACGTCTTCTTTCACTTTCCTGATGTTTTAGGACAACTGTCAGAAAATTATCAATAATGCGATTCCACGTGCTTCTTCTGGAGCAGTGATAATGCGACTGGCTCGGTAGTGAAGCGTTATTTGTTTACTCGGCATTGTTGTGTTCCACAACAATGCCGAGTTTGTTTATAGTTGACATTGTTGATGACGTAATTTATTGATGACAACGACTAATCAAAATTTTTATAAGGAGGAGAAGGAGACTAGAGTAGGGCGCTTCTTTCGGAGCTCCTAGTTTGTTAAACGCAACCAACCTTGATTAGTCCCGGAGAGGAGTTAGTTTAGTGTCTCATTCAAGTGTTTTAACCCCTGAGTAAGAAATTAAACTAATCCCCCCGAATGGGGCGTTTAAACACTTGACCAACCCCCCCAAGTGGGTTGGTTGCGTTGGTTGAGTAAGACACTAAACTAACCCCCGTGTATAAACAAATATAAGGTGACATTGTTGATTACGTCATTTTTTGACGACAACGATGGCTAATCCTTTCAGTGCGCTTCCTGTAAACTGTTATTCTACTTATTTACGTCGCTGATCATAGGCCAACAGTTCTTGGTTAGTCAACTTTCTACGTCCAAACCCACCCTTCCAAGTCTTCTTTTTTTCCTTTTCTGTTATTTGTTTAATAGTTCTGATGTTTTAGTTCTTTACGTCGATGTCCAGAGGCCATCTGTTCTTGATCAGTATACTTTCTACGTCCAGCCACACCATTGCTAATCTTCGTCTGTGTTTTTTTTCTATTTCTTCCCTTCTGTTCATGTTGTATACGTTTTTCTATTGATCAATGTAACTCTCCCTTCGCTTTTCTTTATTTGTTAAATAGGTCTGAAGGATTAGTTCTTTACGTCGCTGTTCAGAGGCCATTTATTCTTGGATAGTGAACTATCTACGTCAACCCCACCCTTGCAAGTCTTCGTTTGTTTTCTTCTGCTCTTCTGTTCTTGTTGAATAAGTTTTTCTACCTTTATTAATGTCAGTCTCCCTTCGCTTTTTTTTATTTGTTAAATAGGTCTGATGTTTTAGTTTTATACATCGCCGTTCAGAGGCCAACTGTTCTTGGTCAGTCAACCTTTTACGTCCAGCCCCACCCTTGCAAATCTTCGTCTCAAAATCGATCATGAACTCAGTTTTTATAATAGTTTTAATCATCGTAATATATAGAATGAGTTTCAGTTTACCTTGTAGGAGCTGATAGAGTTGATACTTCAAATAGTTGGTAACGTCTTCTGTCACTTTCCTGATGTTTCAGGACAACTGTCAGAAATTTATCAATAATGCGATTCCACGTGCTTCTTCTGGAGCAGTGATAATGAGACTGGCTTTAGGAGACTAGAGCAGGGCGCTCCTTTCGGAGCTCCTAGGGAGGGTTGGTCAAGTTTGTAAAACGCCACCAACATTTTGTAAGAAACTAATCTAACCGCCCCGAATTGAGGGTTAAAACAATTGAACAACCCCCCCTTCTGGGGGGTTGGTTGCGTTTTGAAATCTTAAGTAACACGCTAAACTAACTCCCCTTCGGGGGGTTAGTTTAGTGTCTCATTCAAGTGTTTTAACCCCTGAGTAAGAAACTAAACTAACCCCCCGAATGGGGGGGTTAAAACACTTGACCAAACCCCCCCACTTGGGGGGGGGGTTGGTTGCGTTTTAAAATCTTGAGTAAGACACTAAACTAACCCCCTTCGGAAGGGTTTGTTTAGTGTCTCATTCAAGTGTTTTAACCCTTGAGTAAGAAACTAAACAACACCCCGAATGGTGGTTAAAATACTTGACGAACCCCACCTCCGCGGGGGTTGATTGCGTTTTAAAGTTTTGAGTAAGACACTAAACTAACCCCCCATCGGAAGGGTTACTTTATGTCTCATTCAAGTTTTTTAACCCTTGAGTAAGAAGCTAAACTAACTCTCACCCCCCAATGGGCGGGTTAAAACACTTGACTAACTCCCCCTTCGGGGGGTTGGATGCGTTTTAAAATCTTGAGTAAGACACTAAATTATCCACCTTCGGGTTGTTAATTTAGTGTCTTATTCGCAGCACTTTCTCTAATCTGATTTTTTACTTATTTATGTCGCTGTTCAGAGGCCAACTCCTCTTGGTCAGTCAGCTTTCTACGTCCAGCCTCACCCCTGCAAATTTTGATCTGATTTTTTTCCCCTTCTATTTTTGTTGAATACGTTTTTCTACTTTAATCAATGTAAGTATTACTTCGCTAACCTTTATTTGTTAAATAGTTCTGATGTTTTAGTTCTTTACCTCGCTGTTCACAGGCCAACTGATCTTGGTCAGCCAACTTTTTACGTCTAACCCAATGCATACATATCTTCGTTTTTTCTCTTCTACTCTTGGTGAATAAGTTGTTCTACGTTTATTAATATTTGTCTTCCTTAGTTTTTCTTTATTTGTTAAATAGTTCCGATGTTTTAGTTTTTTCGTCGCTGTTCAGAGGTCAACAGTTCTTGGTCAGTCAACTGTCTACGTCCGACCCCACCCTTTCAAATCTTCTTCTGATTTTTTGTTCTTGTGTTCCTGTTAAATACGTTTTCCTGCGTTTATCAATATAGGTCTCCCTTCGCTTTCTTTATTCGTTAAGTAAGTCTGATGTTTTAGTTCTTTACATCGCTGTTCAGAGGCCAATTTTCTTGGTCAGTCACCTATCTACGTCCAACCCTACCCTTGTAAATTATCGTTTCTTTGTTTTTTGTTCTTCTGTTCTTGCTGAATTAGATTTTCTACGTTTATCAATGTAAATCTCTCTTCGCTTTTCTTTACTTGTTAAGTAGGTCTGATGTAGTTTTTTACGTCTCTGTTCAGAGACCAACAGTTCTTGTTCAGTCAACTTTCTACGTCCAACCCCACTCGTTGTTACGCTCAGCGTTTTCTTTTTCAAGCTTGTATTGGTAGTTCATCATGCGATAGGATTCTGCGTGGACGTTAAAGCGCGAAATTATATTAGTTAATTTCGTGACAATTTCTTCTTTGATGTCATCTTTGGTGTCGCCTTTCGAATTCTGACGTGCATTTTCGATTCTTTGTTTGACGGCTTCCTTTTCGTCGATCATAAACTGTTGACCAAAAGTTGCATTCTCAATATCTTTCGGAAAAGATGCCGCATTCATGTTATATAAAATTTGGCCATGCAATTTAAAACAATATGGCCCTGGTCGACTAATTCCGAAGTCCATGAGATTCGCTTGAAATGATGCGAATGCCATCATGTTGTTGTAAACACGACATTTGTTGCGTAAATGTCGAAGAGAAAAGAGTTTTCTAAGATCATCAGGGTATTCAGGCAACGAATCAAGCACAACCTTTCCATGTGCACAACAATCATAAAACGAATAACTGGAACGATGAGTCGATTCATCGAGGCAGTGAAGCGCTTTGCAATGAATACATTCATAGTTCATAGGTTCGAGATGATGTTGATGTTCGTCGTACATAAAATGTGCTGCTATTAGCAGTCTTCCTCGGTTTTTCATTACTAATTTACTTTGATATCTAATAATTTTCTTTTCAGCGTCTTGTTTTATTTTCTCCTCTGTTCTTACCGAATAAATCTTTCTACGTGTGTCGTTAATATGGTCTCGTCTATCAATGTAAGTTTTCTTTCGCTCTTCTTTATTTCTTAAATAGGTCTGATGTAGTAGTTCTTTTCGTCGCTGTTCAGAGGCCAACTCTTCTAGGTCACTCAACTTTCTACGTCCAACCCACCCTTACAAATCTTCGTCTGCTTTTTTTCCCTTCTGTTCTTATTGAATACGTTTTTCTACGTTTATCAATGTAAGACTTCCTTCGCTTTTCTTTATTTCTTAAATAGGTCTGATGTAGTAGTTCTTTACGACGCTGTTCAGAGGCCAACTGTTCTAGGTCAGTCAACTTTCGACATTTATCAATGTAAGTCTTCTTTCGCCTTTCCTTATTTCTTAAATAGGTCTCATGTTGTAGTTCTTTACGTCGCTGTTCAGAGACCAACTGTTCTTGTTCAGTCAACGTTTTACGTCCAGCCCCACCCTTGCAAATCTTCGTCTCAAAATCGATCATAAAGTGAGTTTTTGTAATAGTTTTCATAATCGTAATATATCGAATGAGTATCACTTTACCTTGTTGGAGTTGGTACTTCAAATACTTCATAACGTCTTCTTTCACTTTCCTCATGTTTTAGGACAACTGTTAGTCAATTCTTAAGAATGCGACGTGCTGTTTCTGGAGCAGTGATAATGCGACTGACTTGATATTCTTTGATTTCTTTTGTTGTGAAGCGTTATTTGTTTACTCGGCATTGTTGTGTCAACTTCAACAATGCCAACAGATATTTGTTTACTCGTCATTGTTGTAGAAGACAACAATGCCGTGTAAACAAATATCTGTTGGCATTGTTGATGACGTCATTTTTTGACGACAAATTGGTTAAAGACAACGACTAAAACAAATTTTTATAATAGTAAGAAGAAGACAACAGCAGTTTGTTTCCACAAGTCAAGGCAAGGCAATTCAGGGCATGGCAGGGCAAGGCAGGGCAAGGCAAGGCAAGGCAGGGCAAAGCAGGGCAAGACAGGAAAAGGCAGGGCAAGGCAGGCAAGGCAGGGCAAGGTAGGGCAAGGCAAAGAAAAGCAGGGCAATGCAGAGCAAGGCTGGGCAAGGCAAGGCAAGGCATGGCAGGGCAGAGAAGAGCAGAGCAGAGCAAGGCACTGCAGGACAGTTCAGTGCAAGACATGTCATGACAGGGTAAGGCAAGGCAAGGCAAGGGAAGCAAGGCAACGCAAGGCAAGGAAAGGCAAGGCAAGGCAAAGCAAGACAATGTAAGGCAAGAGAAGGCAGGGCAAAGCAGAGCAAGGCAGGGCATGGCAGGGCAGGGCATTGCCGTGCACGGCAGGGCAAGGCGCGGCAAAGCAGGACAAGGCAAAGGCAAGGCTAGGCAAAGCAAGGCAAGGCAAGGCAAGGCAAGGCAGGGCAGGGCAGGGTAATTCAGGGCAAGGCAAGGCAAGGCAAAGCAAGGCAGTACAATGAAAGGCAAGGCACAGGGCAAGGCAAGGCAAGGCAGGGCAGGGCAATGCAGGGCAATTCAAGGCAAGGCAGGGCAGGCAGGGCAGGGCAGTGCCGTGCACGGCAACGCAAAGCGGGGCAAGGCAAAGCAAGGCAAGGCAAGTCAAGGCAAGCAAGACAAGGCAAGCAAGGCAAGGCAATACGAGGCAAGGCAATTTTAGGCAAGACCTGAAGACAGTTCCTGTTACCCCTGTAACTATTGGAATTACTTTTTCTTGAACGTTTCACATTCTTTGTATATCTCTGAGAAGGTTCTTTTATTTCAAATCTTCTCCGGTTCCTTCTTAATCACATTCCTGTCAGTCGGATTTGCTATTTCAATTAATAGGCAAGTTCCGTTTTTTTTCTGATTATAATGTCTGGTTTATTATTAGTGAAGGTTCTATCTGTTTTGACATGTTGATTCCACAAAATAGTTATTTGGCTATCTTCACTTGTCTCCACTGTCTTCGGGATATGTTCATACCAGTTCTTCTCTTCTAGTTTTATCCCAGCGTTCCTGCATATGTTAAAATGTGACCAGTACACACACGATCATGTCGTCATATATATTGCTCTGATGCCAGCAAGGGGCATCCGGACATAACGTGACCTCTCGTCTCATCAAATTGCTGTCTGTATCTGTTTTCAGTATTTTTGTTGCGTAATATTTGATGTTTAGTGCCTGGTCTTGTGCTGCTATAATCTGACTTTCTGTTTCCCCTTTCAGATCTCCTCTCGTTAACCACAGAAACGTGACTTCTTTGCTTATAATTTGTAACTCCTTTTGCGTTCGATCCCCGTTAGCGACCTTAAGACCACCCTGAGCTAGATGGAGCAAACAAACTTAAAGTGTGGTGGACGGTTGTAACAGGCATATTAAGAAAATAAGAATCTTTGAATTAATTTTAAGTTTATTTCATAGGACAAGGCTAATGTAATACCTCTAAATGCACACTGCAAAGAACGCGTGAGGGTGTTATTTCCGAGCTTCTTCCATTTATTTACTTACTTTGTTAAACAATATAACTTTTACAAGGAAGTTTCTAAATTTACTTTTAATATTCGTTTAAAGCTATTCTCTACCCGGTACATCTGCTTTCAGAAGATCGGATTTATTCTTTAAATTTGTCAATAAATGTATCTGTAACGCGTGTTGAGGAGCGTTTTAAAAAATACACGGGCATTTATTCTTTCTGACAATGGCCAGACGCTGGGAGAATACCAAAATTCAAACACAACTACAGTCCAAGACCATTCGGATTGGCAGCCGAGATCAACTCTTAGCAGCCTTATTTCAAACAGAGCTCGCGGGGACATCGTTGATGATAAGTGCAGTTCAGCGGGTTGAAAACCCCTCGGCAGCTATACCAGACACGCGACCTCAAGAGTGACCTAACCTAGTAATCCCACAGAAAGAAGTTGCTTCAGCATCTGACGTAAGGCGTGTGGACGAATATTCTCAACCCATCACCAGGACGCCAAACACGTTGGAAATTCATGAAGACAGACAACAAAACAAACGAAATTAATGACAGTGGGAACACAGACGGCCCTCTTAATTTAAGCAACAGAAATTAAGAAATTATGCAAAAAAACTACTTGAATGCGTTTCATCTCTATTTGGAGATACGAATGACAAGGACTTGATGGAAAATCCGATCAGTAATATGATTGAATTAGGACAGACTTCTCAGGTCCGCGATTGGTCCGCCTTAAAATAACGAGAAGATGGCGGTAAAAAAACGTAAATACCCGACTGGGTCTAGACAACGCCGGGGGTTTTGTATGTAGAGGATGAGAATTAATAGCCGTTGCTGAAGTCGTGCGGATCTAGCAGAAAATATAAAGGCTTGCTTGTGACAGGTCGACGATGAAACCTGAGTACTCGGTTGTGGCAAATTCTCAAGACGATATAATTTGAATCCTCATAGAGGTGATTACGAAGATGGCTGCCTTCTGGATTTTAGATGCTTGTTGTCTAGTAAAAGTTTACAAAAGTTTCAGAAATACTTGCTGCCTCCATTTGTAAGCCGTGGATGGAGAAAACATTCTGTCAGGGGAAAGACCTTAAACGACGAAAGTGATAGTGGAACCACGGTTCCGGAGAATTAGACGTAAATACGTCTACAAGGAAAGCAAGTGTATATATTGGCTTTATCCTAAATATTTACTTTATACATGTTTAACATTGGAGCAAAGTTTGATTAAGACTTTGCTTATTTAAACTGTATTAGTTACACATAATATGGTAGATGAATATAATGTAATGAAATATAATATAAGGTAAGGTAAGGTAAGGTAAGGTAAGGTAATGTAAGGTAATATAATGTAAGGCAATGTAATGTAAGGTAAGGTAAGGTAAGGAAAAGTATTGTAATATAAGGTAATGTAAGGTAAGGTAAGGTATTTAAGGTAATGTATTGTAATGTAAGGTAAGGTAAGGAAAGATATATTATCTTACCTTACATTACCTTACGTTACCTTACCTCACCTTACATTACGTTTCCCTACATTTTCGTATCTTACCTTAACTCACCTTATCTTCCATTACCTTACCTTACCTAAACTTACCTTACATTAACTTACCTTACATTTCCTTACCTTAACTTATTTCACCTTACCTTACCTTACCTTACCTCACCTTACATTACCTTACCTTACATTACCTCACCTTACCTTACATTACATCACCTTACCTTACCTTTCCTTACCTAACCTCACCTTACATTACCTTAACTTACCTTTCCTCACCTTACCTTACCTTACCTTACCTCACCTTACCTTACCTTACCTTACAATATATTACCTTACATTACCTTAACCTCCACGGTGGTCTAGCGGTCAGAAGACCAGCTTTGTAAGCCTGGGGTCCCGGGTTCAATTCCCGGTGGTGCTCAAATTTATAACTTGTGTTGGGCATCACGGAGTTTTCCTCCGGGGGCTTCCCCGGTTTCTCCGTGGCATCCCAACAATTACTCCACTCAAACACAGAAGAAGGCAATAGCAAACCACTTCTGATCATCTCTGCCAAGAACGTATATGAACAGGTTCCAGTCCGAGAAAAGGATGGAGCATCCTGTTCATATGGACCTGTCGTCAGACAGAACACTACAAATAAAAAAAAACAACATTACCTTACCTTACATTATCTTACCTTACCTTACATTATATTTCATTACATTGTATTACTTTGCATAACATTCAGCTACACCAGACCCATCTGAAGCGTAACTAATTCAATTTGAATATGCAAACTTATCTCAATTGAAAAGCATAAATAATGAACAATTTTGATTAATGCAATTATATAAACTCTCTTTCCTTATAGTCATATTTACGTCAAATTCTCCTGAAACGTGGTTCCACTGACAACTTTATGTAAACTAAAATTTGTGTGGAATTATCGTTTGGGGTTATTTCATTTGAGAACGTATCTGGTCACCGTTAAATACATCAAGGACTTATAATGCATTTCAAAAATTAATTAAAGGTATTGTCACAAAACTATTTTCTTATTATAGCATGATATTAAATTTGATATATTGTAGCACTACAGTAAAATCAAGAAGTATGAAATGTAACCAGAAATTTAGTACAATTGTATTGTGCAATTGTGTAAATATAGCTTATGAGAAAAAGGAATTAGCCTTCTTAAATCAAAACTAAATCATTACAATAAACGCAGTTCTAACATCTATTAAAATGTTAATAATATTGTCAACTTCTGCTCTATTTTTGGAAAAGAAGATCTTGCTGTTTCAAACGTAATGACTTTGCACGTAGAGTGGATCGCCCATTTTAGAATCAAGTATGAACAACACAATAAAGTGTTGTTTACCCACTGACATATTTATGGTAATCCGTTTTATTAATTTAAAGATCTAAAGTTTCGAATAGCAGAGGCGGTTCGGAATTTTGACAAAAATAACTTTTTATTAAAATTTTATAAGTTCTTATGTTGGCGACTTTGGAGTAATTTTCGTTCTTGCGCCGTGTTGTCTGTTATGAAGTCAGTGACTGTTCGGAAATACTAATCTATCTCAATCTGTCCTAACGTAACCTATACTAAGAAAATATAACACAACATACATAATCTAACCCAAATTAACCCAACCCACGCTAGCCAACCTTCCTCGCAAGCGCATCAGTAAAGTCACCTATTCCAGCAATACCTAAAACAATAAAAAGTACTGAAAATTGATAATTAGCTTCTGCGCAAGCGTAGAAGTTCCACTGCACATGCGCGTCACTAACCTCACCTTATCTGACTCAACCTAAGTTAATCCTACATGATCAAATTCCACTCAATCTGCTCCATAGCAGTTGATCATTGAGCATGGAGGCAGGAAGTACCTGTTAAACGTCGGTGAACTTCAAGCAGGCCTACACCTACATCATTATTGTCACTGGTTTTGTTGTTATCCTAAGTGAATTAATATGGCTAATGGGCCTACTGCACGAGCCCAGATGATACGTGAGTGAATGAGTGGTTATGGAGCAAAGGTGGAATGTTACTGACAACGGAAAGGCTGTCTCAGTCTCAACCACAAAAAAATTTACAATTAAATATAAACACAGTTGAGACAGACAACTCCTCGCAGAAAAAGGAACATTATACAAGGATATAATTAAACTACACTCGTAATTGAAATATTTCTGGATAGAAGAAACAATTAACAGAAGAGTCGTGTAATACCACTTCTGTTTATAGCTGTAAAAAACAGAGGTTGACTGTGCGTTATGAAATCTGTGATTCATTAGATCTGCAACTAACATGTTTGCATCAAGAATATATTGACGTGTGTCAACAACAAGGGCTGTGGCCTGAGAATACAAATTTAAGCCCCATATGTTCCATAGTAGAGCTCACTATTTTCATACTGTACGTTTTGTACAGCTTTAACATATTAAGACTCGAAGTAAGACAATGTTCTGTGCAGAAGTTGGTTGTACGTTACACCTCTTGCTCAGCAGTACCGATCTTTTAAATATAGAGGTTAGAGCGTGATCCTTCTGACGGACGTGTATGTGGACTCCCGTTGCCTCCTTCAAGCACAAGAATATAAAATATATAACTTTATTACAGGTTTTACAACCTTGCAAAGCAAAATTTGAAGATACGTAATTTTGTACGAACGTTAAAGTATGAAAAACTTTAGTAAGTATAATAGATAAATTTGCTTGCAGAACTACGAGTTATGTATATTACGTAGTTAGTTTATGCTTTAAATTAATTTGAATAATTACGATGCAATGTTATTTACAGATTGACTTGAATTTCTAAGTTTGTTAGAAGACGTCTTTTCATATATAAGTTTTATATTAAGAACACTATTCTGTTGAGGTATTCAAGCATGATGTAATTCGAACATCATATTCCTTTGAAAATTACGTAAATATTATAAAATACAAATTCTGTTTAGTGGCACATGGCTCAGAAAACAAAAATGAAATCATTAGTCCGTACATTGCAGATCGTACAAAAAATGTCAGAAATAGTGATTCATAAAGTTCAAGGGAAATGTTTCCAATTATTATAAACATGTATATTAGGGTTAGATATTCACTGGTTTAAAGTACCACTTTTGTCCGATTAATATTATTTAAGTTACAGCAGAATTAATGTGTTGTACTAAAACGCATTTTCAGCTCTGAATAGATCACAATTATGTATCAGCGAATAATCGCAGCAACAAAGATGTGTGTGAATATATACGACGCAATGTTATTCACAGCAGACTTGAATTTTGATGTTCGTTTGAAGATGTCATATCGTATACATGTTTCATATTAAAACCACTAATCTTTTGAGGAATTCAAGCATTATGTATCACGAACAGCATTATGTATCACGATCATCGTTATCCTTTCAACATTACATACAAACGTTAAAATACAAACAGTATTTAGTGGCACACGACTCAAATCGTAAAAAACAGATAATTAGTCCACCCGTTCATTAAAGGTTGACAAAAACGTTCAGATATGGTGGTTCATAAAGTTCAAGGGAAATGTTTCCAAATATCAGAAAAACGTACATTAGGGTTAGATATTCATGGCTTTAAAGTAGCACTTTAGTCCGATTAATATTATTTAAGTTACAGGCAGAATTAATGTGTTGTCATATTACGTGTTTTCAGCCTTGAATAACACACAATTTTGTTTCAACGAACATCAGCGTGCGGCGACCACTGAGTTCGTCGGGAATTTATCACAGCAACAAAGATATGATTGAATATATACGATGCAATGTTATTCAGACAGACTTGATTTTTGATGTTTGTTTAAAGACATCCTATCATATAATTGTTTTATATTAAAACCACTATTCTTTTGAGGTATTCAAGCATGATGTAACACCAATATCATATTATTTTGAAAATTACGTATAAACGTTACGATACAAACTGCTGCGATGTACCCTGTCATACTATGTTGTCGCTGCACACCATTGTTGTGTGCTAGTCAGAGCTGAAAACGTTTAATATGACAACACACTAATTCTGCCTGTAATAATATCAATGGGACAAAAGTGCTACTTTAAAGCAATGAATATCTAACCCTAAAGTACATGTTTCTAATATTCAGAAACATTTCCCTTGAACTTTATGAACCACCATTTCTTATTGTTTATGTATGACCTCTAATGTACGGGCACTCAAAGGATTTCGTGAAACATGGAAATCGCCGAGGCAAGCATTTCGGTTGGAGATTAGGTATCTAGCCACGGTTCTCTTAGTCAGGGTGAGGAGTCGGGCTCTCATGTTGCCACGCCTGAAAATGATTCTCCTGTAATGTCGGAATATTTAAATAGTGTTGAGTCCTTAGATTCTGAAGATCCTAAAGCAATTTTGAAATGTTTTTCGGAGGTGAAATCTGTGTATGATCTTCACTTGATTTCGGATTGAACATTTAATGGTCCGCTTGTTACCGCGAGTCAAATGGAGTATGTTAACATTTTTGGGGGATTGTATTGGGCGAAATAATTCATGGGAGCAGTGTAAGGCTGAGGTGCTGGACGAAAGTTTCCTGTTTGTATTTCGGGACATTTATTGATGATGTCATCAAATTTTTGCGGTGAGCCGCTACTGAGCAACAGATAGTTAATCGCGTCTTGATGAATATGTATCCTACTATCTTGGCACAGTCTGCATTTCTTGAACGACCGAGATCCTACCGTGAACTTTGGAAGTTGGTTGGCCACGTGGAAGAAAAAGTAGCAGTGTTGTACGAACGGTAACGGTCCGAACAATTGTCTGGACTTCCATCTGTGGGTGTGGCTGGTTTGCCGGTAGTTACTCCTGCCTCCACTAAACTGTCCCCTCGGGCTTCGTAGCCAAAACCTCCTCTTAAGTGATGGAGGTGGCAGTAGAATGGGACATGTCGGAAGGGACTGTAGGGTTAACGGAAAACGTACGGGAAATGGGCCGAGAATCGGCGGCGAAGTCGCCACCCATAATCAATAGCTCTTTGAAAGTTCGATCGCCATCTAAATTTGTTCTGTTGTGTGTTATGTTGAATTTCAATGTTGGAGTGATTCCATCGTTAGTTGATACGGGTGCCCAATTTTCTTGTTTTCTCTCTGATGTGATGGAATTTTTGTTTCATTCCGGTGCTGGCGGTGAGTTATTACTGTGTAGGTTATCTTTCTTTTTGGCAAATGGCCAGAGGTGTGAGGTGTATGAAGTAGTTAAATTAAATATCAAGTTGTTGGATTTTTCGTGGAATCAGGAATTCAAAACCTTAAATTGTGGGCCTTTCCCAGTTATATATGGGCTAGATTTTTTAGGTCACACCCATATGTCTCGGAAATACTGTTTTGAGTTCGCCCCGGAGCGTCGAACGAGGTTCGAGTTCAGTGAAGTCCGGGATATAGCAGACCAGGGAAGGACGAAACATTATTTATGGTGGCTTTCGAGCGAAGCTGTCCTCGGTGTTCCCCAATGAGAACCCGTTAGAAAGTATGCTGAAGGATTATCCGCTTATATTCTCGGGTAGATTAGGTACCGCAAGGTGCGCGCCTTATGAGATTTAACTCTTGGATCAGGTCCCTCTCGCGCGTCTCCTTACCGTTATGCCCCGCCAAAATTAAAAATTCTAACGGATTTGGTTCAAGACTTGCTAAAAAGGGGAGTTATATGTCCCAGCAAATGTCCGTATGTCAGTCCGGCATATTTTGTGCCCAAGGCGGGAGGTGAGTTCCGTATGGTAGTGGACTGTCGTGGGGTTAACACAATGGTCGTTTTTGATTCTTATCCGTTACAATGATAGACCAGGCTTTCCAACAGTTTGCTGGTTCGGTGGTATTTTCCGTGTTGGATTTAAATTCTGCATACTACCAGATTTCACTCTCTTCCTCTAGCCGTCGTGTTACTGCATTCTGCACACCTTTTTGGGTCGTATGAATTTAACAAATTGCCCTTGGGGATTAGTGTGGGGCGCAAGGGGTTGAGTCGTGTGATTGATGATTTATTTTGGGATCTGAAGGTGAAATACGTATTCAATTTCATGGATGACCTAGTGGTCTATTCGTCGTCTATCGCCGAGCACGAGGGTCATCTTCCAGCAGGCTGGGTTTACCTTGAACAAAAAACAAATTACTCTCGGTGCTAGCGAAATTAAGTATTCGGGCCATTATGTGTTCTCACGTGGAGTGCGAGTCATCCCGGAGCACATTGAGGCGATGATGAAATTTCCGCATCCTAGGACGTTGCGTTACCCCGCTGTATGCTTTGAAGAACACAGGGATTCAGTTTGTGTGGGAACACGAGCACAAAAAAGCATTCGAGTCTCTCAAGAAGTCCTAGTGTGAGGCGGCGGTATTGCTAATCCGCGACTGTGGTAAGAAATTTTGTTTTGGTGACTGATGCTAGTGACTCGGTTGTTTCCGCAGTGTTAAATTAAAGAACAAATGGGCAACTAGCTCCCATATCGTTTTATAATAAGCTTTTGTCCTCTGCTGAAACACACAATGAGAAGGAATGTTTGGCAGTTATTCAATTGTGAAAAGTGTAGGAGTTACCTCGAGCATAATAAATTTGAGATTGGCTCCTTAGAAAGTTTAAAGATGTAGGTCGACTTGGTTGGTGGGTACTTTCTGTCTTTACTGTTCCTACTGTAGGTAAACAGACTCCTCTTATTCTTGCAAGATACTTTTATTCCTTGCGTAAACCAGTCATTTATTTTGCCTATACTTTCATGTGTAATATAAAACTAGCTTCAAAAATATTTATAAAAGTAGACAAAAATGAATTAAACCTTTTGTTGGTATCATTGACCTTATAAACAGATTCCCATTTTCATTCTTCAGACGTAGCTGATACTTAATGATTGTTTCATTACTTACTTTTCTTTTCCTTTGCTTCAAAGCTTTTAAGTTCTTAGCGGCATCATTATTATTAATCATATGGTACTCTGATCATGGTCTGATAATCCATTTATTATGGAAGAAGTAGACAAAAATGAATTAAACCTTTTGTTGGTATCATTGACCTTATAAACAGATTCCCATTTTCATTCTTTAGACGTAGCTGATACTTAATGATTGTTTCATTACTTACTTTTCTTTTCCTTTGCTTCAAAGCTTTTAAGTTCTTAGCGGCATCATTATTATTAATCATATGGTACTCTGATCATGGTCTGATAATCCATTTATTATGGAAGAAGTAGAAGTTTTACTAAGTCTTATACTGTCCACAAAATTATTATCAATTGCTGTTTTTGGGTCATTTTGCATTCTTGTAGCAACGTTTGATAGTGTTGTTAAACACTGGGGTTCTGATTGTCTAAAATCGATATTAAGTCACTTCAAGTAAAAGTTACGCCACTTCGCATTGTTTTTCTCTTTTTTAAGTAATATGAATATTGTGTATACTATCATACGCAACCAAAGTGAAGCGGTGAAACAAATGCTTAAAAGTACTTCAAATATCCGTCGTAAACAATCAGAACCCCAGAGTCTAACAACACGGGGAAGTGGAAGAGAGGTCACTGCCACCACTGAATTAATCTTTCAAACGATTTGAAATGAGCGCGCCCTGCTCGCACTGTCATCTCTGGTGACATCATAGATACAGTGAAGAGCTGTTATGGCGATTGAGGTTGTCGTTATTTCTTTGTGGTAAACAGAAATCTCATCTCTCCCTGCTGTGTTTTGAAGTTGATAGATTGCACGGAAAGTGTAGTCTTATGTTCTTACTCCCTAACTTGAAAGTCTGTTCTTCAAAATCTGCTGTCTTGTAACACAATGGTTTCGGGCGGGAACAAGTAATGTGTTATGTTAACTACATCTGGGTTAATGGCACTTTGAAGTGCTTTATAGCTCAGGTAACAGGCAGTTAGACGGCGTAAAGTCTACGTTCAGACTCGGCTTGTGATCTGTTAAGTTGATTTTGTATTTGATTATATCTCGGAAACGTGCCATCAGTTCCCCTTTGGATTACAACTGTCTCGTTTTTCTATTACTCAGAATATATCTTAACTAAATTAATGTAAAAAATACCGTGAATAAATAAATACATCTATTAACTGAAAGCATTGTCTGTATCTTCATGGCATTCGGTACTTCCGCAGGGACATGGCACAATTACCCGATATAATGAGGCAACTCAGACAAATGTACGTTTGCATTCTTTTTAAAATATCACATGTAGATCAGAAATCAATGCACAATTCTCAGTGTGTTGTCTTCATAATAAAGTTTTTGTAAATGACATTCATGAAGCAAAACATTTAATCTTTCCCTAATAAAATGAAGAAGGTTTCATAACTCGAAACATGTCGCCACAAGTGGATTTATTTAATACAAGACGTAAGGTAAAACTGCTGTGTGATGATGGATGGTAATATTAATATATAAAATTAAACGACTGTAAAATAATTAATTTCATTATTTCGAGCAGAAAATAACGAGGAGAAATAATATTTCCTTTTTTGTTGCAAACAATATTTCTCTATATTTTTTTCAACTCCTACATCAATTCAGATTCGTACATTATTTTCATAAGGAAAGTATTTAAAAGTAATGTGTCCGTCGTGGTTTTAATCAACTGCAGTCTACTGATTTTCCCAATCCAACATTTTTTACGTTTCTTAGCACTTAGCACTTAAACGACCCGTTCTTCAGTTTATTCAAGTACTAAGAAATATAAGAAAATATCCGAACAGGCTACCAATCGGATTAAGTTTTAGGAGTAATCGCTTACATTCGGTAGGTTCTCGACGACACAAATCGACATCAAGCATCTACAAATATTCATTTTTGGCGCCTGGTACCTGGAATTTGAAATAATAAAAGTGAAAACAAATCCTACTTCATCATTCATCAGTATTATCTACACTCAACACAATTTTTATCATATTTCACGAATACGGTTACAAAAAATATGTAGCTCAGCATGAGATGTAACTCACGAAAGAATGAGTCTTCTATCATAAATAATTTATTTTCTTAAAATTACATATACTTTCTCTTTTTGGGTTCTAAAATATCAGAGATTTTGTTGTAGAATCATTATAAAAGAATTACTTTTGTAAGTCGTAAAATGAGTTAATCTAAAAATACTCATGTTTGATCGACTGGCTCTGTCTTTGGGTAGAATGGAAAACTGCACAGGCTTCTAACAAAATGTCGTTGCTTATAATTTGTTTCCAGACAATGTTAACAAAAAAATCTACCAATCGAAATGCAATGTACGATTGCCACATCATATTTCAGAACAGTTCCCACGTGATCTTTCTTTCACTCATGCACATGCTATTATAACGTAATACAATTTCATTACGTCAAAGTGGATTGAGAGGTTAACTAACATAATGAAACAGAGTTATAACTGAGAATCTTTTAGTCACTGATCTGGTACAGTCATTATTACACTTTTCTATAGAAACCGAAGTTGCAATTCCATGTCACTAGAGTCCACCACTGAACTTTATTATGAGAATAGAATATACTAGTCTATATCCTTATACACTGTTTCTTAAATATCTACCTTACCATCTACATCTAGGTCTACCGAGTGGTTTATTTTCTTCATATTTTTCGATCTAAATTTTATATAAATTTCTCATCCTATCCATTCTACATACTGTGCCCTGATATTTGTGTCAGTAACAACTAAAACTTTGACGTGTCGTAATAAAAGCTTTGTGCTTTAGATTCCGTTGTTTGTTTCGTTCATCCCCGCCGCACGTCTGGAGTTGAATTTATTTTCCAGCAGACATGTTACAAATTTAAGTGAGTAAACAAATTTGAGATAAAACTCAGTTTTCGGAGGCAAGCGTCGATACAAGCATAGGAGACAAGCCAGACAAGACGTTAAAATCAAAACAGCCTTCAAACTTTAATTCACAACAAAGAGTATGAGAACTTTGAACATACAATTATGAAGTTTTCTATAAACAAGGGTCTTTCATATACTGTCCACCCGCCACGGCAGTCGGTTCTGGTGAGGTGCATGGGGAATATTTACCTTCAAGTGAACTGGAGCATTGGTATTCAACCTGGGGTACGTGAAATAAAAAAAATACTATTTTATTATAAACACTCAATAATCAGTGATGTAATTTATTTAATTTATTTTAGATGTAGATTATATACTATGTATAACTTAAATTATACACCAACAACTTTGGGGATACAAATTTGAAGAGAAATTATATCTGAGGGTACGCGAAGACATCTTAGGGGGTACGTGAAATAAAAGAAAATACTATTTTATTATAAACACTGAATAATCAGTGATGTAATTTATTTAATTTATTTTAGATGTAGATTATATATTATTTATAACAAATTATACACCAACAACTTTGGGGATACTAAGTTGAAGAGAAATTATATGTGGGGGTACGCGAAGAAATCTTAGGGAGTACGTGAAATAAAAAAATACTATTTTATTATAAACACTGAATAATTAGTGAAGTAATTTATTTAATTTATTTTAGATGTACATTATATACTATGTATAACTTAAATTAAACACCAACAACTTTGGGGATATAAAGTTGAAGAGAAATTATATATGGGGGTACGCATACAAAAAAGGTTGAATACCACTGGACTGGCTGCTATTGGTGGGAGGTGTGACACGACATATTTTACACTATTACACGCAGACCGAAAACATCAAACAATTAAGAATAGTGCGTAGTGAGTGCAACTGTACTGTGTTCTGCGGGTGTTGCGATAATATTCTAGATAAATTCACTGAGTTAGTGTGAGGTAATCTTAAAGCTATACCGATTAAAAAGCCGATGTGCGATACCCCCTGAAGATCTGTTCATTTTGTGTACGCCCTACAAACTCTGTAATGTTAATGAAGATATTTCATGCGTGGGTTTGTCATGTTAAGAAACGTAACATCAAATTTTGTATTTTAAGTTAAAAGACTCCAAAGAAAGCTTTGGCTACATTATGTAATAACATTTCTGTGTAATGTCTTGGGTTGAAACGTGTAGTTCAACAAAAAGAAACTATCAACAGCGAGTGTGTGTAAAAGTGACAACAATCATCAAGAATGTTTTTCTTCTAGATAATTTATCACACATCAGCCCTGGTCATCTCATTATTCGGTTGCAGAAAGTATTTACATAACCAAGGAATTCATCATTTTGTGTTTAACATGTTTGGTTTCATATCTACAAGAATTTCAAATCCATGTCATACGTCCTTCGATATTAATTGCCAGCTTATGAAACAAGACAATGACCAACAGAGCAAAATTATTGTTGTGGAGCAGACAAACAATGGGCCGGAACCGACATAATCAGCTGCAGTCAATGCACTACACATCATTGTGTTCGCGTCTTTATATCTGGCGTTACTACAATACTTCGATACACTCTTCTTGTTTGTGTTTCGTCATTGTTAAAGGCAAATGTTTTATTAGTCAACATTTGTTTCATTAATTTCAAATTAACGTTTAAGCGAAGACTATCACAGTTCAACACGGTTCCGGAGAATCTGACGTAAATACGTCTTTGTAATTAAATTATATTTTTACGTTTATTGTACTGTCTCATATATTCTGCATTACGGACTCTTTTATCTTCAATTTCATCCATCTTGTTATCTCTACACAGTATGACGCAAAACACAAACGCAGAAGTAGCTTGAAGTGCGATGCGCCTTTATTAGTGTAAATAAATGCTTGTAGAACATAACCTATTCGAGATATGTAAAATCTGAAAACAGATATGGAAAGCTTAAGAGGTAATACGTATTTCGTACGCAATATGTCCCGATCCATCTCATACGGTTTTCGAGAGGCGGGCGCCTAACGCGCCAGATGCATTGAAAATTGTACGCATTGGTTAATTAAAATTACAATAAATGTATAAACAATTATAATTACAACAAAATACATTACAGATTCTTAAAGGTCCTTATTTAATGATCATTTTACATATAGGTTATATTACCCTTACTCTTACCATTCCTGAGGAATAAACTTTTAAAGGTGACTCGGTGGTGGATCTTACACATCTTCATAACTAACGCTGTTTTTGCCGAATGACACTTCCGTATAGACGTATTTACGCCAAACATTTTCTGTTAGAACATTCGTACAATCTGTTATGTTCTCATGGCTTATCGTGTTACAATTTGTACGCAATCAAATACAAAAACAATTAAAATCTGCATTTTTCTTTAAAATATTTTTATATTATTTTTTTATATGTATCGATCTGTAAAACGTGAATAGTATATAATAGTGTTTGTCAGTATTAAATCCTAAATTGAGTTCCATAAATAATTTTGTTTGTAATGTCTTAACATTTAAAGTAAATAATTATCTAATTAAAGATGATTTTTATCTTAGTTTTCGTTTGTGACCGAAGAAACCCAAGACAATATATAATATAAGTGACATAAATCGATTACTATGTGCAGTGTTGTACACGTTTATTATAAAAATAAAATATGAAAGTTATTCTGTTTTGCACAAATTCGAAAAAACATTCGACATACTTAATCAAAGCGTAATATATTTATGACGCTAAAATTGCAACACTACTATTCTTCATAATATATTGTTCCGCTCAATGGAATAACCGGTAATTCTTTGCAAGACGGTTTTAAATTTTCCTAAATCAGAAAGTCATTGCTCGTAAATTCTTTCAGCAACGTAGGTCCGTCTTACGTGGAATTAATCTTTATACTGTTTTTTATAGGTTCAGATTTTACTGAAATTTACATAGTTTTGATAGTTTCATCTTGAAATTTATTTACTTTAGGTCGGTGGTGGTATTTACACAACATTTTAAAAGATGTAAGCTTTCAACTCTGAGTAAAATTGGAAAGGAAAGCTATACACTATGTAGGCTTTTAAAGGGAAGAGCTCTTAATAGCTTTCACTCATTCTTAATCTCGGCACTAGATAGGAGTAAGTAAAAATATTTAAGGCACTACAACATTTCAGAATCTCAGTTATTGCTCTATATATTATGACATTCTTGTTTATGTTCAGCGATTTGAAAGATGTTATAAAAGTGCAAAGAATAACAGAGGTTGAACCTTGTACCAAGGATATTGCTTGCTAATTGGCCTAATTTTACTGCACAATGATCACAAATCTGATTTGCGATTTCCTAAGAATAGCATGGGACCCAGCACACGAAGTGCCACATTATAACTCGAGAATGTGATGCAAGTCATCAGACTAGTCCCGACGTATTCCGGTCACATCCTTAACTAGTTTATGTATGTCGCTCACTGTTATATGTCCTCTGAAGAAATGTGTTCGCGTGAGTGGGAACAAGTACTTAGCAGTTCTGCAGGAAATTGATTTAAGCCACTGACCGATCAGCTGACTGGCAGATTGTATGACTGTTCAAGTTTCTTACTGTCCAGGTGACTGAGTACCAGACTGTGTCAGTTATCGATTGACTGCCTGACTCATCGATAATCGACTGATCGATTTTACTTAAGTCATTCATCAACCAACCATTAATTGACTCTGACTTTCACTGTATAGTAAATATGTAGCTCAACAGGAGATGATATAACTCTCGAAGGAATGCGTCTTCTACAATAAATAATTTATTTAATATAAATTTAACGGAAACTTAATTTGAATGTCGGTGCATTTATGTAAAGAAATTATCCATTTTCTTAAAAAAATATATACATTTACTTTTGGGTTTGTAAAATATCAGAGATTTCGGTGTAGAATAAGTATAAAAGAATTATCTTTGCGTGTCGTAAAATGTGTTGACCTAAAAATGTCCATATCTGATGGGCTGGCTCTGTATTTGGATAGAATGGGAAATTGCTAGAAGCTAAGAGCACAGCTTCCACCCAAATGTCGTTGCTTATAATTTGTTTCTGGACAATGTAATCAAAAATTCCCCCAATGAGAAGTCTGTGCACGATTGCCTCATATTTCAGAACAGTTCCCATGTGATCTTTCTTTCATTCATGCACATAGATCCCCAGCCAACGTTCTCTTATAACGTTATACATTTTATTTTATCAAAGTGGAGGGAGAGATTACCTCTATTTTAGGACGCTTTCAAATGACTTGTGTACTGCGCAAGCTATGTTTGGTACACTTCATTAAACCATTACCGTCGGTCAAAATAATAACTTAAATCACACACTTCCTTTGGAGAGATAAGCGTGTCTTGTTCGAGATATGCGCCCATGAAAAGATTTCCCTCTTTTAGCAATATATTTTCAAAACTACTTTTTTCCCACCAGAAATACGAGGCGCGTCCTCAAAGTAAGTTTCCCACTCGTCCCACAGCTAGCAAATCTTATATTGCGCGAAGCGACTTTGCGTACGTGATAGAGCAATGACGTAGCATGGCGCATGCACTAACGGCACCTCCCGCGTTCTCACAGTAGCATCGTTGCAGCTGTTGAAGATGGAGGTTCTTATTCCAGCTCCCGCCGACTGTGAAGTGCGGTCAGTGATAACGCTAGGCCGCACACGGCTCGACGGACAGCTAGTCTCCTGCAGGAGTTCAGCTGGGAGGTGTTTAATCATTCACCCTACAGCCCGGACCTCGCTCCCAGTGATTTCCATCTTTTCCTACACCTCAAGAAATTCCTGTCCGGTCAGCGTCAGCGTTTTGAGAATGACAGAGAGGCGGAGATGGTTGTCACACAGTGGTTCCAATCCCAGGCGGCAGACTTCTACGACACAGGTATTCAAAAGTTGGTCCCACGGTATGACAAATGTCTCAATTCCGGTGGCGAATATGTTGAAAAATAGCTGGACACTTGCTGTATCTGTTGCAATAAATATTTCCATGAAATTGTGTTTTGTTTCTGTAAACGGCCCCAAGGAAACTTACTTTGAGGACGCGCCTCGTAGTTCTGGAGAGGTTCTGGGTGACGTAAAAGACACAAACCAAAATCGACTATATTTCTGTTGGATTTCTAGCTATTGCACAAACAAGTTTGAAGACATATGTCTTCAGGGATGTTTTTGAAGCTGCTTACTCACTCCGTTAACATATGACAGGAAACAGCCATTTTAAAATAAACTTCCATCACCAATGGGAACATGAGACGGTAGGTGTCGTGAAACTGAAACTGGCCTAACACTTTGATGAAAGCCGAAGATTATGGCGATGCTGATGTGCTGAACTCCAGAAACATCCAGCCCAAGAGAGTGTCACTGATCAAAGAAACTTACTCTCAGAGCTTCTTACTAATGCATTTACAGCTCACGTCTGATTAGCATTTTCTAGTTATTCGCATTCTGCTTTAACGATTCGCGCGTTTTATTCAAGGCCCTGAGTAAGTAGTAAAAACCTCTGAAACGTCGGTTAGGTTCTACGACACTACACAGCGCAGCATTCGCAAGATCGCGGTTATTTTGCCCGGAAATTATTCACTTCCTACTGCTTTTCGAAAGTAACAGATTGCGATTATACAGCCCTGAACAATTAAGGAAATAAACAAACAAAGAAACAAACAAACCATTGACAATCTTTGGCATCGAAATATGCGATGCCCTTGTCAGATTGTACACCGATGGCAAAGATCGTGTCGTCGATCACTTCTGTTTTGAGATTTTTTGAATAGAAGTTCATGTCAGGGATCTCGGTCCACGTGTCTTCTGCAGGATCATACTTTTCGGTAGTGAGCTCGGGAGATGTCTCGTTGCTTCCTCCTGCTCGCACACACACACATCCTGTAATATGTCCCAGTATATAAAAATCTTGCAAAGCGAACTTATTCTATGCCCATTCAGCGGGTCCCTTCTTGATATTTATTACTGTGTCAAATGGACACGAATTATTTGGCCTTTATGGATGCACAAAAATCATTACATCATTCACAAAAACCTGCAGTTGTAAACTTCCCATATTCTCTAGTTCCATAAAACATTTTAATATTATCCTTCCTTTCACGCCTATGTATCACAAGTGGTATCTTATCTTCAACATTACCAGTTATAACTTTCTAGTTGTTTCTCGTAACTTCAATGCTTCACATTCCGACCGTCTTACCCAACGGACGTTACGATCTTAAAATTAGTAATTCCGTAAACGGAAAAAATGAATGAAATACAGCGAAGAAACTTCATTCCCTTTTACAGTGTTAATATTAGTTCCAGGAAGGAAATTAAGGATGAAATGGCTAAAATATTATTTTCGTAATTTTAGCATTAGGAAATTGCGTCTGACTACTGTTTCCTGCTTCATGAAACTGAAAGCGAAAGTAGCGTTCAACAACAGCACAAGGCGCACTGTTCAAAACTGCGTTACACAAAGAAGTGACGGATAGCAAAGACTGCGAGGGGACTGCTTTAAACCACCGGCTTTTGGGGATAACAGCACGGCAAACTGAAACTTCCTTGCAACAAGAACAAAATATTTATCTTTGAAAATGGAACTGTGTGAAAAATGGGGCATACGTTACTTGAGAACCAACAAGAGATTATGGGTTGTTAGTTAGTTAGTGTTCTTTGTTAAGAATGTAATCGAAACTTCGAATCTGGTTTTAAAAATACTGACAAATTATCTATGTAATGACAGGAGAAAATTGCTGTTCATAAAATCTCAGTCAAGCAAAGAAAACCAGGAAAACATTTCACAATAGCAAGTTGTTTCAGAAGGACTTAGAGTCCAGAGTCCAGAGTTCTCACCTATGGCATACAGACAGCCGTGGAACGCGACGAAACCAAAAGACATACGTCCAGAACGCATTAGTGTAACGAACGTCCATCGGTTGGTGTCCGGGTCATAAACTTCCACCGAGTTTAGATAATTCTCACCATCATATCCACCAGCGACGTATATTTAATTAGCTAAATGATACGAGCTGTACACATATTTGGTGTACGTAGAGGCATTATACCGGTCATGCAGAGCACAAACATGGGACAATCCGTACTTAAATTTGTAAATCTATTAATGTCCCCCTTCGTGTCACAGAAACTGCACAGACACGGCTGTCTCTGTTCATCTGTTTCTTTGTTTCGAATGGAGACAAAGAGAGTGACAAAGAAAATGAGTTTATCTTATGAAATTTAATATAAACACCATAAAGTGCTTAAATTAATGCATAATGGAAATGATGGTAAGTTACATCTTCTGTAAAACGAATTTCATTAAATTTGGTGCCAGAGTTGTACGGTACGAGCTGCCAAGCGGTGCTCTTCATTTATAGTTCAATGTGCTATTTACATAAGATTACTCATTGTCTCATAACATATTACATCTGTATTATATGAGAGCCAGTTTGATAGTTTGAATGTTGTTTGCATTCACTCCTAGTGAACACTACAAATTCAAAAGACGATGTACAGGGACAGTTTATGAGAGCAGAGGAAACCATCACGCACTCAGAACTTCAAGCCGTTGCAGTCTGTGAAATAACGGATTACGTAGGACGGATAACAGAACGAGATAATGATAGAATACGGGCGAATGGAGTGAGGAAAACTAAGTTCAAGAGCGAAGAGGAACGCCATGAAAATAAAGGCATAAACTCATCTGACTCTCCGGCGTAAGAACCTCAAATCCTGCGATTCCTTCAACCTTTCTTGCGTTGTTACACACGGACAGACAGACGCCTCGCCTTCTGAACTAATTCATACATTACTATTTCACAGCTTTTACGTACCATTCAGCACAGCCGCACTCGCAACGAGTCGCCCTTCGTTCATGGAAGCGATCCTCGACCACTGATTTGCCTTGCAGTCGTATCTTTCAACCGTGTTGTGATAAAAATTCTCATCTTCACCACCGGTGGCGTACACTGCACCTCGCAGAAGTGCCACACTTAAACAGGGTCTGAAACGAAAAAAAAGTACACGCTCTGCTATGCTCATTTATTGCGGATTCAGGTGCATTTCCTCTCGCAGAACGCAATTGTTTGCTGGTTATTGTTAAATCATAATTCGAATAAATTAAATAGCAAATCGTATTCTTAAAACCAAAATTGTCGCAAAAGTCCTCCTACCTATTCACACTTTGCACGATACTCCTGTATGTGAGTGGTACAATTTTACACCCTTGACCACGTTTATATCTTGACTAACTATCAGTTTTTGAAGAAGGACTCTGTTCAAACGAGTTCCTTAGTTACCAAGCTGCATCTTACCTTCGGGTATTCATAGACGCCACCCCGCGGTGTGTCTTCGTAATAGGGTTGAAGCAGCGACATATGTCCGAATCTACAAGGGGGTAGCCAAAACCACCGATGACGTAAATGTCGAAACCGACTACCGCCGTCTCATGGTGTAATGGCGTACTGACCAAGACGACCTCCTCCACCTGCAGGAACGACAGGTTATGGCTTTATGTTTCTTTGGTCACTTAGTCTGCTGGTGTGAAGTCCTTAAATTAGAGTCCAAGCTACTAACCGCCAGAGCAGAGGTGCAACCACCAAAACAAGTCCGAAATTGTTACACCGTGGTGGGTGGACGGGCATACCGCACTCGACAAAGACCGCGAGAAATTAACTTGGAGGAATGGAGGAATTATGAGAGACGGAGGAAACAGGAAGACCCAAAGAGAAATTCTCGTCAAGTACGACAGACAAATGTAGAATTAATTTCTGATCAACAGCTGACATTTCAGGTTCGTTATTCAGATATTTGTATTTTGGGTTTTATCGACGCAAAGCTGGAGGCAGTACGTCCCGCACTCCACCCCAAAGCCTTCTAATTCGCGACATCTTTTCATGTCTAAAATCAGCAGTCACGTTGCAATGTTAGTTGATGTACGACGTTTACCCGGTGTCCTACGTATGCGAATGAATGCGAGCGATGCGAGTTGCGTGGGTGAAGTGGAAATATCAAACTGGCTGTTTGTGTAGCGCTGTTCTAGGTTACAGCCAAGCTGTCAGCGGCCAAAGTCCGCGATCAAATATTTTGATATTTTCGCGCAGGTCGCAGCGCTGACCAGTATGGCGAATGCGCAAGAAAGCTCTACCTGTGCTGTACACGGAAGGGGTATGCGCAGGAAGGCCGTGTGTTTCTCTTACGTAGGACACAACAAGCGATTCCCTTATGTCGTATGACACCCCATACTGCTTATGCAGCTCGCACAGCTCACTTGTTATCGCTTACCTAGGACATTGCCTTATTGTGAACGGTATTTAAGGCAAACTTTATATCCTTCGTCGATTCCTATTAGAACTTACATTGTATACACGAGACTCAGCACCTGTGTAATTTATTTATTTATTTATTCTTTTTAATTCATGTATTTGAAGCGTAACTTAAAAAAGGGTTTTCCTCAATTGAAATAAACGAACACAAAATAAACAGTCAACGAGGTGCTTGTGATCAAGCTTATATAAACATTTACTTAGTAAAAATAAGCAATAAATAGGAAAAGTAGTTTTTCTCGGAGGCGTCATATAACAAAGCGCGATAAGAGTGGAAATGCGTGGAACTCACCACAGTCCACCGGTCAGCTCGTGCGTCGTACGCTTCCATCACATCTGTATACCTTCCGTTAAACCAACAACCAATAACAAAGAGAATGTCCGGTCGATATCGAGGGCGGGCAATCCTTGGTGTCACGAAATCCTTGTCTTTCCTCGTCGCCCAGGAATGTGAGCGTCTCCTTGATCACGGGTCTGCAGGCCGAATTTTCCGTCACGTAAGGATGTACTGATACCTGTTGAACAGTTCAAAGTGGACCTTATAAACTTTTAAGGAAGAGATGGCATATTTCATTGCAGAGGAGACAAGAAATTTACACATATTTTGGTAGGGAAATCACTGAAATAGACATTGGCATATTTATTTATATTTTATTTAGTGTTCTGTCTGAATGTTGCTAGGGAAGGCAAGGCGCGGCTAGTTAAGGCAAGGCGTGGCTAGGCAAGGGAAGACGTTTCTAGGCAAGGCAAGGCGTGGCTAGTAAAGGTGTGGTTAGGCAAGGTAAGTAGTGGTAAAGCAAGTCAAGGCGTGGCTAGGCAAGGCAATTCGTGGCTAGGCAAGGCAAGCAAGACAAGGCAAGGTGTGTCTAGGCAAGGCAAGGCAAAGCAGGGCTGGCCAGTGCAGGCCAGGGTAGGGCAACGCAGAGCAAGGCAGGGCAAAGCAGGGCAAGGCAAGGCAAGGCAAGGCAAGGAAAGGCGTGGCTAGGCATGGCAAGGCGTGGCTAAGCAAGGCAAGGCGTGGCTAGGCAAGGCAAGGCGTGCCTAGGCAAGGCAAGGCAAGGCAAAGCGTGGCTAGGCAAGGTAAGGCAAGGCAAGGTAATATAATGTATTGTTAGGTAACGTAAGGCAATGTAATGCAAGGCAATGCAAGGCAAGGCAAGGAAAGGCAAGGCAAAGGCATGGCAATGTAATGTAATGTAAGGTAACGTAAAATAATGTAATGTAATCCAAGACATTGCAAGTCAAAGAAAGGGAAGGCAAGTTAAGCTTAGGCAAGGCGTGGCTACTCAAGGCAAGGCAAGGCAAGGCAGGGCAGGGCAAGACGGGGCAAGTCAAGGCAAGGCAAGGCAAACTAAGGAAAGGCGTGGCTAAGCAAGGCAAAGCAAGGCGTGGCTATGAAAGGGAAGTCGTGGCTAGGCAAGGCAAGGCGTGTCTAGGCAAGGCAAGTTAAGGCAAAGCAAGGCAAGGCAGGGCAAGGAAGGGCAAAGCAAGGCAAGGCAAGGCAGGGCAAGGCAAGGCAAGGTGTGGCTAGGCAAGGCGAGGCGTGGCTACTTAAGGCAAGGCGTGGCTAGGCAAGTGAAGGCGTAGCTAGACAAGGCAAGGCGTCTCTAGGCAAGGCAAGTCGTCTCTAGGCAAGGCAAGTTAAGGCAAAGCAAGGCAAGGCAGGGCAAGGAAGAGCAAAGGTAGGCAAGGCATCGGAGGGCAAGGCAAGTCAAGGCAGAGCATTGGAGCGCAGGGCGGGGCAGGGCAGAAGAGGACGGGGCATGGCGGGACAAGGCGGGGCAGAGCAGAGCAGGGCGGGGCAGGTTTGGTCAGGCGGGGCAGGCAGGGCAGGGTAATGAACGGCAGGGCATAGCAGGTCATGAAGAACAGGGCATGGCAGGTCATGGAGAACAAGGCAGGGCAGGGCAAGGCAAGGCAAGGGAAGGCAAGGCAAGGCAAGGCAAGACAGGGCAGGGGAAGGCATGGGGTAGAAGGGCAGGGCAGGGCGTTCAGGTCGTTTCAAATCAGGTCATGGCGGGACAGGCGGGTCAGGGCTAGCCAAGTTAAGGTAAGGCAAGGCAAGGCTAGGTAAGGCAAGGCAAGGCAAGGCAAGGCAAGACAAGGTTAGGAATGCAAGGCAAGGCTAGGCAAGGCAAGGCGAGGCTAGGCAACGGAAAGCGTGGCTAGGCAAGGCAAGGCGTGGCTAGGCAAGACAAGGCGTGGCTAGGCAAGACAAGTCAAGCAAGTCTAGCAAGGCAAGGCAAGGCAAAGCAGGTCAAGTCAAGGCAAGGCAAGGCGTGGCTAGGCATGGCAAGGCAAGGCGTGGATAGGCAAAGCAATGTAAGGCAGGGCAAGGCAATGAAAGGCAAGGCAAGGCAAGGCAAAGCAAGGCGTGGCTAGGTAAGGCAAGGCGTGGCTAGGCAAGGCAAAGCGTGGGTAGGCAATGCAAGGCGTGGGTAGGCAAGGCAAAGTAAGGCTAGGCCATGCAAGGTAAGGCAAAGCAAGGCAAGGCAGGGCAAGGCATGAAAGGGGAGGACAAACAGGTGCAGGGCAGGGTAAGACAATGAGAGGCAAAGCAAAGCAAAGCAAGGCAAGGTAGGGCAAGTAAGGGCAATGAAAGGCAAGGCAGGGCAAGGCAGAGCAGTGGAGGGCAGGGCGGGGCAGGGATACGAAAGGCTTGGCTAGGCAGGGCAAGGCATGGCTAGGCAACGCAAGGCGTGGCTAGGCAAGGCAAGGCGTGACAAGGCAAGACATGGCGTCGCTAGGCAAGGCAAGTAGTGGCTATGCAAGGCAAGGCGTGGCTAGGCAAGCAAGGCGTGGCTACACAAGGCAAGGCAAGGCGTGTCTAGTCAAGGCAAAGCAAGGTTAGGCAAGGCAAGTCAAGGCGTGGTAGGTAAAGGCGTGGCTAGGCAAGGCAAGGCGTTGGGAGGTAAGGCAAGGCATGGCTAGGCAAGGCAAGGCGTGGCTAGGCAAGGCAAGCTACAAGCAGAATTAATGTGTTGTCATATTACGCGTTTTCAGCTCTGAATTGCACACAATTCTGTATCAACGAACATCGGCGTGTAGGGACCTTATATTACGTCGGGTATTGTCTAAGCAGCAATGATTTTTGTGAATATATAAGATGCAAAGTTATAGACAGACAGACTTGAGGTTTGATGGTTGTTTGAAGATGTCTTATCATATACATGTTTCATATGAAAAACACAATTTTTTGAAGTATTCAAGATTGATTTAATTCGAACATCTTTATTCCCTAAAAACCACGTACATACGTTAAAATAGAAACAGTATTTGGTGGCACAGAACGCTAAAATCGAAGTATTAGTCAACACGGACATTACAGGTAATAAAATCACTGACAGAGAAGATGGTTCGACAAGTTGAAGGGAAATGTTTTTAATTATTATAAACATGTACATTAGGGTAAGATACTCTTTGGTTTAAAGTAGCACTTACGTCCGATTAATATATTCAAGCTACAAGCAGAATTAATGTGTTGTTATATTACGCGTTTTCAGCTCTGAATTGCTCACAATACTGTATCAACGAACATCGGCGTGCAGTGACCACATATTATGTCGGGTATTACCGCAGCGGCAAAAATATTTGTGAATATATACGATGCGTTGTTATAAACAGACAGACTTCAGGTTTGATGGTTGTTTGAAGATGTCTTATCATATACATGTTTCATATGAAAAACACAATTTTTTTGAAGTATTCAAGATTGATGTAATTCGAACATCTTCTTTCCCTCAAAACCACGTACATACTTTAAAATAGAAACAGTATTTAGGGGCACAGAACTCTAAAATCGAAATATTTGTCAACACGTACATTACAGGTAAAAAAAACACTGACGGAGATGATGGTTCGAAAAGTTGAAGGGAAATGTTTCCAATTATTATAAACATGTACATTAGGGTAAGATACTCTTCGGTTTAAAGTAGCAGTTTAGTCCGATTAATATTATTCAAGCTACAAGCAGAATTATTGTGTTGTCATATTACGCGGTTTCAGCTCTGAATTTCACTCATTTCTGTATCAACGAACATCGGCGTGCAGGGACCACAAATTATGTTGGGTATTGTCGCAGCAGCAATGATATATGTGAATATATATGATGCGTTTTTATAAACAGACAGACTTCAGGTTTGATGGTAGTTTGATGATGTCTTACCATATACATGTTTCATATGAAAAACACAATTCTTTTGAAGTATTCAAGTTTGATGTAACTCGAACATCTTCATTCCCTCAAAACCACGTACATACGTTAAAAAAGAAACAGTATTTAGTTGCACAGAACGCTAAAATCGAAGTATTAGTCACGTACATTAAAGGTAATAAAAACACTGAAAGAGATGATGGTTCGAAAAGTTGAAGGGAAACGTTTCCAATTATTATAAACATGTACATTAGGGTAAGATACTCTTTGGTTTAAAGTAGCACTAACGTCCGTTTAATATTATTCAAGCTACAAACAGAATTAATGTGTTGTCATATTATGCGGTTTCAGCTCTGAATTGCACACAATTCTGTATCAACGCACATCGGCGTGCAGGGACAACATTAATTCGGGTATATCGCAACAGCAATGATATGTGTGAATATATACAATGTTTTTATATCAAAATTTGGCTAGGCTAGACAAGGTGTGGCTATGCAAAGCAAAGGCAAGACATGGCAAGGCAAAGCAAGGCAAGGCAAGGCGTGGCTAGGAAAGGCAAGGCACGGCTAGGCAAGGCAATGCGTAGCTAGGCAAGAAAACGCGTGGCTAGGGAAGGCAAGGCAAGGCAAAGCAAGTCAAGAAAACGCAAGGCAAAGCAAGGCAAGGCAAGGCAAGGGAAGGCAAAGCCAGGCAAGGCAAAGCAAGGCCAGACATGCAAGGCTGGGCAAGGCAGGGCAAGGCAAGGCAAGGCGTGGCTAGGCAAGGCGTGGCTAGGCAAAGGAAGTTGTGGCTAGGCAAGGCAAGGCGTGGCTAAGCAAGGCAAGGCATGGCTAGGCAAGGAAAGGCGTGGCTAGGCAAGGCTAGTCAAGGAGCAGCTAGGAAATTCAAGGCAAGGCGTGGCTAGGCAAGGCTAGGCAAGGCAAGGAAAGGCGTGGCTAGGCACGGCAAAGCGTGGCTAGGCAAGGCAAGGCGTGGCTAGGCAAAGCAAGACGTATCTAGGCAAGGCAGGGCGTGGCTAGGCAAGGCAAGGTTAGGCAAGGCGTGGCTAGGCAAGGCAAGGGAAGTCTAGGTAAGGCAAGGCAAGGCAAGGCAAGGCAGGGCAAGGCAGGGCAAAGCAAGGCAAGGGAAGGAACGTCAAGGCTGGGTAGCGGAGGGCAGCGCGGGGCAAGGGCAAGGCAGGGCAAGGCAAAGGAAGGCAAGGTAAGGCAAGGCAAAGAAAAATCAGGCAAGACAAGGCGTGGCTAGGCAAGGCAAGTCGTGTCTAGGCAAGGCAAGGCGTGGCTAGGTTAATGCGAGGCGTAGCTACGCAAGGCAAGGCGTTCCTAGGCAAAGCAAGGTAAGGCAAGGCAATGCAAGGCAATGAAAGGCCAAACAAGGCAAGGCAAGGAAAAGCAAGGCAAGGCCAGGCAAGGCAAGGCAAGGAAAGGCAAGACTGGCAAAGGAAGACAAGGCAATGCAAGGCAAGGGAAGATAAGACTAGGCAAGGCAAGGCAAGGCAGGTTAGTGGAGGGCAGGGCGAGACAAGGCTAGGCAAGGCCAGACAAGGCAAAGGAAAGCAATGCAAGCCAAGGCAAGGCAAAGCAAGGCAAGGCAAGGCAAGGCAAGGCAATGCAAGGTTAGGCAAGGCAAGACAAAGCAACGCCAGGCAAGACAAACAAGTCCAGACAAGGCAAGGCAAGACAAGGCAGAGCAAGGCAAGGCGTGTCTAGGCAAGGGAAGCCGTGGCTAAGCAAGGCAAGGCGTTGCTAGTAAAGGCGTGATTAGGGAAGGCAAGGCGTGGCTAGGAAAGGCAAGACGTGGCTAGGCAAGGCAAGCAAAGCAAGGCAAGGCATGTCTAGGCAAGGCAAGGCAAGGCATGGCAAGGCAAGGCAGGGCATTTGAGGCCAGGGCGTGGAGGGAAAGGCAAGGCAGTGCAGGGGAGACCAGGGCGGGACGGGGCAGGGCAGGGCGTTCAGGACGTTGCAGGGCAGGTCAGGTCACCACAGGTGGGGCAGTTTATTGCAAGACAAGGTACGGCAAGGCAAGGCCAGGCAAGGCCAGGCAAGGCAAGGCAAGGCAACGGACGATAAGGCAATGCAAGGCAAGGCAAGGCAAGCCAAGGCTAGGCTAGTCGAGGCAAGGCAAGGCAAGGCAAAGCAAGGCAAAGCAAGACAAGGCTAGGCATGGCAAGGCAAGGCAAGGCAAAGCAAGGCCAGGCAAGGCAAAGCAAGGCCAGAAAAGGCAAAGCAGGGCAAGGCAGGGCAAAGACTGGCTAGGCAAAGCAAGGCGTGGCTAGGAAAGGCAAGGTGTGGCTAGGCAAGTTAAGGTGTGACTAGGCAAGACAAGGCGTGGCTACGGAAGGCAAGGCGCGGCGAGTTAAGGCAAGGCGTGGCTAGGCAAGGCAAGGCGAGGCTAGGCAAGGAACGGCAAGACGTGGCTAGGCAAAGGAAGGCGTTTCTAGGCAAGACAAGGCGTGGCTAGTCAAAGGGAGGCGTGTCTAGTCAATGCATGGCGTGGCTAGGGAAGGCAAGGCGCGACTAGTTAAGGCAAGACGTGGCTAGGCAAGGCAAGGCGTGGCTAGGGAAAGAAAGGCGTGTCTAGGCAATGCAAGGCGTGGCTAGGGAAGGCTAGGTGTGGCTAGGCAAGGCAAGGCGTGGCTAGGTAAGGCAAAGCGTGGCTAGGCAAAGAAAGGCAAAGCGTGGCTAGGCAAGGCAAGTCAAAGCGTGGCTAGCAAGGCAAGGCAAGGCAAGGCAAAGCAAGGGTATACAAGGCAAGGCAAGGAGTGGCTAGGCAAGGAAAGGCGTGGCTAGGCATGGCAAGGCGTGGCTAGGCAAAGCAAGGCGTGGCTATGGAAGGCAAGGTGTGGCTAGACAAGGCAAAGTGTGACTAGGCAAGACAAGGCGTGTCTAGGGAAGGCAAGGCGCGGCTAGTTAATTCAAGGCGTGGCTAGGCAAGGGAAGGCGTGGCTATGCAAGGAAAAGCGTGTCTAGGCAATGCAAGGCGTGGATAGGGAAGGCTAGGTGCGGCTAGGCAAGGCAAGGCGTGGATAGGGAAGGCTAGGTGCGGCTAGGCAAGGCAAGGCGTGGCTAGGCAAGGGTAGGCGTGGCTAGGCAAAGCAAGGCTAAGCAAGGCAAGGAGTGGCTAGGCAAGAGAAGGCGTGTCTAGGCAAGGCGTGACTAGGCAATGCAAGGCGTGGCTAGGGAAGACAAGGTGCGGCTTGGCAACGCAAGACAGAGCAAGGAAGAGCATATCAAGGCAAGGTAAGGCAGGGCAGGGCAGGGCAAGGCAAGGCGTGGCTAGGCAAGGCAAGGCGTGGCTAGACATGGCAAGGTGTGGATAGGCTGCCTTACCTATCCACACCTAGGTAAGGCAAGTCGTGTCTAGGCAAGGCAAGGCGTGGCTATGCAAGACAAGGCAAGGCAACGTAAGGCAAGGCGTGGCTAAGCAAGGCAAGGTAAGGCTAGGCAAGGCAAAGCGTGGCTAGGCAAGGTAAGGCGTGGCTAGGCAAGGCAAGGCAAGGCGTGGGTCGGAAAGGCAAATCAAGGCAAGGCAAGGCAGGGCACGGCAAGGCAAGGCAAGGTTTGGATAGGCAAGGCCAGGCGTGGCCAGGCAATGCAAAGTGTGGATTGGCAAGGCAAGGCGTGGCTAGGTAAGGCAAGTAGTGTCTAGGCAAGGCAAGGCGTTGCTAGGCAAGGCAAGGCAAAGCAAGGTAAGGCAAGGCGTGGCTAGGCAAGGCAATGTAAGGCTAGGCAAGGTAAAGCGTGTCTAGGCAATTCAAGGCGTGGCTAGGCAAGGCTAGGCAAGGCGTGGCTGGGCTAGTTAAGGCGACGCTAGACATGGCAATGCTTAGCTAGCCAAGGCAAAACGTGGCTAGGCAAGGCTTCTCGTGACTAAGCAAGACAAGGCGTGGCCATGCAAGGCAAGGCAAGGCGCGGCTAGACAAGGCAAGTCAAAGCGTGCCTAGGCAAGGCATTTTAAGGCAAGGCGTGACTTGGCAAGAAAAGGCGTGGCTAGGGAAGGCAAGGCGTATCTTATTTAGGTAAGGCGTGGCTAGGCATGGGAAGGCGTGGCTAGGCATGGGAAGCCGTGGCTAGGAAAGGCAAGGCGTGGCTAGGTAAGGCAAGGCGCGGCTAGGGAAGGCAAGGTGCGGCTGGGCAAGGCAAGGCGTGGCTATGCAAGAGAAGGCGTGGGTAGGCAAGGCAAGGCGTGGCTAGGCAAGGCAAGGCAAGGTAAGTTTTGGCTAGGTATTTCAAGGGAAGGCGTGGCTAGGCAACGCAAGGCAAGGCATGAAAGCCAAGGCAAGGCAAGGCGTGGCTAGGCTAGGCAAGGCATGGCTAGGCAAGGCAAGACAGCGGAGGGCAGGGCGGGGCAGTGCAAGGCAGGGCAAAACAGGGCAAAGCAAGGCAAAGCAAGTCAAGGCAATTCAAGGCAAGGCAAGGCAAATCAAGGCAAGGCTAGGCAAGGCAAAGCAAGTCAAGGCAAGGCTTTGCTATCCAAGGCAAGGAGTTGCTAAGCAAGGCAAGGCGTGGCTGGCAAGGCAATTCAAGGCATGGCTAGGCAAGGCTAGGCAGGGCAAAGCGTGGCTTGGCAAGGCAACTCAAGTCAACGCAAGGCAAGGCAAGGACTGGCAGGCTATCGCCTGGCAAGGCAAAGCAAAAACAAGGCCAAACAAGGCAGGGCAGGGTAAGGCAGAGCAAGGAAAATCAAGGCAAGGCAAGGCAATGCAAGTCTAGGCAAGGCAAGACATGGCAAGGCAAGTCAAGCCTAGGCAAGGCAAGGCAAGGCAATGAAAGGCAAGGCAATGCAAGGCAGGGCTTGGCTATGCAAGGCAATGTAAGGCAGGGGAAAACAAGGAAAGGAAAGGCGTGGCTATGCAAGTCAGTGTAAGGCAGGGCAAGGCAAGGAAAGGCAAGGTAAGGCAAGGCAAGGCCAGACCTGGTAAATCAAGACGTCGCTAAGCAAGGCAAGGCGTGACTAAGCAAGGCAAGGTGTGGCTAGGCAAGGCAAGGCAAGGTGTGGCTAGGGAAAGCAAGGCAAGGCAAGGTAAGGCAAGGCAAGGCAAAGCCAGGAAAGGCAAGGCGTGGCAATGCAAAGCAAGGCGTAACTAGGCAAGAAAAGTTAATGCAAGGCGTGGCTAGGCAAGGCAAGGCAAGGCTAGGCAAGACAAAGCAAGGCAAGGCGTGGCAAGGCAATTCAAGGCATGGCTAGGCAAGGCAAGGTGTGGCTAGGCAAGCAAAGCGTGGCTAGGCAAGGCAAGGCAAGGCAAGGCGTGGCTAGACAAAGCAAGGCAATGCAAAGCAAGGCAAAGGGTGGCTAGGCAAGGCAAGGCATGGCTAAGCAAGGCAAGGCAAGGCGTGGCTAGGCAAGGCAAGGCGTGGCTAGGCAAGGCAAGGCAAGGCGTGACTAGTCAAGACAAGTCGTGGCTAGGCAGGGCAAGGCAAGACAAGGTAAGGCAAGGCAAGTCTAGGCAAGGCAAGGCCATGCAAAGGAAGGCAAGGCAATGCAAGGCAAAGCATAAAGCAAGGCCAGACAAGGCAAGGCCAGGCAAGGCAAGGCAGAGCAGGGCAGGACAGGGCAGGCCAGGCCAGGGCAGGCCAGGGCAGGGCAGGCCAGGGCAGGGCAAGGCAGGGCAAGGCAGGGCAAGGCAGCCAGGGCAGGGCTGGCAGAGCTGGGCAGGGAAGGGCAGGGCAGGGCAGAGCAGGGCAGGGCAGAGCAGGGCATGGCATGGCACGGCCAAGCAAGGCAAGGCAAGGCAAAGCAAGGCAAGGCAAAGCAAGGCAAAAGAATGCAAGGCAAGGCTAGGCAAGGCAAGGCAAGGCAAGGCCAGGCAAGTCAAAGCATAAAGCAAGGCCAGACAAAGCAAGGCAGTGCAAGGAAAGTCAAGGCAAGGCAAGTCATGGCAAGGCAAGTCAAGGCTAGGAAAGTCAAGGCTAGGCAAGGCAAGGTAAGGCAAGAGAAGGCAAGGCCAGGAAAGGCAAGGCAAGGGAAGACAATGAAAGTCAAGGCAAGACAAGGTAGGGCAGGCCAGGGCAAAGCAAGGCAAGGGAAGGATAGGCAAGGCAGGGCAAGTCAAGGCTAGGCAAAGCAAGCTAAGGCAAGGCAAGGCAAGGCCACGAAGGGCAAGGCTAGGCAAGGCAATGAAAGTCAAGGCAAGACAAGGCATGTCAAGTCAGGGCAAGGCAAGGAAAGGCGAGGAAAGGTGTGGCTAGGCAAGGCAAGGCGTGGCTAGGAAGACATGAGTTTTGATGGTTGTTTGATGTCGTCTTATCATATTAATGTATTTTATAAAAAAAACACTGTTCATTTGAGCTAATCAAGCATGATATACCTCGAACAATGTTATCCTTTCAAAATTACATACAAACGTAAAAATACAAACAGTATTTTGTGGACACAGCTCACAACGCAAATTTCAAAACATTAGTCCACCCGCATATTTCAGGTCGTCCAAAAACTGTCAGAAATGGAGTTTCATAGTGTTGACGGGAAATGTTACCAATTTTTATAAACATATGCATTATGGTATGATATACATTTATTTATAATAGCACTTTTGTGCTTTTAATATTATTTAAGTTACAGGAAAATTAGTGATGTCATTCTACTCGATTTCAGCCCTAGAAACTGATGTAGTTTTGAAAGGATAATTTTGTTCGAGGTACATCTTGCTTGATTTGCTCAAATGAATAGTGTTTTTAATATAAAACATGTATATGATAAGACGTCTTCAAACAACCATCAAAACTCAAGTCTGTCTGTAGATAACATTACATCGTATATATTCAAACACATCTTTATTTCTGCAATAATCCCCGACGAACTCTGTGGTCGCTGCACGCCGATGTTCTTTGATACAGAATTGTGTGCTATTTAGAGATGAAAACGCATAATATGACAACAATTTAATATGTTAGTAACTTACATAATATTATTCCAACAAAAGTGCTACTTTAAAGCAATTAATATCTATCCTAAATATACATGATTATAATAATTGTTAATATTTCCCTTCTACTTGATGAACTACAACTTCTAACAGTTTTTGTACTACCTGTAATGTACGGATCGTCTAATGTTTTGATTTTTGCATTCTGACCTTTAGGGTTAACGGAAAACGTACGGGAAATGGGCCGAGAATCGGCGGCGAAGTCGCCACCCATAATCAATAGCTCTTTGAAAGTTCGATCGCCATCTAAATTTGTTCTGTTGTGTGTTATGTTGAATTTCAATGTTGGAGTGATTCCATCGTTAGTTGATACGGGTGCCCAATTTTCTTGTTTTCTCTCTGATGTGATGGAATTTTTGTTTCATTCCGGTGCTGGCGGTGAGTTATTACTGTGTAGGTTATCTTTCTTTTTGGCAAATGGCCAGAGGTGTGAGGTGTATGAAGTAGTTAAATTAAATATCAAGTTGTTGGATTTTTCGTGGAATCAGGAATTCAAAACCTTAAATTGTGGGCCTTTCCCAGTTATATATGGGCTAGATTTTTTAGGTCACACCCATATGTCTCGGAAATACTGTTTTGAGTTCGCCCCGGAGCGTCGAACGAGGTTCGAGTTCAGTGAAGTCCGGGATATAGCAGACCAGGGAAGGACGAAACATTATTTATGGTGGCTTTCGAGCGAAGCTGTCCTCGGTGTTCCCCAATGAGAACCCGTTAGAAAGTATGCTGAAGGATTATCCGCTTATATTCTCGGGTAGATTAGGTACCGCAAGGTGCGCGCCTTATGAGATTTAACTCTTGGATCAGGTCCCTCTCGCGCGTCTCCTTACCGTTATGCCCCGCCAAAATTAAAAATTCTAACGGATTTGGTTCAAGACTTGCTAAAAAGGGGAGTTATATGTCCCAGCAAATGTCCGTATGTCAGTCCGGCATATTTTGTGCCCAAGGCGGGAGGTGAGTTCCGTATGGTAGTGGACTGTCGTGGGGTTAACACAATGGTCGTTTTTGATTCTTATCCGTTACAATGATAGACCAGGCTTTCCAACAGTTTGCTGGTTCGGTGGTATTTTCCGTGTTGGATTTAAATTCTGCATACTACCAGATTTCACTCTCTTCCTCTAGCCGTCGTGTTACTGCATTCTGCACACCTTTTTGGGTCGTATGAATTTAACAAATTGCCCTTGGGGATTAGTGTGGGGCGCAAGGGGTTGAGTCGTGTGATTGATGATTTATTTTGGGATCTGAAGGTGAAATACGTATTCAATTTCATGGATGACCTAGTGGTCTATTCGTCGTCTATCGCCGAGCACGAGGGTCATCTTCCAGCAGGCTGGGTTTACCTTGAACAAAAAACAAATTACTCTCGGTGCTAGCGAAATTAAGTATTCGGGCCATTATGTGTTCTCACGTGGAGTGCGAGTCATCCCGGAGCACATTGAGGCGATGATGAAATTTCCGCATCCTAGGACGTTGCGTTACCCCGCTGTATGCTTTGAAGAACACAGGGATTCAGTTTGTGTGGGAACACGAGCACAAAAAAGCATTCGAGTCTCTCAAGAAGTCCTAGTGTGAGGCGGCGGTATTGCTAATCCGCGACTGTGGTAAGAAATTTTGTTTTGGTGACTGATGCTAGTGACTCGGTTGTTTCCGCAGTGTTAAATTAAAGAACAAATGGGCAACTAGCTCCCATATCGTTTTATAATAAGCTTTTGTCCTCTGCTGAAACACACAATGAGAAGGAATGTTTGGCAGTTATTCAATTGTGAAAAGTGTAGGAGTTACCTCGAGCATAATAAATTTGAGATTGGCTCCTTAGAAAGTTTAAAGATGTAGGTCGACTTGGTTGGTGGGTACTTTCTGTCTTTACTGTTCCTACTGTAGGTAAACAGACTCCTCTTATTCTTGCAAGATACTTTTATTCCTTGCGTAAACCAGTCATTTATTTTGCCTATACTTTCATGTGTAATATAAAACTAGCTTCAAAAATATTTATAAAAGTAGACAAAAATGAATTAAACCTTTTGTTGGTATCATTGACCTTATAAACAGATTCCCATTTTCATTCTTCAGACGTAGCTGATACTTAATGATTGTTTCATTACTTACTTTTCTTTTCCTTTGCTTCAAAGCTTTTAAGTTCTTAGCGGCATCATTATTATTAATCATATGGTACTCTGATCATGGTCTGATAATCCATTTATTATGGAAGAAGTAGACAAAAATGAATTAAACCTTTTGTTGGTATCATTGACCTTATAAACAGATTCCCATTTTCATTCTTTAGACGTAGCTGATACTTAATGATTGTTTCATTACTTACTTTTCTTTTCCTTTGCTTCAAAGCTTTTAAGTTCTTAGCGGCATCATTATTATTAATCATATGGTACTCTGATCATGGTCTGATAATCCATTTATTATGGAAGAAGTAGAAGTTTTACTAAGTCTTATACTGTCCACAAAATTATTATCAATTGCTGTTTTTGGGTCATTTTGCATTCTTGTAGCAACGTTTGATAGTGTTGTTAAACACTGGGGTTCTGATTGTCTAAAATCGATATTAAGTCACTTCAAGTAAAAGTTACGCCACTTCGCATTGTTTTTCTCTTTTTTAAGTAATATGAATATTGTGTATACTATCATACGCAACCAAAGTGAAGCGGTGAAACAAATGCTTAAAAGTACTTCAAATATCCGTCGTAAACAATCAGAACCCCAGAGTCTAACAACACGGGGAAGTGGAAGAGAGGTCACTGCCACCACTGAATTAATCTTTCAAACGATTTGAAATGAGCGCGCCCTGCTCGCACTGTCATCTCTGGTGACATCATAGATACAGTGAAGAGCTGTTATGGCGATTGAGGTTGTCGTTATTTCTTTGTGGTAAACAGAAATCTCATCTCTCCCTGCTGTGTTTTGAAGTTGATAGATTGCACGGAAAGTGTAGTCTTATGTTCTTACTCCCTAACTTGAAAGTCTGTTCTTCAAAATCTGCTGTCTTGTAACACAATGGTTTCGGGCGGGAACAAGTAATGTGTTATGTTAACTACATCTGGGTTAATGGCACTTTGAAGTGCTTTATAGCTCAGGTAACAGGCAGTTAGACGGCGTAAAGTCTACGTTCAGACTCGGCTTGTGATCTGTTAAGTTGATTTTGTATTTGATTATATCTCGGAAACGTGCCATCAGTTCCCCTTTGGATTACAACTGTCTCGTTTTTCTATTACTCAGAATATATCTTAACTAAATTAATGTAAAAAATACCGTGAATAAATAAATACATCTATTAACTGAAAGCATTGTCTGTATCTTCATGGCATTCGGTACTTCCGCAGGGACATGGCACAATTACCCGATATAATGAGGCAACTCAGACAAATGTACGTTTGCATTCTTTTTAAAATATCACATGTAGATCAGAAATCAATGCACAATTCTCAGTGTGTTGTCTTCATAATAAAGTTTTTGTAAATGACATTCATGAAGCAAAACATTTAATCTTTCCCTAATAAAATGAAGAAGGTTTCATAACTCGAAACATGTCGCCACAAGTGGATTTATTTAATACAAGACGTAAGGTAAAACTGCTGTGTGATGATGGATGGTAATATTAATATATAAAATTAAACGACTGTAAAATAATTAATTTCATTATTTCGAGCAGAAAATAACGAGGAGAAATAATATTTCCTTTTTTGTTGCAAACAATATTTCTCTATATTTTTTTCAACTCCTACATCAATTCAGATTCGTACATTATTTTCATAAGGAAAGTATTTAAAAGTAATGTGTCCGTCGTGGTTTTAATCAACTGCAGTCTACTGATTTTCCCAATCCAACATTTTTTACGTTTCTTAGCACTTAGCACTTAAACGACCCGTTCTTCAGTTTATTCAAGTACTAAGAAATATAAGAAAATATCCGAACAGGCTACCAATCGGATTAAGTTTTAGGAGTAATCGCTTACATTCGGTAGGTTCTCGACGACACAAATCGACATCAAGCATCTACAAATATTCATTTTTGGCGCCTGGTACCTGGAATTTGAAATAATAAAAGTGAAAACAAATCCTACTTCATCATTCATCAGTATTATCTACACTCAACACAATTTTTATCATATTTCACGAATACGGTTACAAAAAATATGTAGCTCAGCATGAGATGTAACTCACGAAAGAATGAGTCTTCTATCATAAATAATTTATTTTCTTAAAATTACATATACTTTCTCTTTTTGGGTTCTAAAATATCAGAGATTTTGTTGTAGAATCATTATAAAAGAATTACTTTTGTAAGTCGTAAAATGAGTTAATCTAAAAATACTCATGTTTGATCGACTGGCTCTGTCTTTGGGTAGAATGGAAAACTGCACAGGCTTCTAACAAAATGTCGTTGCTTATAATTTGTTTCCAGACAATGTTAACAAAAAAATCTACCAATCGAAATGCAATGTACGATTGCCACATCATATTTCAGAACAGTTCCCACGTGATCTTTCTTTCACTCATGCACATGCTATTATAACGTAATACAATTTCATTACGTCAAAGTGGATTGAGAGGTTAACTAACATAATGAAACAGAGTTATAACTGAGAATCTTTTAGTCACTGATCTGGTACAGTCATTATTACACTTTTCTATAGAAACCGAAGTTGCAATTCCATGTCACTAGAGTCCACCACTGAACTTTATTATGAGAATAGAATATACTAGTCTATATCCTTATACACTGTTTCTTAAATATCTACCTTACCATCTACATCTAGGTCTACCGAGTGGTTTATTTTCTTCATATTTTTCGATCTAAATTTTATATAAATTTCTCATCCTATCCATTCTACATACTGTGCCCTGATATTTGTGTCAGTAACAACTAAAACTTTGACGTGTCGTAATAAAAGCTTTGTGCTTTAGATTCCGTTGTTTGTTTCGTTCATCCCCGCCGCACGTCTGGAGTTGAATTTATTTTCCAGCAGACATGTTACAAATTTAAGTGAGTAAACAAATTTGAGATAAAACTCAGTTTTCGGAGGCAAGCGTCGATACAAGCATAGGAGACAAGCCAGACAAGACGTTAAAATCAAAACAGCCTTCAAACTTTAATTCACAACAAAGAGTATGAGAACTTTGAACATACAATTATGAAGTTTTCTATAAACAAGGGTCTTTCATATACTGTCCACCCGCCACGGCAGTCGGTTCTGGTGAGGTGCATGGGGAATATTTACCTTCAAGTGAACTGGAGCATTGGTATTCAACCTGGGGTACGTGAAATAAAAAAAATACTATTTTATTATAAACACTCAATAATCAGTGATGTAATTTATTTAATTTATTTTAGATGTAGATTATATACTATGTATAACTTAAATTATACACCAACAACTTTGGGGATACAAATTTGAAGAGAAATTATATCTGAGGGTACGCGAAGACATCTTAGGGGGTACGTGAAATAAAAGAAAATACTATTTTATTATAAACACTGAATAATCAGTGATGTAATTTATTTAATTTATTTTAGATGTAGATTATATATTATTTATAACAAATTATACACCAACAACTTTGGGGATACTAAGTTGAAGAGAAATTATATGTGGGGGTACGCGAAGAAATCTTAGGGAGTACGTGAAATAAAAAAATACTATTTTATTATAAACACTGAATAATTAGTGAAGTAATTTATTTAATTTATTTTAGATGTACATTATATACTATGTATAACTTAAATTAAACACCAACAACTTTGGGGATATAAAGTTGAAGAGAAATTATATATGGGGGTACGCATACAAAAAAGGTTGAATACCACTGGACTGGCTGCTATTGGTGGGAGGTGTGACACGACATATTTTACACTATTACACGCAGACCGAAAACATCAAACAATTAAGAATAGTGCGTAGTGAGTGCAACTGTACTGTGTTCTGCGGGTGTTGCGATAATATTCTAGATAAATTCACTGAGTTAGTGTGAGGTAATCTTAAAGCTATACCGATTAAAAAGCCGATGTGCGATACCCCCTGAAGATCTGTTCATTTTGTGTACGCCCTACAAACTCTGTAATGTTAATGAAGATATTTCATGCGTGGGTTTGTCATGTTAAGAAACGTAACATCAAATTTTGTATTTTAAGTTAAAAGACTCCAAAGAAAGCTTTGGCTACATTATGTAATAACATTTCTGTGTAATGTCTTGGGTTGAAACGTGTAGTTCAACAAAAAGAAACTATCAACAGCGAGTGTGTGTAAAAGTGACAACAATCATCAAGAATGTTTTTCTTCTAGATAATTTATCACACATCAGCCCTGGTCATCTCATTATTCGGTTGCAGAAAGTATTTACATAACCAAGGAATTCATCATTTTGTGTTTAACATGTTTGGTTTCATATCTACAAGAATTTCAAATCCATGTCATACGTCCTTCGATATTAATTGCCAGCTTATGAAACAAGACAATGACCAACAGAGCAAAATTATTGTTGTGGAGCAGACAAACAATGGGCCGGAACCGACATAATCAGCTGCAGTCAATGCACTACACATCATTGTGTTCGCGTCTTTATATCTGGCGTTACTACAATACTTCGATACACTCTTCTTGTTTGTGTTTCGTCATTGTTAAAGGCAAATGTTTTATTAGTCAACATTTGTTTCATTAATTTCAAATTAACGTTTAAGCGAAGACTATCACAGTTCAACACGGTTCCGGAGAATCTGACGTAAATACGTCTTTGTAATTAAATTATATTTTTACGTTTATTGTACTGTCTCATATATTCTGCATTACGGACTCTTTTATCTTCAATTTCATCCATCTTGTTATCTCTACACAGTATGACGCAAAACACAAACGCAGAAGTAGCTTGAAGTGCGATGCGCCTTTATTAGTGTAAATAAATGCTTGTAGAACATAACCTATTCGAGATATGTAAAATCTGAAAACAGATATGGAAAGCTTAAGAGGTAATACGTATTTCGTACGCAATATGTCCCGATCCATCTCATACGGTTTTCGAGAGGCGGGCGCCTAACGCGCCAGATGCATTGAAAATTGTACGCATTGGTTAATTAAAATTACAATAAATGTATAAACAATTATAATTACAACAAAATACATTACAGATTCTTAAAGGTCCTTATTTAATGATCATTTTACATATAGGTTATATTACCCTTACTCTTACCATTCCTGAGGAATAAACTTTTAAAGGTGACTCGGTGGTGGATCTTACACATCTTCATAACTAACGCTGTTTTTGCCGAATGACACTTCCGTATAGACGTATTTACGCCAAACATTTTCTGTTAGAACATTCGTACAATCTGTTATGTTCTCATGGCTTATCGTGTTACAATTTGTACGCAATCAAATACAAAAACAATTAAAATCTGCATTTTTCTTTAAAATATTTTTATATTATTTTTTTATATGTATCGATCTGTAAAACGTGAATAGTATATAATAGTGTTTGTCAGTATTAAATCCTAAATTGAGTTCCATAAATAATTTTGTTTGTAATGTCTTAACATTTAAAGTAAATAATTATCTAATTAAAGATGATTTTTATCTTAGTTTTCGTTTGTGACCGAAGAAACCCAAGACAATATATAATATAAGTGACATAAATCGATTACTATGTGCAGTGTTGTACACGTTTATTATAAAAATAAAATATGAAAGTTATTCTGTTTTGCACAAATTCGAAAAAACATTCGACATACTTAATCAAAGCGTAATATATTTATGACGCTAAAATTGCAACACTACTATTCTTCATAATATATTGTTCCGCTCAATGGAATAACCGGTAACTCTTTGCAAGACGGTTTTAAATTTTCCTAAATCAGAAAGTCATTGCTCGTAAATTCTTTCAGCAACGTAGGTCCGTCTTACGTGGAATTAATCTTTATACTGTTTTTTATAGGTTCAGATTTTACTGAAATTTACATAGTTTTGATAGTTTCATCTTGAAATTTATTTACTTTAGGTCGGTGGTGGTATTTACACAACATTTTAAAAGATGTAAGCTTTCAACTCTGAGTAAAATTGGAAAGGAAAGCTATACACTATGTAGGCTTTTAAAGGGAAGAGCTCTTAATAGCTTTCACTCATTCTTAATCTCGGCACTAGATAGGAGTAAGTAAAAATATTTAAGGCACTACAACATTTCAGAATCTCAGTTATTGCTCTATATATTATGACATTCTTGTTTATGTTCAGCGATTTGAAAGATGTTATAAAAGTGCAAAGAATAACAGAGGTTGAACCTTGTACCAAGGATATTGCTTGCTAATTGGCCTAATTTTACTGCACAATGATCACAAATCTGATTTGCGATTTCCTAAGAATAGCATGGGACCCAGCACACGAAGTGCCACATTATAACTCGAGAATGTGATGCAAGTCATCAGACTAGTCCCGACGTATTCCGGTCACATCCTTAACTAGTTTATGTATGTCGCTCACTGTTATATGTCCTCTGAAGAAATGTGTTCGCGTGAGTGGGAACAAGTACTTAGCAGTTCTGCAGGAAATTGATTTAAGCCACTGACCGATCAGCTGACTGGCAGATTGTATGACTGTTCAAGTTTCTTACTGTCCAGGTGACTGAGTACCAGACTGTGTCAGTTATCGATTGACTGCCTGACTCATCGATAATCGACTGATCGATTTTACTTAAGTCATTCATCAACCAACCATTAATTGACTCTGACTTTCACTGTATAGTAAATATGTAGCTCAACAGGAGATGATATAACTCTCGAAGGAATGCGTCTTCTACAATAAATAATTTATTTAATATAAATTTAACGGAAACTTAATTTGAATGTCGGTGCATTTATGTAAAGAAATTATCCATTTTCTTAAAAAAATATATACATTTACTTTTGGGTTTGTAAAATATCAGAGATTTCGGTGTAGAATAAGTATAAAAGAATTATCTTTGCGTGTCGTAAAATGTGTTGACCTAAAAATGTCCATATCTGATGGGCTGGCTCTGTATTTGGATAGAATGGGAAATTGCTAGAAGCTAAGAGCACAGCTTCCACCCAAATGTCGTTGCTTATAATTTGTTTCTGGACAATGTAATCAAAAATTCCCCCAATGAGAAGTCTGTGCACGATTGCCTCATATTTCAGAACAGTTCCCATGTGATCTTTCTTTCATTCATGCACATAGATCCCCAGCCAACGTTCTCTTATAACGTTATACATTTTATTTTATCAAAGTGGAGGGAGAGATTACCTCTATTTTAGGACGCTTTCAAATGACTTGTGTACTGCGCAAGCTATGTTTGGTACACTTCATTAAACCATTACCGTCGGTCAAAATAATAACTTAAATCACACACTTCCTTTGGAGAGATAAGCGTGTCTTGTTCGAGATATGCGCCCATGAAAAGATTTCCCTCTTTTAGCAATATATTTTCAAAACTACTTTTTTCCCACCAGAAATACGAGGCGCGTCCTCAAAGTAAGTTTCCCACTCGTCCCACAGCTAGCAAATCTTATATTGCGCGAAGCGACTTTGCGTACGTGATAGAGCAATGACGTAGCATGGCGCATGCACTAACGGCACCTCCCGCGTTCTCACAGTAGCATCGTTGCAGCTGTTGAAGATGGAGGTTCTTATTCCAGCTCCCGCCGACTGTGAAGTGCGGTCAGTGATAACGCTAGGCCGCACACGGCTCGACGGACAGCTAGTCTCCTGCAGGAGTTCAGCTGGGAGGTGTTTAATCATTCACCCTACAGCCCGGACCTCGCTCCCAGTGATTTCCATCTTTTCCTACACCTCAAGAAATTCCTGTCCGGTCAGCGTCAGCGTTTTGAGAATGACAGAGAGGCGGAGATGGTTGTCACACAGTGGTTCCAATCCCAGGCGGCAGACTTCTACGACACAGGTATTCAAAAGTTGGTCCCACGGTATGACAAATGTCTCAATTCCGGTGGCGAATATGTTGAAAAATAGCTGGACACTTGCTGTATCTGTTGCAATAAATATTTCCATGAAATTGTGTTTTGTTTCTGTAAACGGCCCCAAGGAAACTTACTTTGAGGACGCGCCTCGTAGTTCTGGAGAGGTTCTGGGTGACGTAAAAGACACAAACCAAAATCGACTATATTTCTGTTGGATTTCTAGCTATTGCACAAACAAGTTTGAAGACATATGTCTTCAGGGATGTTTTTGAAGCTGCTTACTCACTCCGTTAACATATGACAGGAAACAGCCATTTTAAAATAAACTTCCATCACCAATGGGAACATGAGACGGTAGGTGTCGTGAAACTGAAACTGGCCTAACACTTTGATGAAAGCCGAAGATTATGGCGATGCTGATGTGCTGAACTCCAGAAACATCCAGCCCAAGAGAGTGTCACTGATCAAAGAAACTTACTCTCAGAGCTTCTTACTAATGCATTTACAGCTCACGTCTGATTAGCATTTTCTAGTTATTCGCATTCTGCTTTAACGATTCGCGCGTTTTATTCAAGGCCCTGAGTAAGTAGTAAAAACCTCTGAAACGTCGGTTAGGTTCTACGACACTACACAGCGCAGCATTCGCAAGATCGCGGTTATTTTGCCCGGAAATTATTCACTTCCTACTGCTTTTCGAAAGTAACAGATTGCGATTATACAGCCCTGAACAATTAAGGAAATAAACAAACAAAGAAACAAACAAACCATTGACAATCTTTGGCATCGAAATATGCGATGCCCTTGTCAGATTGTACACCGATGGCAAAGATCGTGTCGTCGATCACTTCTGTTTTGAGATTTTTTGAATAGAAGTTCATGTCAGGGATCTCGGTCCACGTGTCTTCTGCAGGATCATACTTTTCGGTAGTGAGCTCGGGAGATGTCTCGTTGCTTCCTCCTGCTCGCACACACACACATCCTGTAATATGTCCCAGTATATAAAAATCTTGCAAAGCGAACTTATTCTATGCCCATTCAGCGGGTCCCTTCTTGATATTTATTACTGTGTCAAATGGACACGAATTATTTGGCCTTTATGGATGCACAAAAATCATTACATCATTCACAAAAACCTGCAGTTGTAAACTTCCCATATTCTCTAGTTCCATAAAACATTTTAATATTATCCTTCCTTTCACGCCTATGTATCACAAGTGGTATCTTATCTTCAACATTACCAGTTATAACTTTCTAGTTGTTTCTCGTAACTTCAATGCTTCACATTCCGACCGTCTTACCCAACGGACGTTACGATCTTAAAATTAGTAATTCCGTAAACGGAAAAAATGAATGAAATACAGCGAAGAAACTTCATTCCCTTTTACAGTGTTAATATTAGTTCCAGGAAGGAAATTAAGGATGAAATGGCTAAAATATTATTTTCGTAATTTTAGCATTAGGAAATTGCGTCTGACTACTGTTTCCTGCTTCATGAAACTGAAAGCGAAAGTAGCGTTCAACAACAGCACAAGGCGCACTGTTCAAAACTGCGTTACACAAAGAAGTGACGGATAGCAAAGACTGCGAGGGGACTGCTTTAAACCACCGGCTTTTGGGGATAACAGCACGGCAAACTGAAACTTCCTTGCAACAAGAACAAAATATTTATCTTTGAAAATGGAACTGTGTGAAAAATGGGGCATACGTTACTTGAGAACCAACAAGAGATTATGGGTTGTTAGTTAGTTAGTGTTCTTTGTTAAGAATGTAATCGAAACTTCGAATCTGGTTTTAAAAATACTGACAAATTATCTATGTAATGACAGGAGAAAATTGCTGTTCATAAAATCTCAGTCAAGCAAAGAAAACCAGGAAAACATTTCACAATAGCAAGTTGTTTCAGAAGGACTTAGAGTCCAGAGTCCAGAGTTCTCACCTATGGCATACAGACAGCCGTGGAACGCGACGAAACCAAAAGACATACGTCCAGAACGCATTAGTGTAACGAACGTCCATCGGTTGGTGTCCGGGTCATAAACTTCCACCGAGTTTAGATAATTCTCACCATCATATCCACCAGCGACGTATATTTAATTAGCTAAATGATACGAGCTGTACACATATTTGGTGTACGTAGAGGCATTATACCGGTCATGCAGAGCACAAACATGGGACAATCCGTACTTAAATTTGTAAATCTATTAATGTCCCCCTTCGTGTCACAGAAACTGCACAGACACGGCTGTCTCTGTTCATCTGTTTCTTTGTTTCGAATGGAGACAAAGAGAGTGACAAAGAAAATGAGTTTATCTTATGAAATTTAATATAAACACCATAAAGTGCTTAAATTAATGCATAATGGAAATGATGGTAAGTTACATCTTCTGTAAAACGAATTTCATTAAATTTGGTGCCAGAGTTGTACGGTACGAGCTGCCAAGCGGTGCTCTTCATTTATAGTTCAATGTGCTATTTACATAAGATTACTCATTGTCTCATAACATATTACATCTGTATTATATGAGAGCCAGTTTGATAGTTTGAATGTTGTTTGCATTCACTCCTAGTGAACACTACAAATTCAAAAGACGATGTACAGGGACAGTTTATGAGAGCAGAGGAAACCATCACGCACTCAGAACTTCAAGCCGTTGCAGTCTGTGAAATAACGGATTACGTAGGACGGATAACAGAACGAGATAATGATAGAATACGGGCGAATGGAGTGAGGAAAACTAAGTTCAAGAGCGAAGAGGAACGCCATGAAAATAAAGGCATAAACTCATCTGACTCTCCGGCGTAAGAACCTCAAATCCTGCGATTCCTTCAACCTTTCTTGCGTTGTTACACACGGACAGACAGACGCCTCGCCTTCTGAACTAATTCATACATTACTATTTCACAGCTTTTACGTACCATTCAGCACAGCCGCACTCGCAACGAGTCGCCCTTCGTTCATGGAAGCGATCCTCGACCACTGATTTGCCTTGCAGTCGTATCTTTCAACCGTGTTGTGATAAAAATTCTCATCTTCACCACCGGTGGCGTACACTGCACCTCGCAGAAGTGCCACACTTAAACAGGGTCTGAAACGAAAAAAAAGTACACGCTCTGCTATGCTCATTTATTGCGGATTCAGGTGCATTTCCTCTCGCAGAACGCAATTGTTTGCTGGTTATTGTTAAATCATAATTCGAATAAATTAAATAGCAAATCGTATTCTTAAAACCAAAATTGTCGCAAAAGTCCTCCTACCTATTCACACTTTGCACGATACTCCTGTATGTGAGTGGTACAATTTTACACCCTTGACCACGTTTATATCTTGACTAACTATCAGTTTTTGAAGAAGGACTCTGTTCAAACGAGTTCCTTAGTTACCAAGCTGCATCTTACCTTCGGGTATTCATAGACGCCACCCCGCGGTGTGTCTTCGTAATAGGGTTGAAGCAGCGACATATGTCCGAATCTACAAGGGGGTAGCCAAAACCACCGATGACGTAAATGTCGAAACCGACTACCGCCGTCTCATGGTGTAATGGCGTACTGACCAAGACGACCTCCTCCACCTGCAGGAACGACAGGTTATGGCTTTATGTTTCTTTGGTCACTTAGTCTGCTGGTGTGAAGTCCTTAAATTAGAGTCCAAGCTACTAACCGCCAGAGCAGAGGTGCAACCACCAAAACAAGTCCGAAATTGTTACACCGTGGTGGGTGGACGGGCATACCGCACTCGACAAAGACCGCGAGAAATTAACTTGGAGGAATGGAGGAATTATGAGAGACGGAGGAAACAGGAAGACCCAAAGAGAAATTCTCGTCAAGTACGACAGACAAATGTAGAATTAATTTCTGATCAACAGCTGACATTTCAGGTTCGTTATTCAGATATTTGTATTTTGGGTTTTATCGACGCAAAGCTGGAGGCAGTACGTCCCGCACTCCACCCCAAAGCCTTCTAATTCGCGACATCTTTTCATGTCTAAAATCAGCAGTCACGTTGCAATGTTAGTTGATGTACGACGTTTACCCGGTGTCCTACGTATGCGAATGAATGCGAGCGATGCGAGTTGCGTGGGTGAAGTGGAAATATCAAACTGGCTGTTTGTGTAGCGCTGTTCTAGGTTACAGCCAAGCTGTCAGCGGCCAAAGTCCGCGATCAAATATTTTGATATTTTCGCGCAGGTCGCAGCGCTGACCAGTATGGCGAATGCGCAAGAAAGCTCTACCTGTGCTGTACACGGAAGGGGTATGCGCAGGAAGGCCGTGTGTTTCTCTTACGTAGGACACAACAAGCGATTCCCTTATGTCGTATGACACCCCATACTGCTTATGCAGCTCGCACAGCTCACTTGTTATCGCTTACCTAGGACATTGCCTTATTGTGAACGGTATTTAAGGCAAACTTTATATCCTTCGTCGATTCCTATTAGAACTTACATTGTATACACGAGACTCAGCACCTGTGTAATTTATTTATTTATTTATTCTTTTTAATTCATGTATTTGAAGCGTAACTTAAAAAAGGGTTTTCCTCAATTGAAATAAACGAACACAAAATAAACAGTCAACGAGGTGCTTGTGATCAAGCTTATATAAACATTTACTTAGTAAAAATAAGCAATAAATAGGAAAAGTAGTTTTTCTCGGAGGCGTCATATAACAAAGCGCGATAAGAGTGGAAATGCGTGGAACTCACCACAGTCCACCGGTCAGCTCGTGCGTCGTACGCTTCCATCACATCTGTATACCTTCCGTTAAACCAACAACCAATAACAAAGAGAATGTCCGGTCGATATCGAGGGCGGGCAATCCTTGGTGTCACGAAATCCTTGTCCTTCCTCGTCGCCCAGGAATGTGAGCGTCTCCTTGATCACGGGTCTGCAGGCCGAATTTTCCGTCACGTAAGGATGTACTGATACCTGTTGAACAGTTCAAAGTGGACCTTATAAACTTTTAAGGAAGAGATGGCATATTTCATTGCAGAGGAGACAAGAAATTTACACATATTTTGGTAGGGAAATCACTGAAATAGACATTGGCATATTTATTTATATTTTATTTAGTGTTCTGTCTGAATGTTGCTAGGGAAGGCAAGGCGCGGCTAGTTAAGGCAAGGCGTGGCTAGGCAAGGGAAGACGTTTCTAGGCAAGGCAAGGCGTGGCTAGTAAAGGTGTGGTTAGGCAAGGTAAGTAGTGGTAAAGCAAGTCAAGGCGTGGCTAGGCAAGGCAATTCGTGGCTAGGCAAGGCAAGCAAGACAAGGCAAGGTGTGTCTAGGCAAGGCAAGGCAAAGCAGGGCTGGCCAGTGCAGGCCAGGGTAGGGCAACGCAGAGCAAGGCAGGGCAAAGCAGGGCAAGGCAAGGCAAGGCAAGGCAAGGAAAGGCGTGGCTAGGCATGGCAAGGCGTGGCTAAGCAAGGCAAGGCGTGGCTAGGCAAGGCAAGGCGTGCCTAGGCAAGGCAAGGCAAGGCAAAGCGTGGCTAGGCAAGGTAAGGCAAGGCAAGGTAATATAATGTATTGTTAGGTAACGTAAGGCAATGTAATGCAAGGCAATGCAAGGCAAGGCAAGGAAAGGCAAGGCAAAGGCATGGCAATGTAATGTAATGTAAGGTAACGTAAAATAATGTAATGTAATCCAAGACATTGCAAGTCAAAGAAAGGGAAGGCAAGTTAAGCTTAGGCAAGGCGTGGCTACTCAAGGCAAGGCAAGGCAAGGCAGGGCAGGGCAAGACGGGGCAAGTCAAGGCAAGGCAAGGCAAACTAAGGAAAGGCGTGGCTAAGCAAGGCAAAGCAAGGCGTGGCTATGAAAGGGAAGTCGTGGCTAGGCAAGGCAAGGCGTGTCTAGGCAAGGCAAGTTAAGGCAAAGCAAGGCAAGGCAGGGCAAGGAAGGGCAAAGCAAGGCAAGGCAAGGCAGGGCAAGGCAAGGCAAGGTGTGGCTAGGCAAGGCGAGGCGTGGCTACTTAAGGCAAGGCGTGGCTAGGCAAGTGAAGGCGTAGCTAGACAAGGCAAGGCGTCTCTAGGCAAGGCAAGTCGTCTCTAGGCAAGGCAAGTTAAGGCAAAGCAAGGCAAGGCAGGGCAAGGAAGAGCAAAGGTAGGCAAGGCATCGGAGGGCAAGGCAAGTCAAGGCAGAGCATTGGAGCGCAGGGCGGGGCAGGGCAGAAGAGGACGGGGCATGGCGGGACAAGGCGGGGCAGAGCAGAGCAGGGCGGGGCAGGTTTGGTCAGGCGGGGCAGGCAGGGCAGGGTAATGAACGGCAGGGCATAGCAGGTCATGAAGAACAGGGCATGGCAGGTCATGGAGAACAAGGCAGGGCAGGGCAAGGCAAGGCAAGGGAAGGCAAGGCAAGGCAAGGCAAGACAGGGCAGGGGAAGGCATGGGGTAGAAGGGCAGGGCAGGGCGTTCAGGTCGTTTCAAATCAGGTCATGGCGGGACAGGCGGGTCAGGGCTAGCCAAGTTAAGGTAAGGCAAGGCAAGGCTAGGTAAGGCAAGGCAAGGCAAGGCAAGGCAAGACAAGGTTAGGAATGCAAGGCAAGGCTAGGCAAGGCAAGGCGAGGCTAGGCAACGGAAAGCGTGGCTAGGCAAGGCAAGGCGTGGCTAGGCAAGACAAGGCGTGGCTAGGCAAGACAAGTCAAGCAAGTCTAGCAAGGCAAGGCAAGGCAAAGCAGGTCAAGTCAAGGCAAGGCAAGGCGTGGCTAGGCATGGCAAGGCAAGGCGTGGATAGGCAAAGCAATGTAAGGCAGGGCAAGGCAATGAAAGGCAAGGCAAGGCAAGGCAAAGCAAGGCGTGGCTAGGTAAGGCAAGGCGTGGCTAGGCAAGGCAAAGCGTGGGTAGGCAATGCAAGGCGTGGGTAGGCAAGGCAAAGTAAGGCTAGGCCATGCAAGGTAAGGCAAAGCAAGGCAAGGCAGGGCAAGGCATGAAAGGGGAGGACAAACAGGTGCAGGGCAGGGTAAGACAATGAGAGGCAAAGCAAAGCAAAGCAAGGCAAGGTAGGGCAAGTAAGGGCAATGAAAGGCAAGGCAGGGCAAGGCAGAGCAGTGGAGGGCAGGGCGGGGCAGGGATACGAAAGGCTTGGCTAGGCAGGGCAAGGCATGGCTAGGCAACGCAAGGCGTGGCTAGGCAAGGCAAGGCGTGACAAGGCAAGACATGGCGTCGCTAGGCAAGGCAAGTAGTGGCTATGCAAGGCAAGGCGTGGCTAGGCAAGCAAGGCGTGGCTACACAAGGCAAGGCAAGGCGTGTCTAGTCAAGGCAAAGCAAGGTTAGGCAAGGCAAGTCAAGGCGTGGTAGGTAAAGGCGTGGCTAGGCAAGGCAAGGCGTTGGGAGGTAAGGCAAGGCATGGCTAGGCAAGGCAAGGCGTGGCTAGGCAAGGCAAGCTACAAGCAGAATTAATGTGTTGTCATATTACGCGTTTTCAGCTCTGAATTGCACACAATTCTGTATCAACGAACATCGGCGTGTAGGGACCTTATATTACGTCGGGTATTGTCTAAGCAGCAATGATTTTTGTGAATATATAAGATGCAAAGTTATAGACAGACAGACTTGAGGTTTGATGGTTGTTTGAAGATGTCTTATCATATACATGTTTCATATGAAAAACACAATTTTTTGAAGTATTCAAGATTGATTTAATTCGAACATCTTTATTCCCTAAAAACCACGTACATACGTTAAAATAGAAACAGTATTTGGTGGCACAGAACGCTAAAATCGAAGTATTAGTCAACACGGACATTACAGGTAATAAAATCACTGACAGAGAAGATGGTTCGACAAGTTGAAGGGAAATGTTTTTAATTATTATAAACATGTACATTAGGGTAAGATACTCTTTGGTTTAAAGTAGCACTTACGTCCGATTAATATATTCAAGCTACAAGCAGAATTAATGTGTTGTTATATTACGCGTTTTCAGCTCTGAATTGCTCACAATACTGTATCAACGAACATCGGCGTGCAGTGACCACATATTATGTCGGGTATTACCGCAGCGGCAAAAATATTTGTGAATATATACGATGCGTTGTTATAAACAGACAGACTTCAGGTTTGATGGTTGTTTGAAGATGTCTTATCATATACATGTTTCATATGAAAAACACAATTTTTTTGAAGTATTCAAGATTGATGTAATTCGAACATCTTCTTTCCCTCAAAACCACGTACATACTTTAAAATAGAAACAGTATTTAGGGGCACAGAACTCTAAAATCGAAATATTTGTCAACACGTACATTACAGGTAAAAAAAACACTGACGGAGATGATGGTTCGAAAAGTTGAAGGGAAATGTTTCCAATTATTATAAACATGTACATTAGGGTAAGATACTCTTCGGTTTAAAGTAGCAGTTTAGTCCGATTAATATTATTCAAGCTACAAGCAGAATTATTGTGTTGTCATATTACGCGGTTTCAGCTCTGAATTTCACTCATTTCTGTATCAACGAACATCGGCGTGCAGGGACCACAAATTATGTTGGGTATTGTCGCAGCAGCAATGATATATGTGAATATATATGATGCGTTTTTATAAACAGACAGACTTCAGGTTTGATGGTAGTTTGATGATGTCTTACCATATACATGTTTCATATGAAAAACACAATTCTTTTGAAGTATTCAAGTTTGATGTAACTCGAACATCTTCATTCCCTCAAAACCACGTACATACGTTAAAAAAGAAACAGTATTTAGTTGCACAGAACGCTAAAATCGAAGTATTAGTCACGTACATTAAAGGTAATAAAAACACTGAAAGAGATGATGGTTCGAAAAGTTGAAGGGAAACGTTTCCAATTATTATAAACATGTACATTAGGGTAAGATACTCTTTGGTTTAAAGTAGCACTAACGTCCGTTTAATATTATTCAAGCTACAAACAGAATTAATGTGTTGTCATATTATGCGGTTTCAGCTCTGAATTGCACACAATTCTGTATCAACGCACATCGGCGTGCAGGGACAACATTAATTCGGGTATATCGCAACAGCAATGATATGTGTGAATATATACAATGTTTTTATATCAAAATTTGGCTAGGCTAGACAAGGTGTGGCTATGCAAAGCAAAGGCAAGACAGGGCAAGGCAAAGCAAGGCAAGGCAAGGCGTGGCTAGGAAAGGCAAGGCACGGCTAGGCAAGGCAATGCGTAGCTAGGCAAGAAAACGCGTGGCTAGGGAAGGCAAGGCAAGGCAAAGCAAGTCAAGAAAACGCAAGGCAAAGCAAGGCAAGGCAAGGCAAGGGAAGGCAAAGCCAGGCAAGGCAAAGCAAGGCCAGACATGCAAGGCTGGGCAAGGCAGGGCAAGGCAAGGCAAGGCGTGGCTAGGCAAGGCGTGGCTAGGCAAAGGAAGTTGTGGCTAGGCAAGGCAAGGCGTGGCTAAGCAAGGCAAGGCATGGCTAGGCAAGGAAAGGCGTGGCTAGGCAAGGCTAGTCAAGGAGCAGCTAGGAAATTCAAGGCAAGGCGTGGCTAGGCAAGGCTAGGCAAGGCAAGGAAAGGCGTGGCTAGGCACGGCAAAGCGTGGCTAGGCAAGGCAAGGCGTGGCTAGGCAAAGCAAGACGTATCTAGGCAAGGCAGGGCGTGGCTAGGCAAGGCAAGGTTAGGCAAGGCGTGGCTAGGCAAGGCAAGGGAAGTCTAGGTAAGGCAAGGCAAGGCAAGGCAAGGCAGGGCAAGGCAGGGCAAAGCAAGGCAAGGGAAGGAACGTCAAGGCTGGGTAGCGGAGGGCAGCGCGGGGCAAGGGCAAGGCAGGGCAAGGCAAAGGAAGGCAAGGTAAGGCAAGGCAAAGAAAAATCAGGCAAGACAAGGCGTGGCTAGGCAAGGCAAGTCGTGTCTAGGCAAGGCAAGGCGTGGCTAGGTTAATGCGAGGCGTAGCTACGCAAGGCAAGGCGTTCCTAGGCAAAGCAAGGTAAGGCAAGGCAATGCAAGGCAATGAAAGGCCAAACAAGGCAAGGCAAGGAAAAGCAAGGCAAGGCCAGGCAAGGCAAGGCAAGGAAAGGCAAGACTGGCAAAGGAAGACAAGGCAATGCAAGGCAAGGGAAGATAAGACTAGGCAAGGCAAGGCAAGGCAGGTTAGTGGAGGGCAGGGCGAGACAAGGCTAGGCAAGGCCAGACAAGGCAAAGGAAAGCAATGCAAGCCAAGGCAAGGCAAAGCAAGGCAAGGCAAGGCAAGGCAAGGCAATGCAAGGTTAGGCAAGGCAAGACAAAGCAACGCCAGGCAAGACAAACAAGTCCAGACAAGGCAAGGCAAGACAAGGCAGAGCAAGGCAAGGCGTGTCTAGGCAAGGGAAGCCGTGGCTAAGCAAGGCAAGGCGTTGCTAGTAAAGGCGTGATTAGGGAAGGCAAGGCGTGGCTAGGAAAGGCAAGACGTGGCTAGGCAAGGCAAGCAAAGCAAGGCAAGGCATGTCTAGGCAAGGCAAGGCAAGGCATGGCAAGGCAAGGCAGGGCATTTGAGGCCAGGGCGTGGAGGGAAAGGCAAGGCAGTGCAGGGGAGACCAGGGCGGGACGGGGCAGGGCAGGGCGTTCAGGACGTTGCAGGGCAGGTCAGGTCACCACAGGTGGGGCAGTTTATTGCAAGACAAGGTACGGCAAGGCAAGGCCAGGCAAGGCCAGGCAAGGCCAGGCAAGGCAAGGCAAGGCAACGGACGATAAGGCAATGCAAGGCAAGGCAAGGCAAGCCAAGGCTAGGCTAGTCGAGGCAAGGCAAGGCAAGGCAAAGCAAGGCAAAGCAAGACAAGGCTAGGCATGGCAAGGCAAGGCAAGGCAAAGCAAGGCCAGGCAAGGCAAAGCAAGGCCAGAAAAGGCAAAGCAGGGCAAGGCAGGGCAAAGACTGGCTAGGCAAAGCAAGGCGTGGCTAGGAAAGGCAAGGTGTGGCTAGGCAAGTTAAGGTGTGACTAGGCAAGACAAGGCGTGGCTACGGAAGGCAAGGCGCGGCGAGTTAAGGCAAGGCGTGGCTAGGCAAGGCAAGGCGAGGCTAGGCAAGGAACGGCAAGACGTGGCTAGGCAAAGGAAGGCGTTTCTAGGCAAGACAAGGCGTGGCTAGTCAAAGGGAGGCGTGTCTAGTCAATGCATGGCGTGGCTAGGGAAGGCAAGGCGCGACTAGTTAAGGCAAGACGTGGCTAGGCAAGGCAAGGCGTGGCTAGGGAAAGAAAGGCGTGTCTAGGCAATGCAAGGCGTGGCTAGGGAAGGCTAGGTGTGGCTAGGCAAGGCAAGGCGTGGCTAGGTAAGGCAAAGCGTGGCTAGGCAAAGAAAGGCAAAGCGTGGCTAGGCAAGGCAAGTCAAAGCGTGGCTAGCAAGGCAAGGCAAGGCAAGGCAAAGCAAGGGTATACAAGGCAAGGCAAGGAGTGGCTAGGCAAGGAAAGGCGTGGCTAGGCATGGCAAGGCGTCTCTAGGCAAAGCAAGGCGTGGCTATGGAAGGCAAGGTGTGGCTAGACAAGGCAAAGTGTGACTAGGCAAGACAAGGCGTGTCTAGGGAAGGCAAGGCGCGGCTAGTTAATTCAAGGCGTGGCTAGGCAAGGGAAGGCGTGGCTATGCAAGGAAAAGCGTGTCTAGGCAATGCAAGGCGTGGATAGGGAAGGCTAGGTGCGGCTAGGCAAGGCAAGGCGTGGATAGGGAAGGCTAGGTGCGGCTAGGCAAGGCAAGGCGTGGCTAGGCAAGGGTAGGCGTGGCTAGGCAAAGCAAGGCTAAGCAAGGCAAGGAGTGGCTAGGCAAGAGAAGGCGTGTCTAGGCAAGGCGTGACTAGGCAATGCAAGGCGTGGCTAGGGAAGACAAGGTGCGGCTTGGCAACGCAAGACAGAGCAAGGAAGAGCATATCAAGGCAAGGTAAGGCAGGGCAGGGCAGGGCAAGGCAAGGCGTGGCTAGGCAAGGCAAGGCGTGGCTAGACATGGCAAGGTGTGGATAGGCTGCCTTACCTATCCACACCTAGGTAAGGCAAGTCGTGTCTAGGCAAGGCAAGGCGTGGCTATGCAAGACAAGGCAAGGCAACGTAAGGCAAGGCGTGGCTAAGCAAGGCAAGGTAAGGCTAGGCAAGGCAAAGCGTGGCTAGGCAAGGTAAGGCGTGGCTAGGCAAGGCAAGGCAAGGCGTGGGTCGGAAAGGCAAATCAAGGCAAGGCAAGGCAGGGCACGGCAAGGCAAGGCAAGGTTTGGATAGGCAAGGCCAGGCGTGGCCAGGCAATGCAAAGTGTGGATTGGCAAGGCAAGGCGTGGCTAGGTAAGGCAAGTAGTGTCTAGGCAAGGCAAGGCGTTGCTAGGCAAGGCAAGGCAAAGCAAGGTAAGGCAAGGCGTGGCTAGGCAAGGCAATGTAAGGCTAGGCAAGGTAAAGCGTGTCTAGGCAATTCAAGGCGTGGCTAGGCAAGGCTAGGCAAGGCGTGGCTGGGCTAGTTAAGGCGACGCTAGACATGGCAATGCTTAGCTAGCCAAGGCAAAACGTGGCTAGGCAAGGCTTCTCGTGACTAAGCAAGACAAGGCGTGGCCATGCAAGGCAAGGCAAGGCGCGGCTAGACAAGGCAAGTCAAAGCGTGCCTAGGCAAGGCATTTTAAGGCAAGGCGTGACTTGGCAAGAAAAGGCGTGGCTAGGGAAGGCAAGGCGTATCTTATTTAGGTAAGGCGTGGCTAGGCATGGGAAGGCGTGGCTAGGCATGGGAAGCCGTGGCTAGGAAAGGCAAGGCGTGGCTAGGTAAGGCAAGGCGCGGCTAGGGAAGGCAAGGTGCGGCTGGGCAAGGCAAGGCGTGGCTATGCAAGAGAAGGCGTGGGTAGGCAAGGCAAGGCGTGGCTAGGCAAGGCAAGGCAAGGTAAGTTTTGGCTAGGTATTTCAAGGGAAGGCGTGGCTAGGCAACGCAAGGCAAGGCATGAAAGCCAAGGCAAGGCAAGGCGTGGCTAGGCTAGGCAAGGCATGGCTAGGCAAGGCAAGACAGCGGAGGGCAGGGCGGGGCAGTGCAAGGCAGGGCAAAACAGGGCAAAGCAAGGCAAAGCAAGTCAAGGCAATTCAAGGCAAGGCAAGGCAAATCAAGGCAAGGCTAGGCAAGGCAAAGCAAGTCAAGGCAAGGCTTTGCTATCCAAGGCAAGGAGTTGCTAAGCAAGGCAAGGCGTGGCTGGCAAGGCAATTCAAGGCATGGCTAGGCAAGGCTAGGCAGGGCAAAGCGTGGCTTGGCAAGGCAACTCAAGTCAACGCAAGGCAAGGCAAGGACTGGCAGGCTATCGCCTGGCAAGGCAAAGCAAAAACAAGGCCAAACAAGGCAGGGCAGGGTAAGGCAGAGCAAGGAAAATCAAGGCAAGGCAAGGCAATGCAAGTCTAGGCAAGGCAAGACATGGCAAGGCAAGTCAAGCCTAGGCAAGGCAAGGCAAGGCAATGAAAGGCAAGGCAATGCAAGGCAGGGCTTGGCTATGCAAGGCAATGTAAGGCAGGGGAAAACAAGGAAAGGAAAGGCGTGGCTATGCAAGTCAGTGTAAGGCAGGGCAAGGCAAGGAAAGGCAAGGTAAGGCAAGGCAAGGCCAGACCTGGTAAATCAAGACGTCGCTAAGCAAGGCAAGGCGTGACTAAGCAAGGCAAGGTGTGGCTAGGCAAGGCAAGGCAAGGTGTGGCTAGGGAAAGCAAGGCAAGGCAAGGTAAGGCAAGGCAAGGCAAAGCCAGGAAAGGCAAGGCGTGGCAATGCAAAGCAAGGCGTAACTAGGCAAGAAAAGTTAATGCAAGGCGTGGCTAGGCAAGGCAAGGCAAGGCTAGGCAAGACAAAGCAAGGCAAGGCGTGGCAAGGCAATTCAAGGCATGGCTAGGCAAGGCAAGGTGTGGCTAGGCAAGCAAAGCGTGGCTAGGCAAGGCAAGGCAAGGCAAGGCGTGGCTAGACAAAGCAAGGCAATGCAAAGCAAGGCAAAGGGTGGCTAGGCAAGGCAAGGCATGGCTAAGCAAGGCAAGGCAAGGCGTGGCTAGGCAAGGCAAGGCGTGGCTAGGCAAGGCAAGGCAAGGCGTGACTAGTCAAGACAAGTCGTGGCTAGGCAGGGCAAGGCAAGACAAGGTAAGGCAAGGCAAGTCTAGGCAAGGCAAGGCCATGCAAAGGAAGGCAAGGCAATGCAAGGCAAAGCATAAAGCAAGGCCAGACAAGGCAAGGCCAGGCAAGGCAAGGCAGAGCAGGGCAGGACAGGGCAGGCCAGGCCAGGGCAGGCCAGGGCAGGGCAGGCCAGGGCAGGGCAAGGCAGGGCAAGGCAGGGCAAGGCAGCCAGGGCAGGGCTGGCAGAGCTGGGCAGGGAAGGGCAGGGCAGGGCAGAGCAGGGCAGGGCAGAGCAGGGCATGGCATGGCACGGCCAAGCAAGGCAAGGCAAGGCCAAGCAAGGCAAGGCAAAGCAAGGCAAAAGAATGCAAGGCAAGGCTAGGCAAGGCAAGGCAAGGCAAGGCCAGGCAAGTCAAAGCATAAAGCAAGGCCAGACAAAGCAAGGCAGTGCAAGGAAAGTCAAGGCAAGGCAAGTCATGGCAAGGCAAGTCAAGGCTAGGAAAGTCAAGGCTAGGCAAGGCAAGGTAAGGCAAGAGAAGGCAAGGCCAGGAAAGGCAAGGCAAGGGAAGACAATGAAAGTCAAGGCAAGACAAGGTAGGGCAGGCCAGGGCAAAGCAAGGCAAGGGAAGGATAGGCAAGGCAGGGCAAGTCAAGGCTAGGCAAAGCAAGCTAAGGCAAGGCAAGGCAAGGCCACGAAGGGCAAGGCTAGGCAAGGCAATGAAAGTCAAGGCAAGACAAGGCATGTCAAGTCAGGGCAAGGCAAGGAAAGGCGAGGAAAGGTGTGGCTAGGCAAGGCAAGGCGTGGCTAGGAAGACATGAGTTTTGATGGTTGTTTGATGTCGTCTTATCATATAAATGTATTTTATAAAAAAAACACTGTTCATTTGAGCTAATCAAGCATGATATACCTCGAACAATGTTATCCTTTCAAAATTACATACAAACGTAAAAATACAAACAGTATTTTGTGGACACAGCTCACAACGCAAATTTCAAAACATTAGTCCACCCGCATATTTCAGGTCGTCCAAAAACTGTCAGAAATGGAGTTTCATAGTGTTGACGGGAAATGTTACCAATTTTTATAAACATATGCATTATGGTATGATATACATTTATTTATAATAGCACTTTTGTGCTTTTAATATTATTTAAGTTACAGGAAAATTAGTGATGTCATTCTACTCGATTTCAGCCCTAGAAACTGATGTAGTTTTGAAAGGATAATTTTGTTCGAGGTACATCTTGCTTGATTTGCTCAAATGAATAGTGTTTTTAATATAAAACATGTATATGATAAGACGTCTTCAAACAACCATCAAAACTCAAGTCTGTCTGTAGATAACATTACATCGTATATATTCAAACACATCTTTATTTCTGCAATAATCCCCGACGAACTCTGTGGTCGCTGCACGCCGATGTTCTTTGATACAGAATTGTGTGCTATTTAGAGATGAAAACGCATAATATGACAACAATTTAATATGTTAGTAACTTACATAATATTATTCCAACAAAAGTGCTACTTTAAAGCAATTAATATCTATCCTAAATATACATGATTATAATAATTGTTAATATTTCCCTTCTACTTGATGAACTACAACTTCTAACAGTTTTTGTACTACCTGTAATGTACGGATCGTCTAATGTTTTGATTTTTGCATTCTGACCTTTTTTGCCACTAAATTCATTTTGTATTTTAACTTTGTATGTATTTTTAAAATGATAACATTATTCCAGGTACATCATGCTTCATTACCTCAAAAGAATAGTGTTTTTAATATAAAATATTTATATGATAAGACGTCTTCAGACAACTATCAAAACTCAAATTTGTCTGTAAGATTCATTTCATCGTATATAATCACTCATATCTTTATAACTGAGATTTTCTTCAAAATACAATGTGGTTGCTGTGCGCCGAAGTTCGCTCATAAAGAATTGTGAGTTTTTCTGAGCTTAAAACGAGTAGAATGACAACAAACTACTGTAACTTAAATAATATTAAACGGAAAAAAGTTTACATTAAATAAATGTATATCTAATCCAAATATATATGTTTATAATAATTGGAAACATTTCCCGTCAACATTATTAAACTCCTTTTCTGAAAAATTTTTACGACCTGAAATATACGGGTGGACTTATGTTTTCGAATTTTGCGTTGTGAGTTGTGTCCACAAAATACTGTATGTATTTTTACATTTGTATGTTATTTTGAAAGGATAACATTGTTCGATGAACATTGTGTCTAATTTCTTTATATGAATGGTGTTATCATATACTTGTGATAAGACGTCTTCAAACAACCGTCAAAACTCATGAATGTCTGTAGATAACATTGCATCGTATATATTCACACACATGTGTGTTTCTGCGATATTCCCCGACGAACTCTGTGGTCGCTGCACGCCGATGTTCGTTGATACAGAATTGTGTGCTATTCAGAGCTGAAAACGCATAATATGACATTACACTACTCTGCTTGTAACTTAAATAATATTAATCGGACAAAAGTGCTACTTTAGAGCAATTAATATCTATCCTTACTAAACATGTTTATAATAATTTGAAATTAATCCCTTCAACTTCAAGAACCACAATGAATTTAGAGGCTCAAAGATCAGAACGCAAAATTCAAAACATTATTCAACCTGTACATAACATGTATTCCTATAATTGTCAGAAATGGTGATTCATAAAATTGAATTCAATTGTTTCGAATTATTATATACATATACGTTACAGTTTGATATCATTGGTCTAAAGTAGCACTTTCGTCCGATTTATATTGTTTAAGTTACAGGTAGAATGTTGTGTTAACATATTATGCGTTTTAAACTCTGAATAACTCACTATTCTGGATCGAGGAACATCTGCGTGCAGTGACCACAGAGTTCGTCGGAAATTATCGCAGAGACAAAGATGTGAGTGAATATATACGTTGCAATGTTATCTACAGACAGACATGTGTTTTGAAGGTTGTTTGAAGACGTCTTATCATATATATGTATTATATAAGAAACACTATTCTTTTAAGGAAATAGTGCATTATGTTCTTCGTACTTGGTCATCCTTGCAAAGATATGTACAATAGTGAATAGAATTTAGTGAAACAAAGATAAGAACGCAAAAGTCAAAACATTATACCATACGTACATTACAGATAGTATAAAAACTGTTAGAAGTTGTGGTTCATAAAGTTAAAGGGAAATATTTAAAATTATTATAAACATGTATATTTAGGATAGATATTAATTGCTCTAATGTAACACTTTTCTCCGATTAATATTATGGAAGTTACAAGTAGATTAGTTTGTTGTCATATTATGCTTTCTCGGTTCTGATTAGTACACAATTTTGTATCAACGAACATCGGCGTGCAGCGAAAACAGAGTTCGTCAGGGATTATAAAGATGTGTGTCAATATATACGATGCAATATTATCTACAGACAGTCTTGAGTTTTGATGGTTGTTTGAAGACGTCTTATCATATACATGTTTTATAGTAAAAAAACTATTCATTTGAGATAATCAAGAATGATAAACCTCGAACAATGTTATCCTTTCAAAATTACATACAAACGTAAGAATACTAATAGTATTTTGTGGACACAGCTCACAACGAAAAATTCAAAACATTAGTCCACCCGCATATTTCAGGTCGGAAAAAACTATCAGAAATGGAGTTTCATAATGTTGACGGGATTTGTTACCAATTTTTATAATCATATACAGTAGGGTTAGATATACATTTATTTAAAGTAGCATTTTTTTCCTTTTAATATTATTTAAGTTACAGGCAAATTAATGTGTTGTCATTCTACTCGTTTTCAGCTCTGTAAAACTCACAATTATGTATGAACGTACACCGCCGAACAGCGACTACATGTTACATAGATATGTGTGATTATATACGATGCAATGAAATATACTGACAAATTAGAGTTTTGATGGTTTTTTGTTGACGTCTTATTATATACATATTTTACATTAAAACACTATTTTTTTGAGGTAATAAAACATGATGTACCTCGAATATTGTTATCCTTTTAAAATTGCATTTTAACTTTAAGTTACAAACAGTATTTAGTGGCACACAGATCAGATCGCAAAAATCAAAACATTACAGGTACTACAAAAACTGTTAGAAGTTGTGGTTCATAAAGTTGAAGGGAAATATTTCAAATTATTATAAAATGTATATTTAGGATAGATATAAATTGCTCTAAAGTAGCACTTTTGTCCGATTAATATTATGTAAGTTACAAGCAGATTACTGTGTTTCTTATTATGCTTTTTCAGCTCTGAATAGCACACAATTCTGTATCAACGAACATCGCCGAACAGCGACGACATGTTACGTTTGAAAACATCTCAGTTACAAAGATATTTGTGATTATAGGCGATGCAATGACATTTACAGACAAATTTGAGAGTTGATGGTTTTTTGATGACGTCTAATCATATACATATTTTACATTAAAATCACATTTATTTTTAGTTAATAAAGCATGATATACTTCGAACATAGTTATCCATTTATAATAACATAGTGTGATGTGTTGGGGTTGGCATTGTTGTTAGTTTATAGGCATTGTTTTATTCAGGCATTGTTGTATTACTATTGACATTGTTGCGTTTAGCATTGTTGCGTTTAGCATTGTTGCGTCTACATTGTTGCGTCTGTTTATTGGCATTGTTGCATAGCCATTGTTGTAATTGTAAAAAAGCCGATTGACAATCGGCTTTGAGAGTAGAGTAGTAGGTGAGAGTGTGGAAGAAATACTGCGAAGAGAGCTGAAGTGTGAATTGCTTGTAGGAGAAGTGTGTTGTAGACGAGATTATTTTGTGCTGTAAGGACGTTTTAGTTGATTAAATTCATTATTGTTGGAAGACTTTGTGGTCTCTTACAATCCCTGCAAGAAATCAAGGGTTGACAATCAAGGTTGTATACCGACCCACGCTACATTGGTGTCAGAAGTGGGATGACATTGCTGACTGTAGCCCGGTCTACAAGAGCTACTGGGCACAGTGGGACTCCCTAGCGATTAGGGACGGCGTGCTAGAACGACACTGGGAGTCGGCGGATAGTAAAGCGAAGACGGCTCAATTGGTCCTGCCACGAAATAAGATAAAGGAGGTTCTGGCCGAGGTTCATGGAGGGTCTTCCGGGGGACACTTGGGAATTAACAAAACCCTGGATAAGGTCAGGCGGCGGTACTACTGGCTACATTCTAGGAGCAACGTGGAGCAATGGTGTCGGCAATGTGACACATGTGCCGCCAGCCGGGGCCCCAGGACCAGAAGTCGCGGTCTCATGCGCCAATACAACGTGGGCGCTCCATTTGAGAGGATCGCCTTGGACATCGCGGGACCCTTTCCGAGGAGCGACGCAGGAAACCGCTATCTCCTGATCGCAATGGATTATTTTATGAAATGGCCAGAGGTCTATGCCATACCCAATCAGGAGGCATCAACAGTGGCAGATGTACTCATAAGCAATTTCTTCTGCCGCTTCGGAGTTCCGAGGGAGCTGCACAGCGACCAGGGCCGGAACTTTGAATCCCGACTGCTCCAAGAAGTGTTGCAGCGTCTGGGGGTGGCCAAGACTCGCACCACCCCTCTGCACCCACAGTCGGACGGCATGGTAGAGCGCTATGTGAAAACGGTCGAAGAACATCTACGGAAGGTCGTCTCATCACATCAGCGGGACTGGGACACCAGACTGCCTCTCTTCCTACTGGCGTACCGAGCCTCGACCCACGAGACTACGGGGGTAACACCGGCCAGCCTAGTGTTTGGGAGGGAGCTACGCCTGCCGTGCGACCTTATGTTCGGGTCTCCACCAGATAGGGAGAAGTCGACAACCGATTATACGGCGGATCTCGAGGAACGACTCTATGACGGGCATAACCATGCCCGCCAGCATCTGAAGATGGCCAGCGACCGGATGAAGGCACGCTATGATCGCCTGGCAAACTCGGCTGGCTTCCAGGAGGGAGATCGCGTGTGATTGTATCATCCTACCCGGACAAAAGGGAAGTCTCCCAAGCTACAAACATCTTGGGAGGGCCCCTACAGGGTGGTGACCAGAATTAACGACGTGGTTTATCGGATTCAGCGGCATACCCGGACCCGGATGATGGTAGTCCACCTGGACAGGTTGGCGCCGTATTTGGGTGCTGCTCGGGACGAGCAGCTTTAAGGAGGGGGTAGTGTGATGTGTTGGGGTTGGCATTGTTGTTAGTTTATAGGCATTGTTGTATTCATGCATTGTTGTATTACTATTGACATTGTTGCGTTTAGCATTGTTGCGTTTAGCATTGTTGCGTTTAGCATTGTTGCGTTTAGCATTGTTGCGTCTACATTGTTGCGTCTGTTTATTGGCATTGTTGCATAGCCATTGTTGTAATTGTATAAAAGCCGATTGACAATTCCTTCGACAACTTGCCTGACAGGATAACCTCCCATCAGCAGCAACAAATCCCAGTTTGAATGGTCGAGGCTCCCGCCACGACGAAACCCCGTTAGCGTTAGCAAAATTTCCGTTCTTATATTACGACCGTTTACCATTTCCAGCAATGCGTCTTGTGCGCAGGAATGGTTTCACCTAGGTAGGGACGATGCTTGCGCTTGCGCAGGCCTCTGCCCTCAGTTAGCTTCTTTGGTTGGTTGGTTGGTTGGCTTTGAGAGTAGCTGCGGAGGCAACCACACTGCGAACTATAGAGGTTGCAGTAAGTGGAAGGAAGCCAAGACGGCCGCTGCACAGCGTGCGAAAGGGGATCGCGGCCGAAAGGACGACGTCTCCACGCGCCTGCCAGCGCCCAAATCGGCGCTAGCTAAGCCTTCCCTCGAGCAGGAGAACTTGGGCCCTGGGTGGAACCACGTGGTCCGTGGTGGCCGCGTCGTCAAGGCTGCGGCTATGAAGAACCCCGCCCCAACGCCAACTGGAGCCATTGTACAGACTGAGCGGCAGACTATCCCCAAGGGCGGCCGTGCCAAGCCCGCTCGTCCTGTGGCGCCGGTGGCAAATCCCACTGCACCTGCTCTCACGAAGACTGACCCCACCCCACCCAAGGGTCAATCACCGCTCCAGGACATCTCAGGTATCCTGGAAACCCTCTCACCACGGGTCAGCATTGAGTTGACACGACGTCTCCTCGCCGCGATCCATTCACTCCCCCCCGGGGGGTCTCGTCCGCGAGCCCTCCTCAAAACCGTTCTCCTCTTCATGGCCGACAATGACTGCACGGCCTAGAGGACACGGTAGCAAGGCCTTGCGGCTGGCTTACTGGAACGCCGACGGTGTCCGCGACAGGAAGCTGGAGCTGGAGCAGTTCCTCGGTGACTACGGAGTCGATGTTTGCCTCCTGAACGAGACGCACCTCACGTCGGGTCGGGCCTTGAGGTTCGCGAACTACGTTTGCCACCGTACGGACCGCCTGACGCTAGGGGGTGGCACAGCGATCCTTGTCCGCAGGGGCATTGATCATTACCCTGTGCCGGTATCGGGTCTACAACAACTAGAAGCAACCGCCATTCACCTGGTACTGGCAACCAGGAAAGTCAAGCTAGTGGCGGCATACCTCGCACCCACCCGGCCATGGATAGAGTCGGACCTGACCGAGTGCTTGAGCGGGGGTTTCCCGGTCCTCTTGGCTGGTGACCTCAACGCGAAACACACGGACTGGAATTCTAGCCTTATCTCTGCTAGGGGCTCGCTCCTGCGTGATTACGCCAACAGAAATTCCTGCTTCATCTACGGGCCGGATTCTCCAACCACGGCTCCCTACACACACAACGCCACACCTGACGTCCTTGATATTGTCCTCATCAAGGACTTCGTCCTACCGGTGCACCTGACTGTCTGCCCCGCACTCAGCTCAGATCACCTGCCCGTCCTCGTCGACACCACGTGCCGATCGTCCTTTCAAAACCTGCCTGATCGCCCGGACTTCGCGAGAATGGACTGGGCTGCATTCCAGGCTTGCCTCGAAAGCAGACTACCGGGGAACCCCGTGGTAAACGACGAGGAAGAAATTGACAAGTGCGTCGAGGAGCTGACCAGTGCTATCCTGGAAGCCACAGCAGCGTCCGCTCCCAAGCTTCGACCCCGCATTGACAGGCGACCGCTTCTACCCGCTAGTATTCGAGATGAAATACGCCTGAAGAATCGGCTGAGGAGGCGATGGCAGGTCACAAGAGACCCCGCTCTTAAGACTCAGGTCAATCGACTCCAGAGGTCGGTGACCTATCGTCTCAACGAGTGGCGGAACGAACAGTGGAGCGACACGCTCGAATCCTTGGACTGCGAGGACCAGTCGCTTTGGAAAATGACCAATCGTGTGATGCGAGTCCCCACTCCGTCGCCCCCCTTCTTAGTGCCGGGAGGACTGGCTCTCTCGAACCCCGATAAGGCAGAAGCCCTAGCCGACAGCCTTGAGGTCCAGTTCCAGCCGGTAGACTACCCGTCGGACCTGACTACAATTGACATGGTTAACGAGGCGATGCGAGCATACGAGTATGCCCCTGTAAATGAACCAAAATTAACCAGTCCATCGGAGGTCGCCCAGGCCATCAAAGGACTCAAGCTTGGCAAGGCTCCGGGCCCCAACGGTATACCGAACAGGGTCCTGAGACATCTTCCACGACGCGCGGTAACCTTTCTCACGAAAGTGTTCAACGCGGTCCTTCGCAGGCAACACTTCCCCTCGGCATGGAAACACGCTCGAGTGGTGTCCATACTGAAGCCGGGGAAGGACCCCACGCTACCTTCTTCCTATAGACCCATCAGTCTTCTTGACACGGTCGGCAAACTCTGCGAGAAAATCCTACTAACGAGGGTCCTACACGAGGTCAGTGAACGCGGGCTGCTGCGCGACGAGCAGTTTGGGTTTCGACCCAGTCACAGCACATCGTTACAGCTGGCTCGCCTCGTCGAAAGGGTCAACAGAAACCTTGATGAGAAGCGGCTAACCGGCGCGGTTTTCCTGGACGTGGCCAAAGCCTTCGACACAGTCTGGGTCCAAGGCCTCCTATACAAACTGACCGTCCTCAACTTCCCGTCGTTCTTGGTAAAAACCATCTCTTCCTACCTCGCTGACCGGACATTCCAGACATCCTTCCAGTCGGCCATGTCCACACGTCGTACCATGCGGGCTGGAGTTGTGCAGGGCGGAATTCTCTCCCCTGTGCTCTTCAGTCTGTATGTCAACGACATACCCACACCGTCCCGCCACGTCGAGTTAGCACAATACGCGGACGACACGGCTCTAGTAGTCACGTCCCGTAACCCAACGCTTCTCGTCAGGTATCTGGAGACCTACCTCAGTAGACTTCAGCTCTGGCTCAGGGCCTGGAGGATTGCTATCAACGTCTCGAAGAGCTCCGCGGTTCTCTTCATTTCCGCGAGAAGACACATCCAACAGCCCCGAGCAGTGCAGTTCCTCGGACAGCCGATCCAATGGGTCAAAACAGCGCAGTATCTGGGGGGCACCCTTGACGCCGGGCTTACTTGGTCGGCGCACGTCAACCAAGTGGGAAAGAAGGCAGCGCAACGATTAGGTGTGCTAGGCCCGCTTATCAATAGGAGAAGTGGCCTGTCAATCAGGAACGGTGTACTACTCTATAAGCAGCTCATCCGTCCCATAATGGATTACGCATGCCCGATCTGCAGGTCAGCTGCCCACAGCCACGTCCAGAAGCTGCAAGTTCTGCAATCCAAGTGTCTTCGAATTGTTACTAACGCGCCCTGGTACGTTAGTAACAGGCAAATACATGAGGATCTGGGGGTCCCTTTCTTTGCCGACCACATCAGAGCACTAACTGAGAGGTTTGACTCGAGGTTAGCTGGTGTGGGGAACCCCTTAGTTCGGCAACTCGGAAGACACTCGTGCCGAATGAGGGCTGCCAGAGTTCACCCAAGGGCAACCGAGGGCGACTGATGTTCAGCAGGCCAGCCGAAGCCATCCCCAAAAGACGGCCAAGTCAGCACAACGAGTGGTTAGACTACTCGGCTACCCTGACTGAGGTTTTCCGTGCTTTCCTCAGTTGTAAGGCGAATGCCAGGGTATAACTTAATAGGGGCACGGCCCGCCACCCTTTCCCCCGATCATGGAGGCCATCAGCTGAAGTGATCTTCCCCCCATGCCGCAGAGGCCTTCAGCCGAAACGGCCCCTCCCTCTCTGGGTTCATACCCTAGAGACCCAACCAACCAAATTCCTTCGACAACTTGCCTGACAGGATAACCTCCCATCAGCAGCAACAAATCCCAGTTTGAATGGTCGAGGCTCCCGCCACGACGAAACCCCGTTAGCGTTAGCAAAATTTCCGTTCTATATTACGACCGTTTACCATTTCCAGCAATGCGTCTTGTGCGCAGGAATGGTTTCACCTAGGTAGGGACGATGCTTGCGCTTGCGCAGGCCTCTGCCCTCAGTTAGCTTCTTTGGTTGGTTGGTGGTTGCTTTGAGAGTAGAGTAGTAGGTGAGAGTGTGGAAGAAATACTGCGAAGAGAGCTGAAGTGTGAATTGCTTGTAGGAGAAGTGTGTTGTAGACGAGATTATTTTGTGCTGCAAGGACGTTTTAGTTGATTAAATTCATTATTGTTGGAAGACTTTGTGGTCTCTTACAATCCCTGCAAGAAATCAAGGGTTGACAATCAAGGTTGTATACCGACCCACGCTACAATATAAACGTTAATAAACAAACAGAATTTAGTGGCACAAATATCAGATCGCAGAAATCAAAACATCAGACCAACCGTACATTACAGAAAGCACCAAATGTGTTATAATTTGTGGTTATAAAGTAGAAGGGAAATATTTCAAATTATTATAAACATGTATATTTAGGATAGATATTAATTGCTTTAAAGTAGCACTTTTGTTCGATTATTATTATGTAAGTTACAAGCATATTACTGTGTTGTCATATTATGCGTTTTCAGCTCTAAATAGCACACAATTCTGTATCAACGAACATCGGCGTGCAGAGTTCGTCGGGGATTATCGCAGAAACACAGATGTGTGTGAATGTATACGATGCAATGTTATCTACAGGCAGACATGAGTTTTGACGGTTGTTTGAAGTCGTCTAATCATATACGTCTCTTATATAAAAAACACTATTCTTTTAAGGAAATCATGCATTATGTTCATCGAACTTCGTCATCCTTATTTGGAAATCCCCTGTTCCATTAATCATGAAGAAAACAATGCTACATGTGATCATCATATGGTGTGTTCATAGCCTTAAGACACATATGTGATAGTGGAAACTTTCTAGCAAATACAGACTTCTGACATACCAAGATTTCGTTCATTGCACGTCGCTCTTTAATCCCGGCCTTCAGCGATTTGATGAGACATCACACTTTGTATCACTTGAGCTCATCGTTCACCTCGAGCTCGTCATCCACCACGAGGTCATAATACATCTCGGGGTCATCATCCACCGCGGGGTCATCGTTCTCCTCGAGCTCGCTCATTAACCTCGGGGTCATCATTGTCCGCGGAGTCGACGTCCACATCGAGCTCGTTTTTGTGATCCTAGGAACAGAATGATAACATTTACACTGCAGCTGGCAGCTTTCAGTGCAAGCGGGAGCGATCTTTTTCATAGGGGAGGTGTTGCTCAGGTTATCATGTAATAACATATGATTCCCCACATGTATATGGGAATACATTGATATTCCCTAAACAGCCACTACCACTCGCAGAAAAAGATGTAATTAATCCCATTTTTAGTTAGTTATTGTTTGCTTTTAACAAATTTGTGCTGATAACGCGAAGGACGTGGGTTCGTTCCCCCCACGTGGCACAAGGCAAAACGTGGCTAGAAAAGGCAAGGCGTGGCTAGGCAATGCAAAGCGTGGCTAGGCAAGCAAAGGCCATGCAAGCAAGGCAAGGCAAGGCGTCTCTAGGCAAGGCAATGCAAGGCAAGGCAAGGCAGGGCAGGTGAGGCCAGGGCGGGGAGGGAAGGGCATGTCAAGGCAAGGCAAGGCAGGGCAGGGGAGGCCAGGGCGGGACAGGGCAGAACAGGGCGTTCAGGGCGTTGCAGGGCAGGGCAAGGCAAGACAAGGTAAGGCAAGGCTAGGCAAGGCAAGGCAAGGCAAGGCATAGCAAGGCAAGGCAATGCAAGGCAAGGCAAGACAAGGCTAGGCAAAACAAGACAAGGTAAAGCAAGGCAAGGCTAGGCAAGGCAAGGCAAGGCAATACAAGGCAAGGCAATGCAAGGCAAGGCAAGACAAGGCTAGGCAAGGCAAGGCAAGACAAGGCAGGGTAATGGAGGGCAGGGCGGGGAACGCAAGGCAAGGCCAGGCAAGGCAAGCCAAAGCAAGGCAAGGCTTGGCAAGGCAAGGCAAGGCAAGGGTAGGCAAGGCAAGGCAAGGCAAGGCAAGGCCAGGCAAGGCAAAGCAAGGCCAGACAATGCAAGGCAGGGCAAGGCAGGTCAAGGAACGTCAAGGCAAGGCAAGGCTAGGCGTGGCTAGGGAAGGCTAGGCAAGGCAGGGCAAGACAGGGCAAGGCAAGGCAAAGGAAGGCAAGGCATGACGTGGCTAGGCAAGGCAAAGAAAGGCAATGTAAGGCAGGGCAAGGCAAGGAAAGGCAAGGTAAGGCAAGGCAAGGCAAGGCGTCGCTAGGCAAGGCAAGGCGTGGCTAGGCAGGGCAAGGTAAGGCAAGGCGTGGCTAGGCAAGGCAAGGCAAGGCAAGGTAAGGCGTGGCTAGGCAAGGCAAAGTGTGTCTAGGCAAGGCAAGGCGTGGCTAGGCAAGACATGGCGTGGCTAAGCAAGGCAAGGCGTGCCAATGCAAGGCATGGCAAGGCGTGACTAGGCAAGGCAAGGAAAAGCGTGGCTAGGCAATGCAATGCAAGGCCAGGAAAGGCAAGGCAAGGCAAGGCAATGAAAGTCAAGGCAAGCCAAGGCAAGGCAGGGCAAGACAGGGCAAGGCTAGGCAAGGCAAGGCAAGGCAAGGCAAGTCAAGGCAAGGCTTGGCTAGGCAAGGCAAGGCAAGGCGTGGCTAGGCAAAGCAATGTAAGGCAGGGCAAGGCAAGGAAAGGCATGGTAACGCAAGGCAAGGCCAGGCAAGGCAAGGAGTCGCTAGGCAAGACAAGACAAGGCGTGGCTAGGCAAGGCAAGGCAAAAGCAAATCAAGGGAAGGTAAAGCAAGGCTTGGCTAGGCAAGGCAAGTCGTGGCTAGGCATGGCAAGGCGTGGCTAGGCAAGGCAAGGCGTGGCTAGGCAAGGCAAGGCGTGGTTAGGCAAGGCAAGGCAAGGCTTTGCTAGGAATTTCAAGGAAAGAAAAGGCAAGGCGTGGCTAGGCAAGGCAAGGCGTGGCTAGGCACGGCAAGGCGTGAGTAGGCAAGGCAAGGCAAGGCAAGGCTAGGCAAGGCAAGGCAAGGCAATGCAAGGCAAGGAAGGCAAGGCAAGGCGTGGCTAGGCAAGGCAAGGCGAGGCTTGGCAAGGCGTGGCTAAGCAAGGCGAGGAAAGACGTGGCTAGACAAGGCAAGAAAAGGCAAGGTATGGCTAGGCAAGGCAAGGCAAGGCAAAGAAAGGCAAGGCAAGGCAAGGCAAGGCAAAGCAAGGCAAGGCAAGGCAAGGTAAGGCGTGGCTAGGCAAGGCTATGTGTGTCTAGGCAAGGCAAGGCGTGGCTAGGCAAGGCAAGGCAAAGCGTGGCTAGGCAGTTCAAGGCAAGGCAAGGTAAGGCAAAGCAAGGCAAAGCAAGGCATGGCAAGGCAAAGCAAGGGAAGGCGTGGCTAGGAAATTCAAGGCACGGCGTGGCTAGTCAAGGATAGGCAAGGCGTGGCTAGGCAAGGCAAGGCGTGGCTAGGCAAGGCAAGGCGTGGCTAGGCTAGGCAAGGCAAGGCGTGGCTAGCCCTCAGACGTGGTTTTACGTGTACACACTCGGGCATTTAAATTAAAGTTCTTTTGGATTTACGTATAAACACGCGAGCCTCAAAGCCTAATTTAAAACGCCCATAAGTATGGAATAAATAACGCCAGCGCGATGAGGTTTGTTCTCGCCTGTTGTGGAAATAAAGCTCTATGTGTATACATGTGGCAACAGGGTTACATTCCAATGACCTGCAAAGGAGAGTCTAAAAATAAACGCCTGACCTGGTAGTTTACAATGGCTTTCTCTTCGACAAGTCGATCCTTGACGGAGCTTGAAGAAATACAAGATTTAAATGAAGTTTTAGAAGATGATAGTATAAGTGAATATAGTTCGGACGATGATAGTGTATTTGACATTGATTATACACAGTTTGTGACACCGGGAATTGTCGTGTTTAGCGATAGTGATTGTGATAATGGTAGACGTGGTCGACAGGACGACATCGTACATGCAGGTGTGGTTTCCAACAAGTTTTTGTGGGAAAATATAGACTCATTTCCTGCTTCACAAAAAGCATTTTGTAATGTATGTGGTCCCCAGTTCGAAACTGTTGAACTAGATGTCGTGAGCTTATTCGAAAATATTTTCGATATAGCACTTGTGCAGCACATTGCTTATCAAACCAACAGATATGCTCAGCAAGAAATATCAAAAAGTGCCAATCCTCTCACATTTCGCTCTAGGATTAGGAAGTGGCAAGATGTTACAGTGGACGATATTTACGTTCTTTTGGCTCTATTTATGTTGATGGGCATTGTGCAAAAGCCTACACTTCGATCTTACTATTCAAAGAACCGGGTATTGTACACTCCGTTCTTTCTGAAACAAAACTTCTAATCGACTTGCTTCCACTGCTCACACATCTCATCTTATAAGGTAAAATTATAAAACCATCTTTTAAGAGGATTTCAGTGAAAAATTCATAATTATATCTCATATAGTTCAAAAGTTATGAAAAAAGAGTATTTTACAGCAAAATTTAAACGGGCATTTAAAAAATACTACCGTAGGAACAGCACGACAGCAGTATAAGCGGGGTATTTAAACTACCACGTCGACGGGCTAGGCAAGGCAAGGCGTGACTAGGCAAGAGAAGGCGTGGATAGATAAGGCAAGGCGAGGCTAGGCAACGCAAGGCGTGGTTAGGCAAGGAAAGGCAAGCCCAAGAAAGGCAATTCCAAGAAAGGCAAGGCAAGGCAAGGCAATGAAAGTCAAGGCAAGGCAAGACAAGGCAAGCCAGGTCAAGGCAGGGCAAGGCAAGGCGAGGCAAGGTGTGTTTAGGCAAGGTAGGGCGTGGCTACGCAAGGCAAGCCAAGACGTGGCTAGGCAAGGCAAGGCAGGGCAAGACAGGGCAAGGCAAGGCAAGGCAAGGCAAGGCAAGGCAAGGCGTGGCTAGGCATGGCAAGGCAAGGCAAGGCGAGGCTAGGCAAAGCAATGTAATTCAGGGCAAGGCAAGGAAAGGCAAGGTAAGGCAAAGCAAGGCCAGGCAAGGCAAGGCGTCGCTATGCAAGGCAAGACAAGGCGTGGCTAGGCAAGACAAGGCAATTCAAGGCAAGGCAAGGCAAGCCGTGTCTAGCTTGCCTTGCTAACATGGCTTTTCCTTGCCTCGCCTTGACTTGCAATGCCTTGCCTTGCCTTTCCTTGCCTTGCCTTGCCTTGCCTTGCTTTGCCTTGTCTTGCCTTGCCATGCCTTGCCCTGCCCTGCCTTGCCTTGACTTGCCTTGCCTTGCCTTGGTTTGCATTGCCTTGCCTTGCTTTGCCTTGCTTTGTCTTCCCTTGCCTTGCCTTGCCCTGCCATGCCTTCCCTGCCTTGCCTTGATATGCCTTGCCCTGCTTTGCCTTGCTTTGCGTTGCCTTGCCTTGCCTTTCCTTGCCTTGCATTGCCCTGCCCTGCCCTGCCCTGCCCTGACTTGATCTGCTCTGCCCTGCCCTGCTCTGCCCTGCCCTGCCCTGACATGACCTGCCTTGCCCTGCCTTCCTCTGCATTGACCTGCCTTGCCCTGCCTTTCCCTGCTTTGCCCTGTCTTGCCCTGCCTTGCCCAGCCCTGCCCTGCCCTGACCTGCCCTGACCTGCCCAGCCTTGCCTTGCCTTGCCCTGCCTTGCCTTCCCCTGCCTTGCCTTTCCATGCCTTGCCTGCTTTGCCTAACCTTGCCTTGCCTTGCTTTGCCTTGCCTTGCCCTGCCCTACTTTGCCTTGCCTTGCCCTGCCTTGCCCTGACCTGCCCTGCCCTGCCCTGCCTTGCCCTGCCCTGCCTTGCCTTGCATTGCCTTGCCTTGCCTTGAATTGCCTTGCCTTTTCTTGAATTGCCATGCCTTGCCTTGACATGCTTTGCCTTGCCTTGCCTTGCTTTGTCTTGCCTTGCCTTGCTTTTCATTGCCTTGCCTTGATTTCCTTGCTTCACCTTGCTTTGACTTACCTTGCCTTGCCTTGCCTTGCCATGTCTTGCCTTGCCTTGCCTTGCCCTGCCTTGCCTTGCCCTGCCTTGCCTAGCCCTGCCTTGCCTGCTTTGCCTTGCTTTGCCTTGCCTTGCCTTGCCTTGCCTTGCGTTGCCTTGCCCTACCTTGCCTTGCTTTGCCTTGCATTGCCTTGCCTTACCTTGCCTTGTCTTGCCTTGCCATGACTTGCCTTGCCTTGACTTGCCTTGCCTTACCTTGAATTGCCCTGCTTTGCCTTGTCTTGCCTTGCTTTGCATTGCCTTGCCTTGCCTTGCCTTGCAATGCCTTGCAATGCCTTGCCCTGCCTTGCCCTGCCTTGCCCTGCTTTGCCTTGCTTTGCCTTGCCTTGCCTTCGATTGCCTTGCCTTTCCCTGCCTCGACCTGTCCTGCACTGCTATGCCCTGTCCTGCACTGCCCTACCCTGCCTTGCAAAACCCTGCCCTGCCCTGTCCTGCGCTGCTTTGCCCTGCACTTCCCTGCCCTGCCCTAGCCTACCCTTCTTTGCAATGCCCTGCTTTGCCTTGCCTTGCCTTGACTTGCCCTGCCCAGCACTGCTTTGCTTTGCCCTGAACTTCTCTGCTCTGCACTGCCCTGTCTTGCCTTGTCTTGCATTGCCTTGCCTTGCCTTGCCTTGCCTTGTGTTGCCTTGCCCTGTCTTGCCCCGCCTTTCCCTGCCGTGCACGGCACTGCCCTGCCTGACCTGATCTGCCTTGACCTGCCATGCTTTGAATTTTCTTGCCTTGCCTTCCCTTGACCGGCTCTGCCCTTCCCGGAACTCACCTGTCCTGCCCTGACCTGCCCTATTTTGCCCTGCCCTGCCATGCCCTGCCGTGCCCTGACATGCCCTGTCATGCCTTGTTCTGCCTTGTCCCACCTTGCCTTGCCTTGCTATGCATTTCCTTGCCTTGCCTTGCCTTGCAATGCCTTGCTTTGCCTTGACCTGCCTTCCCTTGCCTTGCCTTGCCTACCCTTGCCTTGCCCTGCCTTGCCTTGCCCTGCCTTGTCTTACCCTGACTTGCCCTGCTCTGCCTTGCTTTGCCTTGCTTTGCCTTTACTTGCCTAACCTTGCCTTGCCTTGCCTTGCCCTGCCCTGCCCTGCCCTACCCTGCCCTGCCCTGCCCTCCTCTGCCCTGCCCTGCCCTGCACTGCCCTACACTGCCCTGCCATGCCCTTCCCTGACTTGCTTTGCCTTGCCTTGACTTGCTTTGCCTTGCCTTGCCCTGCCCTGCCTTGCCTTGCCTTGCCTTGACTTGCCTTGCCCTGCCCTGCCCTGCTCTGCCCTGCCTTGCCTTGCCTTGCCCTGCCCTGCCCTGCCATGCCTTGCCTTACCTTGCGTTGCCTTGCCTAGCCTTGCCTTGCCTTGCCTTGTCTTGCATTGAGATGCCTTGCCTTGCCTTGCTTTTCCTTGCCTTGTGTTACGTAGCCCTGCTTTGCTTTGCCTTGCCTTGCCTTGCCTTGCCTTGCTTTGCCCTGCCCTGTCTTGCCCTGCCCAGCAATGCCTTGCTTTGCCCTACCCTTCTATGCTCTGCACTGCTCTGTCTTGCCTTGCCTTGCATTGCCTTGCCTTGCCTTGCTTTGCCTTACCTTGTGTTGTCTTGCCCTGTCTTGCCCCGCTTTCCCCTGCCGTGCACGGCACTGCCCTGCCTGCCCTGATTTGCCTTGCCCTAGGCAGGGCCTTGCCTTTCCTTGACCGGCTCTGCCCTTCCCGGAACTAAACTGTCCTGCCCTGCCCTGCCCTATCTTGCCCTGAACTGCCATGCCCTGCCGTGCCCTGACCTGCCCTGTCCTGCCTTGTTCTGCCTTGCCCCGCCTAGCCATGCATTGCTTTGCCTTACCTTGCCTTGCCTTGCCTTGGTTTGCTTTTCTTTGCCTTGCCTTGCCTTGCCTTGCCTTGCTTTCCCTTGCCTTGCCTTGCCTTCCCTTGCCTTGCCTTGCCCTGCCTTGCCTTGCCCTGCCTTGTCTTACACTGCTTTGCCCTGCTTTGCCTTGCTTTGCCTTTACTTGCCTTGCCTTGCTTGCCTTGAAATGCCTTGCCTTGCCCTGCCCTGCCCTACCCTGCCCTGCCCTGTCCTGCCTGCCCTAAACTGCCCTGCCCTGCCTTGCCTTGCTTTGCCTTGCCTTGCCTTGCCTTTCCTTGTCTTGCCTTGCTCTGCCATGCTTTGCCTTGCCCTGCCTTGCCTTGACCTGCCTTGACCTGCCTCGCCCTGCCCTGCCTTGCTTTCCTTGCTTTGATTTGCCTTACCCTGATCTGCTCTGCGCTGCCGTAATCTGCCTTGCCTTGCTTTGCCTTGCCCTGCCCTGCCCTGACCTGCCCTGCCCTGCCCTGCCTAGCCTTGCCTTGCCTTGCCTTGTCTTGCATAGTCTTTAATGCCTTGCCTTGCATTGCCTTGCCTTGCCGTGCCTTGCAGTGCCCTATCTTGCCTTGCCTTGCCTTGCATTGCCTTGCCTAGCCTTGCCTTGCCTTGCATTGCCTTGCCTTGTTTTGTCTTGCCATGCCTTGCCTTGCCTTGCCTTGCCCTGTCTTGCCTTGCCTTGCATTGCATTGCCTTGCATTGCCTTGATTTGCCTTGCCTTGCCTTGCCTTGCCTTGCCCTACCTTGAGTTGCCTTGCCTTGCCTTGCCTTGCCTTGCCTTGCATTGTTTTCCCTTGCCTTGCCTTGCCTTGTCTTGCCTTGCCATGCCTTGCCTTGCTTTGCCTAGCGTTGCCTAGCAATGCCTTGCCTTGTAACACCTTGACTTGCCTTGCCTTGCCAAGTAATGCTTGCTTTCTCTTGCCTTCCCTTGCTTTGCCTTGCCTTGATTTGCCTTCCCTAGCCTTCCCTTGACTTGCCATGCCTTGCCTTGCTCTGCCCTGCCCTGTCCTGCCGTGCCATGCCTTTCCATGTCTTGCCTTGCCTTGCCTTACCTTGCCTTGACTTGACATGCCTTGCCTTGCTTTGCCTTGCCTTGCCTTGCCATGCCCAGTCTTGCCCTGCCCAGCACTGCCTTGCTTTGCCCTGCCCTTCTCTGTTCTGCCCTGCCCTGTCTTGCATTGCCTTGCCTTTCCTTGCCATGCCTTGCCTTGTCTTGACTTGCCTTGCCTTGACTTACCTTGCCTTGCCTTGCCTTGCCATGCCTTGCCTTGCCTTTCTTTGCCTTGTCTTGCCTTGCCTTGCCTTGCCTTTCCTTGTCTTGCTTTGATCTACTTTGCCCTGCCTTGCCTTGCCTTGCCCTTCCTTGCCTTGCCCTGCATTACCTTGACCTGCCTTGACCTGCCTTTCCCTGCCTTGCCTTGCCTTGACTTGCCTTGTCTTGCCTTGCCCAGACTTGCCACGCCTTGCACTGCCCTTCCCTGCTTGCACTGCCCTTCCCTGCCCTGCCTTGCCCTGCCTTGCCTTTCCTTGCCTTGCCTTGCCTCGCCTTGCTTGCCTTCCCTTGCCCTGCCTTGCCTTGCCCTGCATTGTCTTGCCCTGTCTTGCCTTGCTCTGTCTTGAACAGCTGTGCCTTGCCTTGCCTTGCTTTACCTCGCCCTGCCTTGCCTTGCCTTGCCTTGTCTTGACTTGCCTTGACTTGCCTTGCCTTTGCCTTGCATTGCCTTGCCTTGGTTTGCCTTGCCTTGTCTTACCATGCTTTGCCTTGCGTTGTCTTGCATTTCCTTGACTTGTAATGCCTTGCCTTACCTTGCCTTGCCTTGTCTTTCTTGCCCTGCCTTGCCTTGCGTGACTTTTCTTGCCTTGCCTTGTTCTGCCTTGCCCTGCATGCCTTGCCCTAATTTGTCCTGCTTTGCCTTGCCTTGCCTTGACTTGCCCTGCCCTGCTTTGCCTTGCCTTGACTTGCCTTGCAATGCCCTGCCCTTCTCTGCCCTGCCCTCCCTTGCCTTGATTTGTCTTGCCTTGCTCTGCCCTGCCCTGTCTTGCCTGCCTGCTCTGCCCTGAACTCCCCTGCCATGCCCTGTCTTGCCCTGCCTTGCCTTGCCTTGCCCTGCCTTACCCTGCATTGCCCTTCCTTGCACTGCCTTGCCCTGCCTTGCTCTGGCTTACCGTGCTTTGCCATGCCTTGCCCTGACTTGCCCTGCCTTGCCCTGCCCTGCCATGCCCTGCTCTGATCAGCCTTGCCATGCCTAGCCTTGCCTTTCCTTGCCTTGCCTTGCCTTGCCATGCCTTTTTTTGCCTTGCCTTGCCTTGCCCTGTCTTGCCTTGCCCTGCATTGCCTTGCCATGCTTTGCCCTGCTTTGCCTTGCCTTGCCTTGCCTTGCTTTGCCGGATCCTGCCTTGCCTTGCCTTGCCTTGCCTTGCCTTTCCTTGCCCTGCCCTGCCCTGCCTTGCCATGCCTTGTTTTGTTTGCCTTGCCTTGCCTTGCCTTGCCATCAATTGCCTTGCCTTGCCTTGCGTTGCCTTGCCTTGCTTTGCGTTGCCTTCCCTTGCTTTGCCTTGCCTTGCTCTGTCCTGCCCTGCTCTGCCTTGCGTTGCCTTGCATTACCTTGCCTTGTATTGCATTGCCTTGCCTTGCCTTGTCTTGCTTGCCTGGTCTTACCTTTGCCTTTCTTTGATTTGCCTTGTGTTGCCTTGCCCTGTCTTGCCCCGCCTTGCCCTGCCGTGCACGGCACTGCCCTGAATGCCCTGTACTGACATACCCTGCCCTGCACTGCTATGCAATGCAATGCCCTGCCCTGCTTTGCCCTGCCCTGCCTTGCCCTGCCTTATATTGCCTTGACTTGCCTTGCTTGCCTTGCTTGCCTTGTCTTGACTTGCCTTGCCTTGCCTTGCCTTGCTTTGCATTGCCTTGCATTGCCTTGACTTGCTTTGCCTTGCCTTGCCTTGCCTTGTTTTGCCTTGCCTTGCCTTGCTCTGACTTGCCTTGCCCTGCCCTGCCTTGCTCTGCCTTGGTCTGCCCTGCCCTGTCCTGCAATGCCCTGCCTTGCCCTGCTCTGCCTTGCCTTGCCTTGCCCTGAATTGCCCTGCCTTGCCCTGCCTTTCCTTGCCTTTCCTTGCCTTGCCTTGCCTTGCCTTACCTTGCTTTGCTCTGCCCTGCCCTGCTTTGCCTTTCGTTGCCTTGCTTTGCCTTGCCTTGTGTTGCCTTGCCCTGTCTAGCCCCGCCTTGCCCTACCGTGCACGGCACTGCCCTGCCTGCCCTGATCTGCCTTGCCCTGCGTTGCCTTGAATTCTCTTGCGTTGCCCTTCCTTGACCTGCTCTGCCCTTTCCGGAACTTCCCTGTCCTTACCTGCCCTGCCCTGCCCTGCCTAGCCCTGCTCTACCCTGCCCTGCCCTACCCTGCCCTGCCCTGCCTTGCATTGCCTTGCCTTGCCTTCCTTTGCCTTGCCTTGCACTGCCCTGCCCTGCTTTGTCTTGCGCTGCCTTGCATTTCCTTGCCTTGTATTGCCTTGCCTTTACTTGCTTTGCATTGCCTTGCTTGCCTTGTTTTTCCTTGCCTTGCCATGCTTTGCCTTGCCTTGTGTGTGCCTTGCCATGTCTTGCCCCGCCTTGCCCTGCCGTGCACGGCACTGCCCTGCCTGCCCTGATTTGCCTTGCCCTGCGTTGCTTTAAATTCTCTTGCCTTGCCCTTTCTTGACCTACTCTGCCCTACCCGGAACTGCCCTGCCCTGCCCTGCCCTACCTTGCCCTGCTCTACCCTTCCCTGCCATGCCTTGCCTTGCCCCGCCTTGCCCTGCCGTGCACGGCTCTGCCCTGCCTTCCCTGATCTGCCTTGCCCTGCCTTCTTTTGAATTCTCTTGCCTTGCCCTTCCTTGACCTTCTCTGCCCTTCCCGGAACTGCCCTGTCTTGCCCTGCCCTGCCTTGCCTTGCCTTGCCTTGTCTTGCTTTGCCTTGCTTTGCCATGCCTTGCCTTGCCTAGCCTTGCCTTGCCTTGCCTTACCTCGCTTTGCCTTGCCTTGCCTTGCTTTGCCTTGCCTTCACTTGCGTTGCTCTGCCCTGCCCTTCTTTGCCTTGCGTTGTCTTGCATTGCCTTGCCTTGTATTGCCTTGCCTTGTATTGCCTTGCCTTGCCTTGCCTTGTCTTGCTTGCCTGGTCTTACCTTGCCTTTCTTTGATTTGCCTTATGTTGCCTTGCCCTGTCTTGCCCCGCCTTTGCTCTGCCGTGCACGGCACTGCCTTCCTGCCCTGATCTGCCTTGCCCTGCCTTGCCTTGAATTCTCTTGCTTTCCCCCTCCCGGAACTGCCCTGTCTTGCCCTGCCCTGACCTGCCCTGCTCTAATTTGCCCTGCCCTGCCCTGCCCTGCCTTGTCTTGCCTTGCTTTGCCTTGGCTTGCCTTGCCTTGCTTGCCTTATCTTGCCTGGCCTTGCTTTGCCTTGCCTTGTGTTGCCTTACCCTGTCTTGCCCCGCCTTGCCCTGCCGTGCACGGCAATGCCCTGTCTTGCCCTGCCCTGCCCTGCCCTAATTTACCCTGCCCTACACTGCCCTGCCCTGTCTTGCCATGCCTTGCCTTGTAATACCTTTCCTTGCAATGACTTGACTTGCTTGCCTTGTCTTGCCTTGCCTTGCCTTGTGTTGCCTTGCCTTGTCTTACCCCGCCTTGTCCTGCCGTGCACGGCACTGCCCTGCCTGCCGTGATCTGCCTTGCTCTGCCTTGCTTTGAATTCACTTGTCTTGCCCTTCCTTGACTTGCCCTGCATACCCTGCCCTGCCCTGCCTTGCCTTGCCTTGCCTTGCCTTGCCTTGCCTTCCCTTGCCTTGCTCTGCCCTGCCCTGCTTTCTCTTGCGTTGCCTTGCCTTGTATTTTCTTGCCTTGCCTTGCCTTGACTTGCTTGCCTTGTCTTGCCTTGCCTTGATTTGCTTTGAATTGTGTTGCCTTGCTCTGTCCTGCCCTGCCCTGTCCTGCCTTGCCCTACCTGCCTTGCCCTGCCTTGCCCTGCCCTGCCCTGCCCTGCCTTGCCCTGTCCTGCCTTGCCCTGCCTTGCCTTGCCTTGCCTTGCCTTGCCTTGCCCTACCCTGCCTTGCCCTGAACTTCCTTTCCCTTCCTTGACCTGCTTTGCCTTTCCCGGAACTGCCCTATCCTATCCTGCCCTGACCTGCCCTGTCCTGCCCTGTCATGCCCTGTCCTGCCCTGCCCTGCCCTGCCCTGCCTTGCCCTTCCCTGCCTTGCCTTGCCTTCTTTTGCCTTGCCTTGAATTCTCTTGCCTTGCCATTCCTTGACCTGCTCTGCCCTTCCCGGAACTGCCCTGCCCTGTCCTGCCCTGCCCTACCCTGCCCTGCACTGCCCTGCCCTGACCTGCCCTGCCCTGCCCTACATTGCCCTGCCCTGCCCGTCCTTGCCCTACCCTGCCTTGCCCTGCCCTGCCTTACCCTGCTCTGCCCTGCCCTGCTTTGCCCTGCCCTGCCATGCCCTGCCCTGTCTTGCCTTGCCTTGTCTTGAATTCTCTTGCCTTGCTCTTCCTTGACCTGCCCTTCCCTTCCCGGAACTGCCCTTTCCTGCCCTGTTTTGCCCTGCCGTGCCCTACCTTGCCCTGCCCTACACTGCCCTGCCCTTCCTTGCCTTGCCTTGCCTTGCCTTGCCTTGCCTTGCCTCGCCTCGCCTCGCCTTGCCTTGCCTTGCGTCGCCTTGCATTTCCTTGACTTTTAATGCCTGGTCTTGCCTTGCCTTGCCTTGCGTTTCCTTGCGTTGCCTTGCCTTGCATTGCCCTGCCCTGCCCTGCCCTCTCTGCCCTGCCCTGCCCTGCCTTGCCTTGCCTTGCCCTGCCCTGCCTTGCATGCCCTGCCTGTCCTGCCCTGCCCTCTTCTACCTTGCCCTGCCCTGCCCTTTCCCCCCCTTCCCTGCCCTGCCATGCCCTGACATGTCCTGCCCCGCCCTGCCATGCCCAGCCCTGCCTTGCCTTGCCTTCCCTTGCCTTGCCTTGCCTTGCCTTGCCTTGACTTGCTTTGCCTTGACGTGCCTTGCCTTGCCTTGCCCTTCCCTGCCCTGCCCTGCACTTCGCTGCTATAAAAAACACGACGTTATTTTTAAATAAGGGAAAATGAAATTACAATTTTTTTTCAAGCCTCTTCTCATTATTTTTAAATTTCCTTATAGAGAAAACATTTAATACTAAAAATTGACTTTTTACATTTAAGATGGAATGGGACGAAATGATAACAGAGTAATTCTTTTGTTAGAGCCAAAGTGTTAGTATGTGGCCTCGAGAGTACATATCCTGCTGGCAGATATGTATCATTAAAAATCGGGAAATGCCATTCATTCCTACCTAGTCCGATGCATGCACGTCCAAGTCATGAATCCCAGGCAACGTTTTTACGGCTGTGTTGCAAGGACAAACAAGCGAGTTCCCGACGCTTAAAAATTGGGACTGGCCAGCTAAGGGAGACAAACCTGACAGATAAAATCACTCCCTCAGGATTGCTTAGGGTTGGGCGTGAGGCTGACAACCTCATTCCTTAAAAAATAATTGTTTCGAAACTTCAAGCTTAGCCTCGGATGGAGGTGAAAGATTGCAGAGGCCAAGGTTCAACTTTGAAATGTAGCGCCAGGGAAGAAGAAGAATACAGTTTGTATTTTTTCAATTACCAACAATGAGTAAATATGGATCGACAATGGTCAGCTTTTATACGAACACCTGCGTCTGCAACAATGCAAGAAAAAGTATTAGAATTTCTAAACCGCACCTGCAACAATATTGGCTGAGCATGCCATAAGGCTCATTTCTCATTTCTTATACATGCAGTATAATATCCTGTATAAACCGTATTGCATTCCACACCTTTACTAATTGTTGCGTCATAGGTTTCGTCGGCATTGTTGTATTGGAATATATTGGCGTCAACAATCGGCCTTTGTTAGTGTGGAAAGAACAGAGCTGTGAATCGCTTGTAGATAAAACGCGTAGTAGACAACATACTTTTGTGCTGTTAAAACTATTCAGAATAAATATAAGGTAAGTTATGTGAGTTATTAAGACATTTTGAATACTGTCTTCCACTCTCTGCATTTCATTTTTAATTAAATTATTTATTGCGGGTGGTCATCGAGTTCTCTCCCCCCCCCCCCCCCTTGAACGAAGAGTTAGGCAAAGTGTTGCTATTCAGGGTATACACAAAAGAATGGTGCAGTTTCAAAAGTTAATAAAACAATTATTTCTCACCTTACACGGGCACAACATACACCGTCAGTGGCGGCAACTGTCCACGTTTCTCATGCGTTAATTACAATCCTTCAATGTGTGCACCCTGGGTCACACTACACACATCCACACGGTAATCAAACTCATCCCAGACCCAGTGTAGCATTTCCGCTGTAATGGCCCGCAGTGCATGCGTTATCTGGGCATGAAGTTCATGGATGGACGTGGGCAATGGTGGTACATAAACGCTGTCTTTAACGAACCCCCAAGGAAAGAAATCGAACGGTGTAAGATCTGGTGAACGGGGTGGCCAAGGGAGAAGGTTGTAGTCTCCATTTGCAGCAGCACGTCCGATCCAGCGCTGTGGAAAAACACGATTGAGAAGTACTCGTAAATTCCAGTGAAAATGGGGGGGAGCTCCGTCCAGTTGTAGAATGTAATCGTCATAATTGGTATTCAGTTGGGGTAACAACCAGCTTTCCAAATTTGAAACCGCGCCATTCTTTTGCGTATACCCTGAATTTTAATGTTATTATCATTTTTCAACATATTTACATGCTTTCATTGATACTTATGAACAATTGTAAGAAAATTAACCTCATATTTCTTCTTATACAATTTCAAATTAAACCAGACTGACTTCTATTAGTTTACGGCATCATTTATAGTAAAATAATGTTCTAGTAAATAATTAACAATTTAAAATTTTAAAGTGTAAGATGTGTTCAGTAGCCTAGAATATTAATAAAAATGTATCGCATTGATACTTCACACTCTATAAAATTTTCACCTGGGGTGAACAATGAAACACGTGACGTATTACATGATATTGCATCTATTTTTCACATGTAGAGCTTCGCGGTTCTGTTTAGCGATTGCTAAAATCGTATTCAATCTCGATAGGCATTTCTATAACTAGCAAACAAACTGACGCCACGGAGCCACGTCCTGCTTGAGAATCTAAAAGCAGCGCATTTAATCAAATGTTTCGCTTTTAAGGAAGCCGATATTTGATTACCAAGATTACTACAGACCCCGGACCTGGACCATATCCTGAAGCATATGAAGTCAGTCCGTATCCTCAAATGCATTTACCTAGTGTCAATTTTAATATTATCATCATACCAGTATTTGGGTTTCCGAAATAGTCTCTTCCTTTCGGGTTTTCCGAAAGAAACGTTGGATTGCTTGTCTCTTGTGTTTGTACTACATGCCTCACCCATCTCATCATCCTTGATTTTATAACCTGAGAAAAAATGCCAATTACAAAGATCCACTTTGTGGAATTTTACGTATTCTCAGGTAGGACCAAATATTCTTCTCAATGCCATGTTGTCATACACTCACAGTTGATAAGCAGGCATGTCAATGATAAGATAAAAATCCCGTTAAAACAATTGACTACTATTTTTCAGGAAATGGAGTTAGAGCAATAAAGCTGCTGTTCTTTGCAAGATAGCAGGTGCATATGCACCGAAGCGTTGTCCTCTCTGAATGACTTGAGACAGATGGACCTATTGTGTGACGCGGTCTTGAGGTTTGGAAGATGGCGGCGTTTTTCATGAGTGATTCTCTCGATGCGTAACGAATATTTCAGGTTTGTGTATTTAATGTTTAAGTTGTAAACGCGTGAAATTAGGACATAACGGGACTTCATAACGTAGCAGACATCAATTAGAAAGTGAAATTTGATATATTTTTTTTGTACATGACTATTTATAAGTTGTAATTTATCTATTATGGTGAGACGTCAGGTTCTCACGGCGGTGGATTGTTGCGCTGTGTAATGTTACTCCCTGGTTATGGGGCAGTTGCCTCAATGTACAAACACTAAAATATATCTTCAATTGTTTATCGGCAAGGGGTTTTATGACAGAACACTCATTCAGGGGGCCTTCGCTTTGTACAATAATGATCTATCATTGCAATGCAAAGCCAGAGATATATGCTGATATATGCGATGCCACTAAATCATCTATTACCAAGATGGCTGTCTGCTCGTTTGTAGCGCCGTGAAGTCTGTCAGCCTTCTTCGTACTCACCTCCGCGAGAACCTAAAATCCTTCGATATATCGATCTCTGTGTGCGTGCGTGCACAGGCCCTCACACATAACGTATGGAAAGTATTTGCATAAAATAAAAATTCATTCACCACACAACAGAATTTAACAAAATTATACATTACTTTTTGACTACGTTAATTATTAACAGTAATAAAATTAATGTTTTTCTGTTACGAATTTCTGTCAGCACTTCCTAAAACTCAGACCGCGTCAAGGGAGCAGAAGCCCTGTGAGTGTATATTAACGGCTGCTTCGTGACGTTTCAGGAACCTCTTCACCACGACAATGCACGCCCACGAGCAGACTGACGTTCTCTTGCACGGAGTCAGCTCGGATATCATGGCTCAGATATTGGACTACGTTTACACAAGGAAGGTGGATATTAAATGTGGAAACGTGCGTCAGCTGCTCGTAGCGTCCGACTACTTGTGCGTGCTAGGCGTTCTTCAGCTCTGCTGTCAATTTCTCCAGAACACGATGAATCTTGGTAATTGCATCGCCATCATGCCTTTCGCAAGGTAATTGATGTTCATTGGTCATTTTCTGGAACGCTAGCCTTCGTTACAAAATCAACTTTATTATTCCGAGACCAGTCACTTGCTGAGTAAGAGATGGGAATTTGGTCTTAGGACTGGAAATGTGATAATACGGTCTTGGTCAGGTCTATTTCTAGATTATAAGAATTGTTGTTCCATCTATTCATCATTTTATAGGTTGTTTACTTCTATGCACCTGAGAAAAACCTTGCACCTGAAGCCTTTTCTGAAATACATTTTGCTTTTTTAATACGTGTTATTTGGTTGGTCCACAAACAGCCAAAAACTTCGAGCTTTTGGCCGTCATAACTCGACTGGTTGCATACCTGGTGAAACTGTAGCCACGGCTCGAAACACGAGATGGGCGAAATGTGATGATTAATTTCATCAAGTAAAACGTGAATGACGACTTGCAGCAGGGTTATAATTTTCTTGGTCTCCTTCCGAATTCCTTTCTTTCTGCATTACTCTCGTACAGACTTGCCACTATCAATTACAAAATCCCAACATAATTTGCCCACCCCCAGCATACGAACCACAAAATTTTATCAAATGCCAACTTCCTGAGGTCAATGCCGGAATAAAAATTCAAGTCGAATGCAGTTCGACCCTCTGCTCAAATTTTCTCCTCGCTCTAATTTTCATATCTCCGCCTCCTTCACTTTCAAACGTCTTGCCTTCTCGTTAACCTGCCTTTACTAGAAGGACCAGCGGGCTCTGCCTGGGGACCTTCACCGTCGTAAACTTCCCTCTTCCTCCCAGTTAAATGAAGGGTCTGTCACTACTTCATCTCCACGTTCTCGTTCATTCGTTCATCCGGATTTCAAAGGGTTTTTGGTAAAGGATGGCGGCGAAATTCTGTGGTGTGGAAGCACTTTAGACTTCAGTTCTAGCTTCAGTGTTTTAGTTCGATAAGATTTCGAAGGAGCTCATGAGCCCGTTCTTATTCTCACTGCCGCAGGTGTCACTCTTGCGCCGGCCTTGAATCTCACGCTCGCAGCTTCGTTTCGCGCCACTTCGCTCATTTGTCTCAGCAGAGCGAGGAACTGCTGGAAATGTCAGTAGAGGAGCTGCAGGCGATTATCGGGGCGGATGATCTGAACGTCAAGGACGAGAAACTTGTGTGGGACTGCATACTCCGTTGGATCGACCACGACGCAGAAAACAGAAAAGGACACATCGCAGAGCTCATGAAGAACTTCAGGCTGGGACTACTCGACAAGGATTACATGCAGGGAAAGCACACAAGTCCAAATCCACTTTCAGACGCGTTCGTAATTAATAATTGCGTTTGCTGGCTTCATCATCTGTCAACCAGTCTGTCCTCTGCATGTAACAATTCGGGAACGTCTGAAATATCCAGGCGACCTTGATTTCTTGGTTATCTGTTGAATACATCCGCTTCGCGGTTTTCTTTTACGTTCTCAAACAATAGGTTCATATAAACTGCTAGCTTCTCATTTTTGCATGTGTGTGATGTGTATATAATATATAATAATATATATAGTAAAGTAAAAGTAAAGTAAAGCTGTCCCACTCTACGCCATATAGGCGCTTGGGGGGAGTGGAGGTATAGCTGCTACTCATTCTTGACCTCAGTACTAGATGGGGGTGAGTGGTCAGCGTCACACCCCGGCCGGCTTTACCCCCGGGAAAGGACCCCCCGGTACCCATTGTAGTGGAGGTTGGGTGGGCCCCAGAGCCGGTCTGGACACAGAGGCTAGAGGAAAGATCCTCTGCCCCCGTCGGGGATCGAACCCCGGTCGTCCAGCCCGTAGCTAGTCACTATACTGACTGATATATATATATATATATATATATATACACGAGGTGCTACCCAAAAGTTCGGGAAATTTGAATTCCACGCGCGAACAGGTTGTGGAATGGCCTGTCGTCGCTAGATGGGGCGAGCAGTACCCTTAGTAAATTAGTGTGCCGACAGCCGTGAAGGAGAGAGGCCGCGTTATTGAGTGTCGTGCGTTTTTGTAACGTTGTGTTGTAGTGGTTCGGCAATTTTTTAAACCTGCATAAATGGCAGATTTTAAGAAGCAAAGAATCTGTATTAAACTTTGCTTTAAGCTTAAAAAACTGCTGTAGAAACCCACCGCATACTTGTGGAAGCATTTGGTGAGAACGCTATGAATCAAAGTACAAACGCTTTAAGGATGGACGAACGTCTGTCGACGACGATGAGCGTTCAGGACGACCATCGACAAGCACAACACCGGAGAACAACGCGAAAGTGCGAGAGGCTATGGTTGCAGATCGTGGACGAACAATCCGTGATGTTTGTGCGATCGTAGGAATATCATACGGGTCCGTGCAACGCATCTTGTCAGACGATTTGAATATGAGACCCACTGATGAAAAATTTGTGCCGAGACTGCTGAGCGGCGACCAAAAAGAACATCGCTTTGCTGTCTGCACTGAACTCAAAGATGAAGCCAGAGATGACCCCAACTTCATCTCCAAGGTCATAACCGGTGATGAGTCATGACCCTGAGACTAAGCAGCAGTCGTCGCCCAATTCACCGCGGCCAAAAGCACGTCAAGTTCGCAAAAATGTGAAGTCCATGTTGATCGTTTTCTTTGAAATCCAAGGCATTGTCCACAGGGAATTTGTCCCCCCAGGTCAAACTGTCAACGGGAAGTTTTATTGTGAAGATTTTAAGCGGCTACGAGCATTAGGCGCAAACGTCCGGAAAAGTTGGAAAATAACAGCTGGGTTCTCCACCACGACAACGCGCCCGCCCACACATCGCTCGTTGTTCGGCAGTTTTTGGCTTCCAAAAACACGTCAGTGATTTCCCATCCACCCTATTCGCCTGACCTCGCCCCTGCGATTTTTTTCCTGTTCCCCAAAATTAAATTTTGATTGAAAGGCCGTCGTTTTGAACACAACTGAGGAGATCCAGGCAGAATCGCATTAGGTGTTTAAAACGCTCACACTTGAAGACTTCCAGGGATGCATGGAATCATGGACAAAACGCTGGGATTGCTGCATTCATGCACAAGGGGACTACTTCGAAGGAGACGGTGGAAATTTGGAGTTATGATAAGCAATTTTCTTTATGAGCAAATTCCCTGAAAGTTTGGGTAGCATCCATATATATATATATATATATATATATATATATATATATATATATATATGCACACGTGTTAGTGTGTTTGCATGTATTATTCCAAAGAACTATTTATTCATCCTTTTACCTTTTATTCACTGTAGAACTAAGTTTTTATAAATTTCGTTTCACGCTACGTTGACGTTGAATCATAGTTATCAACTAAAGACGATCGAAGTAAGCAGTTCGCATGGGGTCTCTCCCATAAATAAATAAATAAATATAATTTTTTTGAATGCAACTCAAAATACAGATCTTACTTGCAATTGAAATGTTTTTCAATTGAATTCCGTAAGATCGATTTTAACATTGTTTTCCCTACTCTCTGTAACCTGTACACTAGTGAGAGCGACATTACGTAAAACAAGAAATTTCTTCTTCTGTGTAAGCCATAATCGTTTTCGGTGGGTTTTCGCAACCAAAACCGTTTTCGTCATTAATGACACCTCTAAAGATTCACACTATCTTTTCTTAAACGTTTATAAGGTTTACATTGCGCTGTTAAACAGATAAGACATCATCCATATGTGAGGGAAAATGAGTCATGCAGACTCGTGATCGAAGAGACGCTGAAGTTTCTGCACGACTTAGAAACGATCTTGGCGAAAGACAGGGAATTTCTGACCCCAAGGTTTGCCATCCCGCGAATCCCTCATGACATTCTCTTTGTTATTGGAGGGTGGACCGCGGGAGCTATCGCTGATACCATGGAAACATACGACACGCGGGCAGACCGATGAATTAAGGTGAGCTCCACACAAATGCTCCTTGTTGAATAATGTCTCTTTGCTTATTTCCGCCACTTAAAATTGTTTTTTCTTATTTCATTACAAGTATTCGAACTCTCTTTGCCAATTTTTTCGCCTTAATTTATTTCCATTTCATTGGATTTTTTTTAAATAAGTTACAGGCACGAGAATTAAATCGAATAAATAAATTAAATAAAAGTTTCTCGTATGTGAAATGTTTTCAAATTGGAGTCCACGAAATATATTTAGTTTCTCCAAATACAACATTTACTACAATCGTCCTACATGAAACGTTATAACAACTTGTCTGGTGAGTTTGGACCTTAAACGAAATTATTATTGTCCAACATTATTATTTTCAATTTTATAAATTACGTAAGTACTGAGGAGCGAGAATGCTGTTTTTTTGGGTAGTACCGCCGTGTGAATTGGTACGTAATTTAATTGTTTCCGAGGAACGTACTGCCTCCAGCTTCGCGTTGTTAAAGCCCTCGTCACCAACCGCTGTCTTCAGCACCGTGAAAGCCTCATGTAACAAATGTATACGCTATCAGCTACTCACAGACTTCAAGAAAACATTAGCCACAATTTCACCGTTGCTTTGCATTAATTTCTCACGACGTTTCTGGCGTCCGTAGGTCGGGGCAGCCGGCACGGTGTAACAATATTCGTCCACTGTAGGAGGCTTTACCTCTTCTCCCTTGGTTGTCCAGAATCGTAGGTAAAAACTTAACCAAGAGTGGACCTCACGAACAAAAGAATTACATGCCCGTATTATGTCGTTGTTGTAGATGCAGGAAAACGACCCGACAGGACCGCGAGGCAAACACGGCACGGCGGTAGTCGGATTTAACATTTACGTCATCGGTGGTTCTGACGGCGTGCAATTCTTGAGCTCAGTCCGCCGTTTCAACGCAGTTACGAAGACATGGCACGAGGTGGGGCCGATGAATGACCGGAGGTAAGACACAACTCAAAGACTAACGAATTCCGTCCTCCTTGAAAAGCTGATAGTTGTTCTGCTAGTCAAGAATTATGTGTGTGCAATGGCTATAACCTGTACCGCTCACAAACAGGAGCATTCAGTACAGTGCAATTAAGTACACTTGCACCAATGTTGGTCTTCGTAAAAACTCGAATAGAAGCCAGTTACTAATTTCGTTCTTAGTTTCTCCAGGTTTTAGGTAAATAAGATTTTCTTGCTAACTCATTTGAATTACGATTCAGCAATAAAGAGTGCAGAGTGAGGTTCTGCGAAAGAGAATGTATTTGTGTGAGCAATAAATGAGCTTCAAAGTCAGAGGAGAGTGAAGCATATCAACGTCTGTACTCTTTGGTTTCAGAGGCTACCTCAGTGTGGCCGAGCGATACGACTACAGGACGAACCAGTGGTCGATGATCGCTTCTATGAACACGAATCGATCCGACGCAAGTGCGACCGCACTCAAAGGTAAAGCGAATCTCGTGAAACAGAATGCGAGGCTATCAGAACTGAGAGGTAGAGTCCAGTTACACCTGCGGGTGATAGAGCGCAGTAAGACCCAATAACGGACCAAGAGGAACTATTTTATAGAATTAGATCGAAGTCTTGAACGTATTTTCTGCAATGAACAACGTTTCAAATATAATTCTGATCGGAAGTGAGAAGCTGGCGACAGAATGGAGCACAGAACAATTGCCTGTCGTACACACTTCATGTTGTTTATGTTGCATTCTTATCCTTCTCTTTTCGCCCAATAAAATCATTTCATTCGACAGGCTAATTACTTTAATTACATGATTATATTTAGAGCACACAGCATAGAATAAAAGAAACAAATGAACAGCGGAAGCGATTTACTTACAGTTGCTAAGACATTAAATGCAGAATCTTTGCGCAATCACAACTACAAATTGTCCCACATTTGCACTACGTACGGATCGGTACATTTACTCAGCCCATCTCAAATATATGATACCATTTGTGTCATATAGCTGGTCTCTCTTTACAGATAAAATCTACGTCGTTGGTGGAAACAGCGGCCAACAATATTTGGCCTCAGCGGAGGTGTACGACCCACAGACGAACCTATGGACTAACATTTCCCCGATGTCTGCAACTCGCAGCGGCCTGTCTTGCGTCGCCTACCACGGCAGTGTGTACGCCGTAGGTAAGAATTTTCGACTTTGCAAGCAATATTTTTCTCCTTCATTTACGGAATTAATTTGTCAACAATTTTAACCTCTTATTATATGATTTGTGTATCGCGATTTCGACAACTTTCTCCACAAAGACCACTAAATACAACAACACACAATCTTTTCTTGTATTTCTATTATAGTGTGCCTCAATAGTCAACATATTTTGTTAAGCGTGGGAGGTAAATTTCATTTTGCCGTGCGTGGCAACACTGGCCTCGTCTCCTCGTCTCCCTACAGCGCCCGCGTTGTTTGAAGCGGTTTCTTTGAATCCCGTGCTATTTATTCGGCGGTTTGTGCAACAAATTACGTTTTCAACAATGCAAGGTGTTTATTGTTGAACAGTGTTTTCGGACACAGTCGTATGTAGCAGTTAACGGGCGTGGCAATTGCTGAGGTACAAAATAATTTTGGAAATTCGACGGAGTCACTCGTCAGTCGTCAGATTGCCTGGGAACGTGTTGAAACGGATTCCGTTGTTTACGCGTGTGTTCGGAATTCTTTCAACGCATGTTTCGACTGTGTAATTATAAGCTTAATACGTAACTATAATCCAATATGCATATTGAACATGGCATTAAACTTGAGTTCGGTGACTTCCGAGACACTGCATAGTTCAGGACAATCTTCTTGTAATGGCGTGCTGCATAAATGAACTACAGAACTGTGATTTGCGTATTTCATAAATTCCATTGTTCACTAATCGAGCTATAAGGAAGATAAAGTGTGCTCCATCATAGACATTTTATTCTTCATTTTGTTGCCGTTATAAACATGAACATTGCAAAAACGAGTGAATTTATCTCGGTTCTTACTCATGTGGCTTTATACATTTTTGTTTCGTTGATTCATTCATTACTTTGACCGAATTTCATATTTTGGGAGCATAAAACCATATGACGACGTTGGCTGAGTGTGTAGCATGCATGGAATATAGATAAATGCGAAGTTTTAACCAAAGAACCTGAAGGGAAGAGACCACGTAAATAGGAGGATAATATTAAAAGTGATTTTAGAAAATAATAACATACGTCAGAACGGTCGAATGATGTAATTTTGCGAACATGGTAATGAACATTCTGGTTCCATTTTAAGGCTAGAAATTTCTTCACCATTTGAGGGAGTCATAATTATCGGCAAGGACTTGGAACACGTTTCGTTCGGCAGACTTAACACAGAACATTTGTACCCGCAGGAGGATATATCCAACGTTCTCGCGCTACGAGCAGTGGCGAGAATTACGACCCAGAAACGGACACGTGGACCGAGATCTCCCACCTGCTTATTCCACGTGGTGACTTCGCGCTTCAAGTGATTGACGACACCATCTACGCCATCGGTGGTTTCATTAACGAAATCAGCACTTGCCGAGTGGAGTGTTTCGACGTCAGCAGAAATGAATGGTTTGTTTAGGATCTTTTCACAAACTATAACTTGTGAAGCATGAATGAGTTTCGATCAAGGTGTCCAGTCCTATGGATTGTTTTGGCCTTGTGGGCTCTTAGAAATTTTCCGACGTTTCAGAGACGTTTGCTGCTTGAATCATCTCGGCTTTATAAGCCGCCCGCGAAACGTGCTCGGGGGTTGTGTGTTGCAGTGAGAGCGGGCAGAACAATGTTTCGATCGCGTTCGGTCATTAAATCCAAGCTGCAGATGGCTGAGTAATGCTAAGCGGACGTAAACATTAACTGTGCCGATAAGAAGACCACAGACGAAGTTTCTTTGATCATGGACACACTTTCGGGGCTCGGCACATCGACGCCGCCGTAATAATCTCGGTATTTGGCCACTTGCAGGCCTGAAATTTAGCGACATTTTGCATCCATCCCGAGTTCTTTGTATTTGTTTTAGTCTCTTTTCTTAATCTTGTTACGCCGAAAGTCCCTCTCCAGGAATGTTTTCTGTCGGACGAACAATTAATTTTCTAACTTAATTGTTAAAAGTGGGCAATTTGTTATGATCATACAGATTAGAACCCACCGACGCAATTGGTACTAAGGTATGTTTCGATGGGAAGATACTATTAAAACGGATCATGAAATGCGGTCTAGATCAGAATCTGGGCCGGTGGCGATACGAGTACGGGAAGTAGACACAAAAGTCGTGCTTGGGGAATTTCAGTTGGAGGTTGACTGGGAAAAATCTAGAAGATTTAAGTGTCGGGCTTCGATGTCCCTTCTGCCTCAATCCAAAGATAATGGCTTCGGAATTATTCGACACCGCAGACATCTTATTCTTCGTCGTGACCTCGAATTGCGGGATCCGCCATTCTTCCCTGTCCAGTGCTTTTGTAGTGGCGTCTCTGAGCGGATTTCCAGTGAGCACGCTCACTTGATCGATCCATCTTGCCGGGAATCTTCCTCGTGACCTTTAACCCTGGACTTTGCCTTCCACGACCAGTTCTTCTAGGCCACTTTCTCTTCGCATAATGCACCTAAAATATCGCAGGATTCGGTCATAGCTCTTGGAAGACCAGCGATACGCTATTCTAAGCTCATTCAATATAGAGATGTTAGTTTGACGGGCAGTTCAGTGTATTGATGGTAATCTTCTGCAACACCACATTTCAAAGACATCTTAGAACCACAAAAACACATTTTTGAAGAAAATAGTTGTTATTATACGTAATAGTAATTTAAAAGAAAAATAAATAAGGGTGAATATGAAGGTCTCAATAATTCTTTTTCCCATGAGGGGCTTAATTATTTTCGGGTTTACATGACGTATAACCTTGCTTCTTTTCACTCTTAATTTTTCTCAAACTGCAAGTGCGAGGTTGCGAACATGACTACATATAGAAATGGGATGTCGGCCTGTGTGGTCAAGGGACTTCCCAATGCCTGCGACTACATTTACAAACACAGGGATCGGTTGCTGTATGAGGAATGGCAGATAGCTGGACGTTGTTGGATGCTCTGACAGTCGAAGACGACTGGGAAGACAGAAAAACCATGACATCGCCGACGATTACCATTGAGGAAGCGCCTTCTTACGTGTTCAAGACAAAAGGAACTTCACTGAAGTTCACTTCATCCTGTGCGATGGCTAATTGTTTCGGTGTGTCATTTGTACGTTGACACCTGAGGGCTTGCCACTGAATCTGAAGTAAGTTCCCGGCGGTAGATTAGAATAACCTGAAGGAGCCAATTCAGGCTTCTCGAGGCACCTCGCGTCCTTACCGACGTGTCTTTAAAAAGTCGCTGTCCCTCGTGGCCACTCGGCGGGTACAGTCGCTACTGCAGCAGCTCCGATGCAGACGCACATTGAAGTTGGAATCTGTGCAGTTGCCCACGTTTCGGATTTACATTATACAAGAAATGCATGAATCGGACCTGTCGTAGAATACGGTAGTCGGTCTCCTGGGAGGGAATAAAGAACGACACAGAAGACTGTAATAGGGCGAAATGCCAGCAGAACAAACTGTCTCAGGGTAATGAAAAGATAGAATTAAGAGAATAGACGACCCTAATGTAATACTGGAAGTAAAACGATCAAAGGAATGAAGGTGCAAGCCAACTTATTGCAACCTTTTCATGTGCAACTGCAGATATGGGCTCTGGCGTTTACTGCACTGTGTGCAATACCGGGTTACGATTGCCTCGACATCGTAGCGCAACCTTTCTACACTCGCGGCACACTGAAAATTTTCGAAGAGTCATGGCGGCACACCAACCCCATTTTGTATGTTGTGGGGGGTGATAGATGGTTTATGACAACCCAACCGAAAACTTTTCCATTTCAAGTTCATGATTATCCATACTTATTATTATGTTGTTTGTTTTAAATATATTCATTATTTGAATAAATTAAAATATAATATTTCCTATGTATGTGTAGTCATTTAAAATTAAAGATAGTCATTCATATTTTTACGTATAGATTATGTGTAATTATTTCACAGTATTCAAATCATTGTCCTTCGACCCAAAGATCCCACTGCATGTGGAATATTTTTATGGAATGTGACCGTCATTTACAAACAGCGGATGTAAGAAGAGAAAATATTAATCTAAAATAAAACTGGGGGACCGCAGTGACCGCGTGGGCCTTCTGCCGCTTGGTCGCTGGGACCGTGGGTTCGAATTCCACTCAAGCCATGGATGTTTGTCAGCGTTTTTCTGTGTTGTGCTTTCCTGTGTACAGTAGAGGCCTAGCGAAGGGCCGATCCCTCGTCCAAGGAGTCCTACGGAATGTCCATAGATCAAGTCAATGAAAAGTTGGGACCCGCATTGCTCATGCACTTGAAGAATTGGTAGTTCCCAGTAATCCAGTAAAATAAACCTAGACATAAATAATTAACTATTATGAAAATTAATAATCCATTTAATAGCTATGTGGTTTCCATTTACAGTCGAAATAAAATTAAGAGAACATCTACATAGTGTAACAGTATTTAACTGAAGTATTGAGGAATGCGACCGCAGATAAAAGACATTACATTTATAAAAATTTGGGGATAAATTACACTATTGTCTATAAAAGCCTTAAAACGTTTTACGAGCTCAAATCACAATGAACTTTGTTGAGTATTTAAATCTTAGAGAGGAGAGCAAAGAATTATTTGTATATTATATGGTACTAATTTAACTTCAAAAAGGTAATAAGTGTGAATAAGTAGGACGTTTACATTCAATTGATAGTCAGTGTGACACTTGTGCCTGCTCTGTTGAGCAAATAAGTTTGATACGCAGTGAAACTGAAGACGAGGCAATATGAGGTGAACATTTCGCGGCAGATCGGTTGCGCGTCACTGGCGTACAGAATGTTCCGAAGGCTCCAGAACTTTACTCTGAACATCGGGCAGATGCAAGACGCAAGACAGCAGCAAATGGAAGGTGATGACGTATGTAAATATACAGCAAGAACGCGAGCGAGAATTTCAATTGACAGATAAGGACACTCAATTAACTCTGGGATATTGTGATAGGTGTGATGGTAAGCTTTGGGTGAATGTGACTGATTATCGAACAACGATTAATGAGGCAGACACGAAAATGACCATGCTGAAGCATAAGCGTGATCTTGTAAATCAGATAACTAGAGCAGATGAGACAATCCACAGGCAGACGTGAGAAATATTAAATCTGATACGAAAGGTATCCCATGCATTGGTTGGAGTTTTCGACGATGACAATCAACGATTTTTACAATGATAAAATTAGTCAGCTAGTGTCAGAACAGATCTTATTAAGCTGTCTAAGGAGCAGATGCCTGTAGTCAAATCTACGTTGAGGTTAGTTAATTACACATTCCATGTTGCCGCCACGAACGAAGCTGTGTTAGCGAAAGGGTTTGGAACCGATTAGTATTCATGTTGAGGAGAATGGAGCAATCAAACAGAAGTATACGTACGTTTCACTGTCAGTTGCTTTGAATGAACGTACCATTCAGTTGGAACGCACACTGACAGAAGTAAGAGAGGAATACGATGTAAATGCTCAGAAGGGCATCATCCAGCCACGTGTCTTGTCACCTGTCCGTTTAATTGAGACCTGAGAGACCTTCCGCGAGATTTGCATGTCCCAGTACCACTGATCGACGCTTATCCATGTCAATTAATTAAAGTACAAGATACAGAGTTGTATCTGATAGCACGTAATCTAGTATATGTTGTGAGAGTACCATTAGTAAGCCGTTACACCTGTAACGTACATAGAGTTTTACCATTTCCAGTCTGAGTGATTAAGAGATTAGCAAACATAAATCCATCCAACCAAAGAAAGAAGTGCTTGTGATGTTAGATTAAGTAAAGAAGATTTTTGGTGCATCGTAAAATGGCACGGGAAACCAGCTGGGTATGTAAACAGAACTTTCCACTTCACATAAGTCATTCAACTAATGAGGCATCGAACTTGGAGAAACATTGTGGTTTCCATCCAAGGGTAACGCGTGGACTAAGTTGCCCCTTAACTTGACCACTTAACTACAATATATCAGAACCAAAAGCCTTTTGCCTTGAAAATTAAAGACAATGGCAAAATTAATTTCACAAATACTGTACAGGTTATGTATCACAAGTGTTGATCAGGTCTTCTACAGAATGGAATGTCAAAACACACACAAGGAGGTTAATGCAGCCTTAAACTTTAACAACGGAATTCTGCGACGAGCTTAAAGCTGATGCAATTCCCATAGCAACGCACATAGAGAAAGTACTTAACACACACCGACGAATTCAAGCTAGCTAGCCATAAAGAAGACGAGTTAGGAAAGCTGATAGAACTTACCAGTTAAGCATACTTGCGTTAATATTAGGAATCCTTATTTGTGTATTGGTTTGTTGTTGCTGTAAATGTTGCAGAATTATGGAGTTGAATTCGGTGCACAGCCATAATTTATAAACCCAAGATAGTAATCAATGTTCATATTTCAGGTGATGGCATAAGCAGCAGGGGTGTTCGATTAAAACTGGTCACCAGTTGGACAGTTAGATCCAGAGAATTAAGGTCATCCTGCCACCAACAGCCACAGAGCTGAGCCCACGAGCGACTAGAAGCCTCAGCAGAAAAGAGACGAGAAGGAGCTACGATTGGGCAACAAGATAATAAAACCATTCTCTCAACCTCCCATACGAAGGGAAATGTTTCTGGAGGTTAAGGACGAGTTAAAGCGATAAAATGTGGAAAGAGCTAAAGTTTAAGCAAAGCTCATGAAGGTGTGCCACCGGCAGCGTTGCCAGCTACACAAAACCCTTCCACATGCACACGAGATTCATGATTTGTGAGGGATGCTGAAGGCGGAGGAGCTTGTGTTTAACGATGTATATAAGCAGGTCTTGACTGACATATGGCGGATTCAATCTTTGCATTGAACAGAATCTAATTAGTTGTCAACTTTGTCCGAATCGCTGCCCCCATTCTACATCTCCTGTAACAAACATTCTACGTTCAGATGTGAGTCAGTTGTCAGTCTGTTCAAGGTTTGCACGACCAACCCTCCCACGCACTGCGAGATATCGACGCATCGCCAACCTTGAGGCAAACCGCTCTGCCACCCGTGTTCCGGACCGAAGGCAAACACGAGCCGCGAAACCTGGGATAAGGGATACAAGAATAGCGGACGTGGCACAAGGCCGAGGTTCGTTACCTGTAAAAGCTTATCCGGCCTTTCGACTGCTGATCGACGCGACGTTCTGGTTTACAATTTTCCTCACCTGCTCGCAGAAACGACCGACAATCGTCCACCTCGTCAGTCAAAATGAGCCGAATAAATAAGAGAATGCGAGGCAATTCAATAGCCGCGAGATTATACTCTGTCCATTCTATGTTGGGACCAGCGGCACACCTTCCAAGGCACACACAGACGCACGTAAGTTTCACGAAAGTCGGTTAATTGGTTCAAACATTCTGAATGCGGGGCGGATGTGCCAACACGGACACATCCATTAATTACAAGCTTCTTTGTCTGTATAAGAAAAGCAATGTGGTAAGAGAACAGTAGAAAGACCAAGGGGTAGATGGCAGAATAATATTAACAGCATCAAATAATATGTAAGTACGTTGACTAAATCGATGTGGCTCAAGAATTGGACGACGGCAGAATGCAGCGAACACGGTCACGAAACGTCGCGTTCCATAAGATGCAGGGAACTGTTTTTCACTAGTGGAGCGCACTGTTAGATTCTCAAGGACTCTGCTCCTTGGATTTCGGCCAAAGAAAAATTACATGGGAATAAAACGAAAAAGCCGACATTATGGCATAAATTAACCATGGCTTACGTCCTCCATTAGGTATTACATCTCTTATTTCGGAACCCAAGGCCTACTCAAAAATCCCTTCCGCTTCCTTTTCTATCCGTTTTCATTTCACGAGTTCTCAGTTACGAGGCTAAAATCAGAAGCTGATATCATGATTGAAGGCAAGTGATCATTAATGTTTAATCATGACATGATTACATCTGTTGTAAGTAACTGCACGGAAGTATTTAAAGACGAAAGAGGAGAAACGAGAATTAGGTTCCAGACCACCGCCATAAAGCGAGTCACACGAATTTTTTGGTTTCCCAATGCATATAAAAGTTATGTTTGCACTATACTGTAGTCTATTAAGTGTGCAATAGCATTATGTCTTAAAAAACATTGCGAGAATTACCAAAATGTGACACAGAGACACGAAGTGGGCACACACTGTTGGAAAAATGGCGCCGATAGACTTGCTCGACGCAGGGTTGCCACAAACAATCAGTTTGTAAAAACGCAATATCTGCGAAGCGCAATAAAACGAGGTATGCCTATATAAATACAACGTTAAAAGCCTCACAAAAGAAGTGGTTCGTACGCTCGCAAAGAACGCCTGAGAACGCGACACCCAGGATCTTCTGTCAGCGCAAGCCGAAGGGAAGGAAAAGTCAAAGGACGTCAGACAAAACGAAAGAACAGTCTTAATCCGCGACACTGATGATGATGATGGTGGTGGTGATCATGTAAACTAATTACATGCATCAGGGATCTTAACAAGCAAATGATCGCTCAGCTGGTCAAATATAACTCATATTAAACCCCAATTGGATTATAGTTTTCAGCCGGATAAATCCAGTCCACATTCTATTCCTGTAAGATCCATTTTAATATTATATTCATATATATTCCAAGGCTTCCGAGTTACCTCGCCCCTTCAGTTTTCACACCAAAACGCTGTACAAATATCTCTCCTTGCTCATGCATGCTAGATGACCTAACCATTTCAGCAGCATTGACTTAATCGTCTTAATACAACTATTTTTAAAATTAAAATATAAATAATAAGTTCCTCATTGTGAATTTTTCTCCATTTGTCTCCTGCCTTCCCTTGCTTTCTCCCTTTGGGTGATGACGTGTGACTTCGAATTCCGTTGCAAGAAGGGCATAACTCTAAAAGCCACAGACCAATGGATTTTTCGTGTTCGTCCGTCCGTGTGTCGAAACCCTGATCACGCATGCGCCTTGCGAACAATCATCGACGATGTTTGCATTGGCCTCTTGTGCCTATTACATTTCCACTTTCTATCGATAGTTACAATCGATTTTATATGCAGGCCTGGACGTTATATGAAACGGACTACAGAATGGAAGAACTATTCAAACTGAAAGCAACAATGTTCCTATTCTTGATGGTAGATTCTTAATACGTCTCTCAAATGAAGTTCTTTTGTTTTCTGAAATACAGGAGGAAAATACGTCTCAACAAATTTTGGTTTTCTACGCAGTTAAATTAGCTGAGAAACTAAATCTGACTCATGATGAAGAACGGGATGGCTCGTCACTCAGGACTCTGTTTAAAACAGTGGAATTCGCAATTCCCACGACTACCTGAAATTGAACCAACTATCTACCAAACTTCGCTGTCAGACAACGGTCGGTTAGCATAAAGTAAAGCAAGTTAATAAATTTAGCTCAATTGCCTCTAAAACCACGAGACTCGTACATTCCAGTCTCTTCTGCCTTCGTTGTCAGGGACAACTTTCGCTTCGAGAAATATTATTCAAGTTGAGTTGAAAATGCTCGGAGAAAAGCAAGGGACCTGATATAATTGTCCGCACTTAACCACAACTGAAATGTGGGGACACGTTTTAATGAAAATGGCCAAATCTCACAATTGATAAAGAGGGACAGACATTAAAGAGCTGTTCGGCGCATTTGCAACTTTTCGTAAGAACTAATCTTTTTATGTGTGTCCCTCGACACTTACTTTAACCAATTCAAACAGAGTCGTCATAACATCGTATAAAAACTGCGATTGTAATCACCAAAATTCTTCAATAATTAAATATTAAAATGTGCAGATAAATTTGGCGCTAAATTTAATCAATAATTATTATAAGAATTATAGTCGCCACAGAATGAGTAAAGCGTTTAAGAATTTCTCCCCATCCGCGTTTGTCTAGTTCTTATTTCCGCCAAATTCAAATTATCTGGAAAACATGGCGGCCAAATTAGCTTATTAACGTAAATTACTATCATCAGTTATTAAGCGATCTTTATAAATACGAAACTGGTGTGAACAGAAGTTGCGTCACTGACTTTGACTTACCGGTTCAATTAAATCAACTTGGAAAATGGGGCGTTTGATCAAATAGGGCGTGTGACGGGAGAAAAGCGGACGGATCCATATGTTTTATCTGAAATCTAAAATCCTCTATATTTTCACTAGGAAACTTTTAAAGAACAGTTTCAATCGTGAAATAAGAAATTCTTGACCTTAGAACTTACATTTCAGTAACTGGTTCTGTTGAAAAGAATACGTTACACGTGGCAGGCTGCATAGAAGATACTTATCACCTGCTGCGCGTATGAAAAACATTTTATTCAAAAGGAAATTAATTTGGGTAATGTTTTTCTATGCTATAAAACAATAAATTTAGCTGTAATGCAGATGATGAAGGACACACAGACGACAATTTAAAAGTGTAATTAACCCTCCGACGTCTTCTTCGTGGTATGTTTAATGTCTTGGGACGCCAATATAAGATCGGTTGGAAATCAGTAAGTTTAAAAATCGTCACAAAATCATCATCTTCCGATTCCCACCAATGAACAAGTGCATTTCAGACAATTAAAATGTCACAGCTGTTAAAAGGCGACCAGGTTCAATACATTTACATTACGGTATTCCAGAAAAATTTAAGCATTAATGAAAAATGTGTCTTACTCACCTAAGCATCAAATCTTTGAACAAGTTACTTGTATATGCAGACAATTAAAACCCAGCATTTCACGAAAGAGCGGATTCACAGAGAGAGACGGATCGAACCACAAATTCACTTTTGCTCACACGACAATAAACAGGCAAGTCACAACTGACAACAACACAACACTCGAAGCTCAGAATCCCTTGAAGAAATGAAGAAGTTACGTCACTATTAAAGGGGGGAGCAGGGGGGGCGCCTGCGACTGCGCAGAAAGAAAGAAATAATTGACCAATAAACTGACTGCCGGGTAGGAGAATGCACACTGCTACACCGATTTATTAAAACTAATATTTTTAAGGCGGATAGTAGCTTCGTGGCGAGCTCCTATCGCCAGCTGATTGTCTCTGCAGCTGGTCCAGCCGTTCGATTCTCGTTCCCTGCTGTTACTTTGGCCACTTTCTCAAAGTAGTCTGAGGCGTGCGCCTTGTGCCGCTTGGTCGCTGGGACCGTGGGTTTGAATCCCACTCAAGCCATGGATGTTTGTCCGCATTTTTCCGTGTTGTGCTGTCCTGTGTGCAGGTAGAGGCCTAGCGAAGGGTCAATCCCTCGTCCAAGGAGTCTTACCAACTGTCTAACAAATCAAAGCTAACGAAAAGTTGGGACCCGCAGTGCTCAGGCACTTGAAGAACGGGTCGCTCCCAATATCCCCCAGTATTATTTCGACCCAGAAGTTAACGTTTAGTAAAAGAGCATTAAATCACATGTTCCCATCCGAACTAATGTCATCTGTAGGCCCCTTCTTCTGGTTAATTAAAAAAATGATATTATGAAAAATATAATTCTCACGGATCATATTAGCCAACATACACAAATGTTAATATTGCATGCATCACGTTCAAATGCATATGAGCATAAGAACAAGTTATTTGTCTTTCATATTTGATAGCGTTTAGTCCAGCTTAGCTGGGAAGAAAGTCATATCTTTCAAATGGCGTTCCACTCCCTCTTTTTCAATTATCAAATTGTGCAAGACACAAGCTGCTAATAATAATAATAATAGTTCCTTGTAAAGAAGTGGCTCTGGGCCACAATAATTTCTTTGTAACTTACCGAAAGATGCATGTGATGTATCGTTCAGGATTGAACTATTTTTCTTTCTGTTGTTTTGGCATCGTTTAAATCGGACTTTGCACTGGGGAGCGTGTTTCTCTTTCTCGTTTAATTTAAAGCATAGACTAACTACGTAATATACATAACTTAAGGCCGAAACTCGTAGTTCTGCAAGTAAATTTATCTATCATACTTACTAAAGTTGTTCATACTATTACGTTCGTTCAAAATTACGTATCTTCAAATTTTGCTGTGCAAGGTTGTAAAACCTGTAATAAAGTTATATATTTTATAGTCTTGTGCTTGAAGGAGGCAACGAGAGTCCACACACACGTCCGTCAGAAGGATCACGCTCTAACCTCTACATTTAAAACATCGGTACGGCTGGTCTGTAGCAAGAGGTGCAACGTACTACCAACTTCTGCACAGAACATGGTCCTACTTCGTGTCTTAATATGTTAATGCTGCACAAAACGTACAGTATGACAAATAGTGAGCTCTACTATGGAACATATGGGGTTTAAATTTGTTTTCTCAGGCCACAGCCCTTGTTGTTGACACACGTTAATATATTATTGATGCAAACATGTTATTTGCAGATCTAATGAATAACAGATTCCATAACGCATAGTCAACCTCTGTTGTTGACAGCTATTAACAGAAGACTTCTGTTAATTGTTTCTTCTATCCAGAAATATTTCAATTACGAGTGTAGTTTAATTAAATCCTTGTACCCTGTTCCTTTTTCTGCAAGGAGTTGTCTGTCTAAACTGTGCTTAAATTTAATTGTAAAGTTATATGTGGCTGTGACTGGGACAGCTTTTCCGTTGTCAGTATCATTCCACCTTTGCTCCAAATCCACTCATTCACTCACGTATCATCTGGGCTCGGGCATTAGCCATAATAATTCGCTTAGGATAACAACAAAACCAGTGACAATAATGAGGTCTTGAGGCCTGGTTGAAGTTCACCGACGTTTTACAGGTACTTCCTGCCTCCATGCTCAATGATCAACTGCTATGGAGCAGATTGAGTGGAATTTGATTATGTAGGATTAAGTTAGGTTAGGTCAGGTCAGGTGAGGTTAGTGACGCGCATGTGCAGTGGAACGTGTAAGCATGCGCAGAAGTAAATTATTATTTTCAGTTATTTTTATTGTTTTAGGTATTGCTGGGAGAGGTGACTTTAGTGATGCGCTTGCGCGGAAGCTAGGCTAGCGTGGGTTGGGTTAATTTGGGTTAGGTTATGTATGTTGTGTTATATTTTCTTAGTTTAGGTTAGGTTAGGAAAGATTGAGATAAATTAGCATCTCCGAACCGTCACTGACTTTATAACAGACAACACGGCGCAAGAACGGAAAATAACTTCATAGTTGCCACCATAAGAACTTATAAAATGTTAATAAAAAGTTATTTTTTGTCCAAAACTCCGAACCGCCTCTGCCATTCGAATCTAAACTGTTTTAAAACGGGTTATCATAAATATGTCAGTGGGTAAATAACACTTTATTGTGTTGTTCATACTTGATTTTAAAATGGGCGTTCCACTCTACGTGCAAAGTCATTACGTTTATAACAGCATGAATTTCTTTTCCAAAAATAGAGCAGAAGTTGCCAATATTATAAGCACTTTAATTGATGTTAGAACTGCGTTTATTGTAGTGATTTAGATTTGATTTAAGAACGCTAATTCCTTTTTCTCATAAGTTATATTTACACATATGCACAATACACTTGAACAAAATTTTTGATTACACTTCATACTTCTTGATTTTATTGTACTGCTGCAATAATTCAAATTTAATACCATGCTATAATAAGAAATTGGTTTTCTGACAATACCTTTAATTAAATTTTGTAATGTATTATAAGGCCTTGGTGTATTTAACGGTGACCAGATACGTGCTCAAATGAGGTAAGCCCACACGAAAATTCCGCTCAAAAACACCCACTGTCATTAATGCTCACATGAAAAATACCCACACGGAGAAATGTTTACGCAGAGAAATACGCACATAGTATAATTCCCACATTAATTTTAGTTTACAAAAAAAAAAAAAATTGGACAACGAGAGCCAATGGTGGGTTAGGTCAGTATGTATAGTATGTTTGAAATTCACTTCCCTAGCACGCACACAACGCTTTATTAAGCGTGTATTACTTGCTAGTATTGTGAATGTGAGAACTTTTGTATGTGCGTATTTTTTGTGTGAGCATTTTTCATGTGAACATTTATGACTGTGTTTCTTTTTGTTCGAAATGTTCTTGTTTTCTTTCGTAAAGCAGTGTTGCAGACGGCAAAGTAAACAGATTTTTCAGTCTGGGGCACAATTGTATATCCTCGCAGTGTGCTAGCAATGCATTACTGAGTTCCAGAATAAGAACTTTGGTATGGTCTGATAGCTGATATTCTATTTCCTCTGAAGTGACATTGGAATCGTCCACGGTTTTTCCAGTTTCCCTGATATCGGAGTTCTCGCGTGACTCAGGTTCAGTGCGTGTACACCTACTTGTCTCACATTCTAGCGGAGTCATCTCGTCGCTGCTTGGAATCTCCTCTCGGGTGTTGCTGCGAGTCGCATTTCTGCGCTCGTCTGCCATTCCGAAGCGTCGCTGACTGCCGTTGTGCGAGGCTGTCGGTCTTCTCCCAGAGTAGGGCCCCTATCCGAAAGGATAAATTCTAAAGTGTCTGTTTTCTTTCTTTTTGAACTCGCATCTAAGACGGGTTAAAGATGAATAATTTGACACATTAGAGCAGACTACCGATCATCCGAAGGCGGGTGAACCGGGGTCAATCAGCTTCAAACCGATTTAGAAACTGCATTTTAAAAGTTAGAACGTTTAGAAGAAAATTAATACAGTAAAACCTCTCTAACTTGGACACTTGCGGTTCCACGATAATGTGTCCAACTTACAGAGATGTCCAGGATAGAGAGAAAGGAGAAACTCATGCTTTTAAATTGTGGTGTAATGACAATGTGGTAATTGTTGAGTATTATGGAACCCTTCCAAAAAAGGAAATTATTGATAAGAAAAATCAAAAGAGTAAATTAAATTTTTACAAATTTTGTTTTCACTATATTAAACTTGCATGCATAAGCTCAAAGGGACAGTCACCAATACTTTACGTTTACCGACAATGTAACCTATTTACTTACATAATCTAACTACTGTAATTTCTGTTAACACTGTTTAACTCAGTTGCAAGCACAGTACAGTACAACCCCTCTATAACGCAGTTCGCTATACCGCGGTTCCAACTATAACGGGGGTACCTCATGTCCCCCACAGTGCAGCAAAAAAAAAAAAATTCATCAATTATCCTTCACACAGAACTCAAAATTATATTAAAATGCAATCCAAATTAATTATTTATTACTTTTTCCGTAAAAATCAATCCTAGCATAGTCAAATAAGTATGTATACGAGGTGCGATCGGAAAGTTTCCAGACTGCAACCTATAAAAACCCGTACACTTATCTTAGGTATTAAATTCATCCATCACCCTCGAAGTAGTTCCCCTGGGAGTGAACACAACGATCCCAGCGCCGCTGCCAAACCTGGAAGCATCCCTGGAAATCTTTCTTTGTCAGCCTCTCAAGCACCATCTGCGATTCTGCCTGAATCTCTTCTATCGTCTCAAATCTCCTTCCCTTTAGCTGAATTTTCATCTTTGGGAAGAGGAAGAAGTCACACGGAGCTTAGAAAGGAAGTTGGGGTCGGTTCTTGCAAGATCTTTGAGCTCCTGACAAACGAGAAGTCGATTCTGCTTCTGGTCCTCAGACAGGATGCGTCGCATGTGGAGTTCTTCCTTTAGAATCAGCTGACAGGTCCCATAGCCTATCCCAACATTGTCGCATAAGTCGTTGATGGTACGACGTCGATCTTCGTGAGTGGCCTGCCGAATCTTCGTAACATTTTCGGGCGTTGTGCTCGAAGATGGTCGTCCAGAACGCTCGTCATCATCGACAGAGGTTCGGCCATTTTTAAAACGTGAATGCCACACAAAAGTTTGTGCACGACCTATTGCGGACTCCCCAAATACTTGCTTTAGCATTTCATATGTTTCCGTAGCCGTTTTGGCGAGTCTTTGGCAAGAGATTCAGGCAGAATCGCAGATGGTGCTTGACAGGCTGACAAAGAAAGATTTCCAGGGATGTAAGACTTGAGGTTCTCACAGCGGTGAATATGAAGATTTCTGTCTTCTGGGTTGTTGCGCTGTGTAGTCTGGTCGATGTTAACCAACGTTTCAGAGGTCATACTGCCTCCGTCATCAGGGCCCTGATGACGGAGGCAGTATGACCTCTGAAACGTTGGTTAACATCGACCAGACTACACAGCGCAACAACCCAGAAGACAGAAATCTTCATTTCCAGGGATGCTTCCAGGCTTGGCAGCGGCGCCGGGATCGTTGTGTTCACTTCCAGGGGAACTACTTCGAGGGTGATGGGATGAATTTAATACCTGAGATAAGTGTACGGGTTTTTATACACGCAGTCTTGAAACTTTCCGATCGCACCTCGTATGTGAATAACACAATGGAAACAACGGGACATGAACATATCGATATTGGTTTCATGTAAGTTATATTTCATTTCTTATTCTAATTTTGATTAAAGCAACTTTGAATGAAATCAAAGTCCAGGGATTCGCAGTCTGTGTCCTGCTAATGTGTTTTGTGAGGAACACATAATGTTCAACACTCACAGCAATACAATATTCACAACGTAACATTTAACAGAATAATAACAGAATTCAAGTGAATTGGGAAGTAATATCAAATAAGTAACAAACAACTATTAACACTATAAAAAAACACTATTGCCATAAGCATTTCGACCTCAAGAGGTCATCATCAGTGGCATCTGGGAAATCAATTAATTTAACCAAATGGTTAAAACTTGATTTAGAAATAAATAAGGTGTTTTACAAAAGTTATTTCAAACGATATTGCACTAGATGTTGTTATTCACAGAGTAGAACTATGCATTTAGCTATTGATCGGATGGTTCGGTAGCCGTTGAACCGTTTTTAGGTTCAGGCCTTCGATGACCTCTGGCGGCCAGCAGTTGTACTGTGTTTGGTCGGTCACGAGAGGATGGTATACCGCAAGATGTTGTTCCAGTAGCATAATCTCTATGTTCCCTTACGTCACTATTAACCAATTAGCTGTCACTTTCCCCCTCTCCTGTCCTTGTCTCGGGAAGAAGTGATTAGAACTGACCTGGCTTGGGTCTTCCTCTTTCCGGTCAACCGTCATCATAAGCAGACGTGCGTAATGTTTCGTTTGGCTTCAAAATTCTTGGTTCTCAATTTCGGTTCAAAATTAAGTCTGATACGCTTATTATGATGGTCGACGGAATTTGCAACTTGTGTACATAGTTTATTTTCTGGTGTGAGTCGTAATTTTGTGAGTAAATGGAAATTGTAAGTATCTGAATGCTTGTGGTTGGGCGTGGCCCAGTGTGAAATGCTTATGTCTCATCATATAGGTTGACGAGTATTTTATTTTGTTTTTAATCAGGCTATTACTTTCTTGTTTGTGTGTTTGTTTAAAAAGGGTATTTTTTTCATTGTAATGTCATTCACGAGAAAGTGTGGGGTCTTGCTGTAAGAACAATGACACCTGTTGCGAGGCTCGCACTGTGTGATAAGTCGGGGAATTACCAAGTTGATCACGAGCTACTGCGTAGCAAGTCGCGTGATAAAAAGGCGATGCCTGGTGAGAGGCTAGCGTCCTCTTGACCACTCCTTGTCTGGATGGGAATCCCAGGCTGGAGTGCAGTCGGAAATTGTAACGTCAAGTGAGGAGAGTGTTAAGTTGAATCCGTGTGAGGTTCGAAAAAAGATTTGATCAAAAATGGAACTTGATCTTCTCAACGTTGTCACTGACCAAAAAGGGAATTTGGTCTTTGTAACAAAAAGCTAAGGAAGCTTTTTTTTGTTTGTTTGTGAAAGCACTGCGACCCACATATTAATACATGTTATGTATTTGAATTTTTCTTTGTGGTTGAGTTGTGGGGTGAGAGTTGCTGTTGTGTAAGAGATGGGGAGTGGACGCACTCCAACTTACTTAATTCACAATGTCCTTCTGATGAAGGGAAGGTGATTAATAATTAAAGTTATTAATTGCGGCCGGACTGGCGGCTGAAGGGACGTTTGCGAGTATTAAACCAGTACTCGCAAACCTACAACTTTAAGGGGGGCCTTATGTATTATTCTGTATCAAAATTGGGAATGGTTTCCCAATGGTGTTGAAGGTGTGGCTGCCATCAAGTATGGACACACTTGGGTGTATGTTTGTGTAAACTTTAATATTGTCTTTCGAAAGATTAATTTGTATTCTTGTTTTGTAACACAGTTGTTTTTTTGTAATTCTTGCTTTTATCAACATTTTTTACATTAAATTCATTTTGTTTGTTTAAATTCAAATTGATTGGGATTAATTTTATTGATTGTTATGTTCAGCTGCCTTCAATGTTCCTTGGTTTCCCCAATAATATCTCGGGGCGTAGAATACACGAGCAACGAGTCAGCATGTAATAAGGTGGACCGGATGAGCTGACGGTTCATAAATGGTAGCAAATGGACCGGAGGAGCAGCTATCGGTTCACCGTAGATGGTCTGCGACGAACTGTGGCTCCGTTGTCCGTACCTGTGAACTCCAGAAACGTGGGAAGTAAGTTTACTAATACACAAATTAATTAACTTATAATACCTGGCTGCCAGGACTTGCTTAATTACACTAACAGTACTACTGGGTACTGGGAACTACTTTTGGTTGGCTTGATCTATGGACATTTGGTAGGAATCCTTGGACGAGGGATCGGCCCGTCGCAAGGCCTCTGCCTGTACACAGGACAGCACGACACAGAAAAACGTAGACAGACATCCATGGCTTGAGTGGGATTCGAACCCACGGTCTAGCGACCAAGCGGCCACTGCGGACCTCCAACAGTACTACAGAAGTACATAACTTGCAGTTCTCTTGAAAATAACTTATTTCCTCTCGTTTACAGTAAACTGGTTTTGGTAAAGCAAAGGGATTTGATTTCATTCTATAGTTTTTTTGTATTATTTGCACTCCTCCTTGTAGAAATTTTTGGTCTGCAATTATACATAGTGTCAATTTCACAAGAGGTCACTGGCTCCCATTACTGTCATTCATCTCATTCAGATTACAACAGTTATTGCACAGATTACATTCCTAATTAATTTTTCACAAACAACAAGTTTCTTGGCACTGAAGGCATTATGATTTTATTCCAAAGGGCATTATAAAAATTAGCTTCAGGAATCTGTAACAACACATAACCTCACTTTACTTCACAGACAACTGCAGTCAGGATACTACAGTTCAAGGTCTCTGAATTCCACTGTGCAGTATAAAACTGTGGAAGAAGATAAACCAAGACCCCGACCTCCTATTTTCTGAGAACAACTGCGTCTCTTTCACTGTTCAAGGAAAACTAAAATCGAGATCCAGTCTACAAAGTATTGTGACTTACCTCTGAGTGAACATTTGGTGAGTTCGCATCTCTGCAGAACGTCTATTAAAAGCGCTCCGCCCGTCTTTACACCTGTAACGGCTTAACACATTATCGCGAAATTTGATATTGGAGAGAATTATTACAGTTTTATTTACTAGACTAAGGGGCAGCTGACACAAAGACGTGAATGTGTCTCTGGCGCCAAAGTGAATGTGGAATTCCAGACTTTACATTGGCTCAAATGCAAACACCAATAAACAAATTTACTTCTCATCATAAATCACAGGAAAAAAACGGGTCCTCTATAGGGTCACGTCGTCTCAGCCAGTCAGCCTCATGTCCTGACCCCTTACCTTTATTTCATATGTGGCGGCTATATTTCGGCGTTTTGTCATAATTGCAACCCCCCTCTCACGCTGCGGTCCATTTGACCAGCGGCTAGGCACAGGCTTCAAAGCGCTAATATGAACCCCAACAGAATGACCACCAAACAGATTACCGATTCGATTTTTTATACATACAATACTTCACGTTTGCATAGAAAAATGACCTGCGGGTAAATTCATGTGTACAAGACCTTGTCAAAGGGGAACATTTTCATACACAATTTATTTTTATCCACCAAACAACGTGCTTTATTCAGTCGCCGGTTGAATGCGGTAAATTTTATTACCACAAAACTTTTCTTGAATTTGGTTATTTACTTTGGCGACATCTGGTGGCATACGTGTTAATTAATAATGTAATATGAAGCCAGTCACGTGCTTTCAAAAAATAAAATTATTTGCCTACAAGAATTTATCAATGAATTGAATGTTCGTTTGCTACTCTGAGCTACTACAATGCGTCTTTAAATAAACTATGAATAAATAAAAAAATCATGGTCTACTATGACCACACAAAATCGGCAGCTTAATTAAGAGACATCTGGTAGCAAACGTGTTAATCAACAGTACTTAAATATGAAACTACAAAAACACTGAACTAACAGCATTACGTGGTCACTTTCATGAAGCAAATATGGTAATGGTCCATGAAATAAATTTTAACACCACAATGATTTTAATTTAAAGTGACATATAAAATTAATTGAACATATAATTTTTATCGGCGTGATGTCAAATTTGAAGGAAAACAGATGAAAGATCTTTCTTGAAAGTCTGTACATGGAGATGACGTAACTGTTGTTTTAATTTTATCATCACAGTAATTCTAATTTAAAGAGGCATCTAATATTAACTGAAAACCTTTGAAATGTACTCCAACATAAAATACGCAGAACCAAATATATAAAGTATTCACTTCCAATTATACCGTCTACATGAATATAAATAAACACCAAGGCTATGCAATGTTAATGAAAGTATTTTAGCAGTAAATTAAAGCATATTGTAGGCCTGTAAAATACATTCTAAATTAATGTCATTTATATGGAAAAAACGTGCGAGTTTTTAAGAGAAATATTTTTTTATTTACATCAAAGAATGGTATAACCCCAATTATTGAATCATTATTTGAAGAGGGATTAACTTGTAGACATCTAGCGCTAATAGTGTTGTTATTTGTAAAACGAAAGTCACTCCTTTTACATTTTACATGTTCCCAGGTTTAAATATCCCCCGATACCAGTTCTACTGATTGAAGACTTTTTGTGGTTTCCCTCAGATCCTCCAAGTAACTGAGGAGACGTTTCCTTAAATTAGGCCACGACCGCTTCCTTCGACATCCATTCTCATCCAGTGTTCATTAAACGTCTAGTTGTTGCCGCTGTAAACTCTGTGGTGCTGAGAGAATCGGTAAATTCATGGCAGCCACAATACCCAGAACACCAGGACATCACAATACTAGGAAGGCAATTTTACAATAAAGTGAACTTGTGTATGGCCTCTTCCTAAATTAGGCTACATGTTATGTTATTTTTCAAACCTATTTACAATTCAAACAAGCTTTGTCTGATCAGCTTCAGATTTCATTCAAATATTACTGTTAGTTTGAGCACTCTAATGACAATTTTTAAAAAAAGTCTGCCAAATTTGGTCTCTTTCACTGGAAGACCTAATAATACTCTAAACAATATGGCAGAATTACTCAAAAGGAGGTTGGATTAAAATGGTTTCATTTGTGCAAGGAATGTGACTAGTACGTGTATGAAACATGTTGTAAATCACGTACGGATCAGTAGAAAGGGTCATTGCAGGTGCACTGACAAGCTGTTGACATGAAAATGCATACCAATGTTTTTTTTACAATTTATTTAAATTAATTACTTTTCATGTCTGTCCTTACACATACATAAATAAACTATGTTTTTACTTAAATATTCAAAATGGCCACCTTCCACCTTGATACAACTTTATCACTTGAGATGACCATTGTGTCTTGGATTCTGCAAAATTCTGTGTGCTTATTACAATTTATTTCCTCAAAATCAGTCACCCCTATGCAGATATTTCATAAAACAGACCATGTGTAAATAAGCCCATTTTACAGAGCTACAAATACAGGGTGCGCCAAAAAATACCCGGAATAGTTAAGAGATCATAACTTCACGAATAAGCAACGAATTCAAACCAAACTTTTTTATTTAAACAATCGGTTGCAAAACATGTTCAAAATGGCCACCTTCATTTTTAATACAAGCATCAAGACGTTTCATGAAATTATCGACGATGCTCGCGCACTCTTCGACGGTTATTTCAGCCCCGGGCTTTGTGCAGCGCCCGTTTCAGCTGATCCACGGTAGCGTATCTTGAAGAGGAGATTTTGCTCCAGAATTGACCAAACTGCGATGTCCATAGCGTTTAGATCAGGAGAGTTAGAGGGCTTTGTCCAAAATCTGCGGAAACAGCTCTTTGCAGAGTCTGATTGAAGATTTCGCTGCATGCGGAGAAGCCCAGTCCTATTGAAGGATCCGGTGTTTGTTTCCGAAATGCCTGCGTGCCCACGGCTCCAATTCATCTTTTAAGATTCGTTGTTGGTACACGGCGGCGTTGATTTTGACGCCGCTGTCCACAAAGACCATCGGCGTCTTACCAGAGGATATGATGCCGGCCCAGGCCATCACAGAGGCCGGAAAATGGTGGCGATACCTCAAAACACATTTCGGCGAGTTGCCTGAGCCTACTGGCACCAACTGACGATGGTGTTGTCGATTGTGGAGCGACTGGATGATGAAAATCTTTTTGCTCGCAAAAAGAACCGAGCGATAGCGAGAACTTACGAGCAACCTGCGAGGTGTCTTGGCTTTTTTGAGTCGATTCGTCGCCATTGCATCCGTGAGGTGATGACCAATTCCGAGTTTGTAAGAACGGAGTTTAAGCTTCTTTTTCGTGATTCTTCGAACTGATTGTTCGCTGATACCAAGGTTCTTTGCCATCTTTTGCATTGACTGTACCGGATTGAGATCGTACCTCCTGGATGTTCCTCTTTGTAACTGCGGAAAGTTTTCGTCCTCGTCCTGCCATACTCTCATTGTTCCCAGTTTCCTTGTAACGTTTTATTGCATCTTAGACGGTTGAAAGTGTCGTTTTGGCCATCTTAGATATTGTTTTTACAACATTTTTTGAACAAATTTACAGCCGTTATGCGGCCTTCTTTTGCCATATTAAAAGTCTAAACCAAATTAAAATGCAAAACAGTACAGAGAATCAAATGAAAACATTTATTGTCCAAACCAAACATAAAAACCGCGCTAATTTCAAATTACGGGCATTTCGGTGCATTCTGTATATTGAAGATTTGTTTCTTATCCTATATACATAAGCCAATTCACAAAATATTTTTGGGGCTCTTGCCTCCATAATGTGACCTTAAATTAAAATTATTTGATATTACATTAGTGTAATAGAAGTACCTTTTACGACTTACTTTAGACTCTGACAGAAAAGCCGATCCATAAACTAACCACTCATTAGCACGCATCTAATGCTGTTCCGTAGTATTAGTCATTTTAATTTTTAGTGTCACTTGAAACATAACACTGTCTGTTATTCACAATTCGCATATTCTCTGTTACACTGATGTTACCGGAACCTCACCCCTTCTACACAACCATTTTCAGATACATCAACACAGCATATCTTATTACTTAAGCTTCGTATATCTGTAACTCTTAAAAAAATAATTCAATTCATTTATTTAAGTGCCTGACAACAGCCAACTAAGGCCAATAACAGCCAAACATTGACAAAAGTACAGAATAAAATATAATAATAATAATAAAAGTAAAACGTTACAGATACAAAGAGAAACAAATCAACTAAATATATAAATTTACAATATTAATAATATTAATATTTCAATTCAATTAATTTATTGCATAGTAATTAACAAGTAAATGAGCTAAAAATATTCCTAAGTAATAATAATTTGTAATTGAAATATAAGCTGTTTGTTTTACGAGTAAAAGATATAATCGTGGTTTTACCTAAATTAAGCTTCATACCATTTTTATGGCAGCAATTTTTCACAGAATGAATATCATGCTGCAACAGCTTACAATCAACAACGTTTCTAATATTACGATATATCTTTAAATCGTCAGCAAACAACAGATAAGTGGAATTGGAAAGAGAGTCGCAAATATCATTAATAAATATGTTAAAAAGTAAGGGGCCTAAGGTGGAACCTTGAGGCACTCATGACTTAACAAAATAAGGAAACGAAAACTTTCCCGATATACGTACAAAGGAATGTCTGTTGGTAAGATAACTACAAATCCAATCAACAAAATTAGAGGAAAGTCCAAAGTTGGCGAGCTTGTGAAGAAGAATGTTATGGGGAACCATGTCAAAGGCACTACTAAAGTCAAAGTATATAGAATCAATTTTACCTTGTGTGCTAACAATGGGCATAATAGAGTTTAAGTAAGTAACCAAATTAGTTCAAGTAGAATTAAATTATCTAGACCCATGCTGGGCAGGATTAAGTCTGTATTTAAAAAAAAATAAGATAAGTGATCATAAATAACAAATTCAAATATTTTGGAAAAATTGTTAAGAATATAAATGGGTCTATAATTACTAACACAAGTGCTGTCTCCATTTTTAAATATATGTACAACAGCAGTTTGTTTCCACAATGATGGAATAGTCGCAGAAGATACACTAAGATTAAAAATATGTGTTAATAAAGGAATAAATATGTCCGAACAACCCTTGATAATAAATGATGGAATTTCATCCAGTCCAACACACTTGGAAGGTCTAAGGCGCTTAATAGCCACACATACTTCTAAGGCAGAAATAGAAACGGTGGGTAAAAAGCCAGATGTAGTCGAAAGAGAAGGAGTAACGGAAGGACAATTAGCATTAAAAACTTATTTAAAATGATAAGCAAAGAAATCTGCAATTAGTTTAGAATCAGTGATAAACTGATTATCAACTTTAAGTTGGATAAAAGAGGTATCCTTCCTTTCAAAATTAGAAACGTGTTTCCAAAAATGCTGGGGATGAGTTTTTAAACTGTCATCAACAGATTTTAACCACCGCTGTCTATCAGACTTAATAGTAACTTTAACAAGTTTGCGAAAAAATGAAAAATAAGAATAATGGATATCAGATTTAGTCTTTCTGTGCCGACGAAAATACATACTTTTTACGAGTATAGTATTTTAAAGTACTACTAGAAAACCAACATGGAAACTTGGACTTCCTAGAACATTTATAGGGTATAGCAAGATTTAAAGCTTCAGTAACAACTGAGTTGAGCTTATTAACGGCACAGTCAACAGAAGTCTGATTATAAACACAAGTCCAGTCATAGGAAAATAAAAATTTATATAACAATACATAATCCCCACGAGCATAATTACGAAATGAACGTGGAGACTGCGAATAAGAAGAAAAATATATACTAAGATCAACAACCAAGGAAGGATGGATGCTATCAGGTTCAACCAAGTCAAAATCAGAGTAAGAAACATTAATATCAGTAAAATTAGTAAATATAATATCAGTAAAATTAGTAAATATAAGATCACGTAAATTCTTGTTTTGTACGGTAAGGTTGTACTGAGAAAGTCCAAAATAACATACAGCATTATAAATTACTTCACCTCTAAATTTGGTATAATAATGTGAGTTACCATGGGGACACACACGAACCCAGTCTTAGCCAGGTACATTAAAGCCACCAAATAGAACTACGCGGAAATTTTGAGTGTTAAGCTTAGCTTCCAAAGAACTATAGTAATTTTCAATAATTTTGATATCCATATTGGGCGGAAAATAATGTTTACCAACAAGTAAATTAAAACCATTGGGAATAGAAATTTCTATCCAAACACATTGATACGTAAGTTCAAGGTCGTACCTACGTTTACAACCAGAAAAATAACGGCGAACTGCAAACAAAACACCACCACCACCAGTTAAATTTGAATCCGCGTAAGCTCTGTCTGCACGGAAAACAAAATAATTATCGGGAAACAGATTGCGATTACAATAAGAATCGTTAAGCCATGTCTCAGTAAGACATATAATTTTGGAGACAAACACTGCCGAAAAGACTGGTACATTAAGTACGCAAACCCCTGGCATTTTGATAAGAAATTCCAAAGGAATCGGTGCACCTGTCAAAGGACATGGCAAACGATGCGGATTGGTTAAAAATCAAGATCCATGCGACTCACAAATACTGACGTCACTCGCCAAAATATTGCTGTTGGATGTTGAAGCAGTTGGAGGTACTGTCATCTCTGAAGAGATAGGTGTACTGGAGGAGAACACTTGTGCTGCAGTAAGTCTGCCATAAAACGTGGCAATAAGGCATCCATTAGGCCATACCCCAGTATTGTTAATGAGAGGAAATTCATCTTCATTAACTGATACATGAAAGGATGCTTTTGCATTGAATTTGTTTTTCAGTCTGGTACAAACCAATCTTTTAAGACTTAACTGATCCTTTAAAGATTTCTCAATACCAACAGCCGAAACCTCAGGACTGAAGCAGACGTTCTCACACCAATCAGAGGCTGGCGCCGTTGGTTCACAGCATTGATCAAAGGAGTTCCAGAAGCAAGCTTCTTTTTGTAAGTAACTGTGGTGAAATCATTAGAATGAGCAGCGTAAACCTTTGATTTCATACCAGTAGAAACTGCCTCTCTATAGATTTTGGTTCCTGAGTCAGCAGATGCCGAGGCAGGACAAACTTCTTGTTACTTGATACTTGGACAGACCATTGCAGTATTTCATCCTCAGGAGGTCGGACCACTATTAATCGAATTTATGCAAAAGTAGTCATAAGTGACGCGACGTAAACTGTCACAGTTGACCTCGGGTATCGAACTGGCCAATCAGAGAAAAGTTATTCTCACTTAAATTTAAATTATTCCACCAACCACGAAACAATGCGGATGGATACTTCCACTTCATGGCATCTACCTGACTGTTTAAGACACAGGCGTGCGAGGACCTTCCGTTCCCGGAAGTCTTGGTTTTGACACTATGGTGGGGCGCAAACGGAGCCACTAGCCACCGCCACCGGTGGCTGCCACAAGCTGCGGTATGTATTTTGTATGCAGTTTTAATAGACTCAGCGCAGACACAGCCCGTCCGGGCCACACGCTACGGTAGTGGCCGTGTCTCGCTGCTTGTGGCTGCGTTCGACCACCGTTTATCCCGCGGAAACGCAGCCACTCGCGACCGCCACGCCAATCCTAGCTCGCCACCTCACCGCAGCCGGCAGGCCAGTCAGGTCAGTTGCTGTACTGCGCGTTACCGGAGTGTATGTACGCTATGGAGACATTCGATACTGAATTATTCATTCATGAAATTGAGGCCCGTCCAGCTATCTGGGATATGCGGTCTGAATTATTCAGCAAAAGGACAGAGAAAACAAAATCCTGGGAAGAACTCTGCCGTCTTGGCGTATTGGAAAGTGGGAAGTCTGTTCCGACATAGCTTGAGAGCAAGGTGCTCTGCGTACTGGCCTGGAGTTGTTCCGGTTGTTTAGCGCCTCAGAGTGGGAGACTTAATTGGGCTTTATAAATACATTCGTATATTGTGCTTCGTATTTACTTATATTGCGAGCAACTTCTTTATTTTTATGTATTTGGATAATATAATTAGTCTGAAATAATATACGCAAATAATCTTCATATACCAATGGAAAACAGACGCAGAATCTGTGGCTTTATGGACCCAGATTTTGAAAGTTGTGACGATTTGTGTAATAATTATTATCCGCGTGAATTTAGAGGTACTTCAGAAGGCAGTGTTAGATCAAATTTGAATACAGTTTATCACGTTCAACGCCAGGATTGAAATCCAAACCACAGCCACTTCTCGGGCTTTGATATAGAAGCTGTGCACCCAGTTTGGCTACGTGAAGAGACTGTTCCCTGCAGACTGTAACCCAGCTCCACCGTCTACATTCAACACCCCAGGTACGTTTTTGCCGGAGTTCCAGGGTTCTTGCGAATTAATTGTTGTGGACAAGAACGGTGGGACTAAATTGAAGAACCTCGTAATAATTGGAGGAGGGTAAATTCTTGTATATTTTGGGTAATATGTCGTTGTATCCGAGACAACGTCTCACCCATTGAATACCGAGTGTCCCGAAAAAGAAATGCGTGCATACTTTCAGATAATAATGCAATATAAAAATACAGAGTAACGGCATTTTGCACTGATATATTACAATTATGACACACATGAGCATCGTAGTTTGGGATCTCTCTATCGCAGTGATATCTCCAATGTGCCAACATCTGCAAGGCTTAAAGAGAAAACATTCGCAGTGAAGAAAAATCCTTTTCCAGATGATACAAAAAAATTATTCACTCCATCAGGCTTCAAATTCAAATCTTTTAGTCATAATATATTTTTATAGGATGCAGAATAACTCAACAGTTAGTTGCTTATTGCAACCAATGTTTCAAGGACATGTGAACATAATTTGTATAATTATACATGTAGCCATTATGTAACAAATATCAATATGTTAATATTCCGCAATTCAGTGTGTCATTCCACTGGCTAGTTTATGTCAGAAAATTGGTGATGTCAGCTTATTTGTATGAAACTTTCCCCACTATGTCTCATTTTATTTTACATTTCTTAATTTTTGTTGTGGGTTTATGATCATCCTCATACTTTCTGTGGAAGAATGAAACGTATGTAGTGAATATATTTTGTGGGTGCATGTGCATGAATATTAATGTATTTTGGTAGACAATATTGATAAAGGATTTCTTGTTTAATTTGTGTATCACATATGATTAATATTTGCTGATTCTTCTGTACTTGAGCTATAATTAATTTATAGGAGGAATTTAAACTGGTGATGCAAATTTTATGTCTGGTCTCTTTGTGGAGGATTTATCACTGAACCCACAAGAAACTGAAACAAAATCTCTATTGGGGAGGGGGGGGGGAAGAAAACAGAAAATAAAGAAAGGGATCTATAATTAAATTTCACTAATAATAATTCTTCATACATTAACAATTTCTTACATTTTAAATACATTCTGTAACCTGCAGCCCAAAATGACACTTTTAGCACCATCTGTTTCACAGATTCTCTGTCTGTAAGGCCCTATACAGTATCCAATTATAAGATTTATTCGATCTTCCTTTTTGAATACCATTATTTTGGTTTTCTTTTCAAACCATAGTAGATGTCCTGCCATTTATTTTTCTGATTTCTACATTTGTATTAGTGCATTCCATTAGATGCCACTATCAAGTGAAACAAAATAACGTGGCGGAACAGAGTGTGTGCATTCTTGGGACACTTTCTATCGCGTTCAACTCTGGTAGCAAAATGCGAAGGTTTGGTATCGTTAATGTCAAAGCCTGCCATTGGACACAATCTTTCGCCAGTTCTAGCCACCACCCATACTCACAAAATGTTTTTCTAAGATCCGTTTTAACGTTATTCTCTCACTTCCATATCGGTTTTCAAACAGGCTAACCTCGCCAAAACATTTTATAAGTCACATGTTCGTTTTTTGCTTAAGAGAAAAACCTATTTTTGCCAAACTTGAATGATTGTTCTTTGAGACCAGGAAGAGTACACAGGATAAGGACAGAACTCTGGAGAAAGTGTCCTGAGTTTGAGTACCGGTGAGGGCGTTTCCTGTAGCTCCGAACTTAAGAACGATAGATAAATGGCGCCGAGACCAAGACCAAGTTAATTGCTACGAAGAGGCGATTACGAACACAAAGACCAAAAATGAGAAAAACTCTCCAGGGTTCGAGTCTCAGTGAAGATGTTGGTTTTATGAATAATGTTTTCTATGATGTTCAATATTACGCATCGAATGAAGGCCTGTGATAAATTTTCGGAAAACATGATTGATAACGAATGCAAGCATTTGTCGAATTTTCCCACAGTAATGCTGTGGAAACTCTACCAGGCTTGAGGCCTAAACGTACAAGAGAAAGAACGAACACTACGCGCTTTGTCAAAGAAATGGAGTCTCACGGACGATACATCATTTGACGTCTGCGAGAGGACTAACGGGACAGACTCCAAGATACCTTTCGTCGTCTAATCAGTTTAGATGACGTGAAGTGAAGTTCGAACATAATAATGTCTACTTTGCAATTTATGTTCAACTTACAGCCTGAGTAATGCTTTCGATCCTGTAAAATATCGGTTATAGTTGCTTAAGATGTTTGTAATTCTTCAGAAAAGTAAAAAGTTTGGAAATAGCCATGTACTGTTGACCATATTCTGATTCCTATAGTTTTAAAACTGTTATGCATGGATTCCAATATTCTTCAAGGAAATATAGACCACATTATTGGCAACAGTCAGCAACAGCAAGATTCCAACATGCACCAGGCTTACCACCAGCAGAAAACACCAGTGCAGAAAAAGAAACATTGTCAACAGAAGAGGAGAAGAGAGGAAAGGAAAACATGGCAAACAAACACCAAAGTTTATAGTTCAAAGATCAAGATCAAAGGAACACCCACAACAGTAATCTACATCTACAATCAATGAAAAGCTTGCATTAATAAACATAAAGTAGTTTTAAAGATAAAAAACCTGAAGATGATGCTATGACATTGAAACATGTAGTAGTATAAAGCGCAATATTGTAACATCGAGATAGCGATGAATGGCGCAGAATATTAATATTAATTTTAAATTTTAACATCAACAATTTAAACGTTTGTGTATAGACTTGAATAATAAATATATATTTGAAACACCAAAGTGTCATCTTGCTGTTGTGCGGAATCACAGAGTAACTAGACCGCCAAACGCATTCATGGTCTTCTCAAATGAATGGAGAAATAAAGTGGCTGCCCTGTAACATGCAGACAGCAACACTCAAATCAACGTGAGGTAAGTTGCATTACAAAATCTACTTCGGGACAATTACTTGTTAATAATTTAATGTGCAGAGAATTCGTGAACGACAAATTGTCTTCAAGGCCATTCGAATTCAGCGGACATGTACGACACTTCATTTGACGTCTGCGAGAGCATTAACGGGACAGACTCGTCTAATCAGTTTAGATGATGTTATTCACGACCTACTATCCGATAGTGAGTACCCGGCTGACGTGGAAAGATGTGAGGAATATATCGACTAAGCCAAACGTGCGATTCGAAAGGCCTCAATGGCAACTGAGAGGAAACTTGCATCGCCAACAGCGAGTGTTGGATTCACGGATTCGCAATCTCTCAGGGATACAGCTCCAATCCCAGCGACGAGCTCAGTCAGACTACCGCCAATTAAACTTGAACCATTTTCTGGAAACGTTAAAAAATGTTCCCGATTCTGGGAACAGTTCGAGTCTTCGATCGACATCGATCCCAGACTATCAACAATAAATATACACGTATTTCTGCGCGGATGCTTGGAAGACGAACCAAAACACCTGGTAGTCGCGAAAACTTATGAAGAAACGAAGAAAATACTCAAAGCCCACTACGGTGACAAGAACAGAATAATACAGGCTCACTTAGACTACCTGGAAGACATAAGCCTCATCCAGCACGCTACTACATAAGTGCCGAACACTACGTACATTGAAAGCAATCGCAGCATCCACGCCCTTCGTTCACTTGGAGAAAATGTTAACGGATATGGTCGAGTGTTGGCTCCGAAGATATTCCGCGCCTTCTCCGACGAAATTGGTGACGTTGGATCATTCAAGTGAAAAGGGAAGCCGATATTTTCAGGTTAATGGAATTCCTAGGCGAAGAAGTGGAGGCTGCCCGTATCACACAAAAGTTACGTGGTGAGTTCGTCAGTTCAGCTAACTTCACGCCTACCGCAGAAACTCTCACGTACACGACAAGCCGGGAAAAGTAACAAGGAACACTAGAGATGAACCACACCCCTGTTGCGTGTTCTGCGAATCTCGTGGCCATTGGGCTCAAGATTGCAAGAGAACTGGTATGGTATGGTTTACAAGAAGTTAGCCGGCGAAAGTGCTGCTGTGGATATGGAAAGAACGGAGCTGTGCTCGAGAGACTGCTGGAGGGATATGAGCCGCGGGGCATTTATAATGCGGATGGGACGGGACTTTTCTACAACGCCCTCCCGGATAGGACGCTGGCATTGAAAGGTGAGTCTTGCCACGGGGGAAAAGGTGCAAAACACCGGATTACAGTTCTTCTGTTTTTTAACAGTGACGGTAGTGGCAAACGGGGTCCGATTGTAGTTGAAAAATCTCTAAAACCGCGTTGTTTCGAGAACATAAAAAAACGTCCGATGAAATATCACGCCAACAAAAGGGCACGGATGACCACAGACATCTTTACGGCGTTTTTAAGTTCTCTGGATGCCTCCATGGGCGCACAAGGCAGAAAGATTTTGCTGTTTGTAGATAATTGTGCCGCTCATCCGAAGGACACGTCATTCTACGAAATGTGAAAGTCGTGCAAATTGCACGAGCGTCTTGCAACCGCTTGATTTGGGCATCATAAAGTCTTTTAAGCAGTTGTATAGAAAGCGCCTTGTGCAAACAGCTGTCTGTGTAATGGATGCTGGGAAGGATGTCGACATGAAAATTGACGTGCTACAAGAAATTCATTTCACAGTGGCAGCTTGGCGGTAATTGTTTTCGCAAAGGTGGCTACGGATATGAACTTCGCGCAGAAGCAGACTGTAAGGTCAGTTTGGATGAGCATGATGGCTTTCACGAAGTCTGGAATCGATTTGGCGCCTTGAAAGACGGTTAAATTTGGTGATTACGCGGCAGTAGACAGCGAGCTTGCCACATGAGTAGTCGACTCGATTGAGGAGTTGTTTGTCGATCGCGAAGAGGGTGGGAGCGGTGAGGAAAAGGAAGACGACGAATGCGAGCCCGAAGCTGTGCCGAGTTTCGCCGAAGCACATGCTGCATTGGCATATTAGTGAACGTGACGAGGAAAATATTTTGAACGTCGAAAGGGCTCTGTTTGGTCTAAGACTTTTCTGGTTAAAAGAAGTAACTTTGAAAGTGAAACATTCGTGTTTTTTTTAAATTTTTTAACGCTTTCCCGTATTTATCGTTTTTATTTCCCACCCCGCCAAAAACGATGCATCGAGATTTCACTGTACATCACAGAGACTTGGCGATTAGTGCATTTGAATTTACTGCCATCCCGAGCCAGCGCAGACTTGTTCGACTCGACCTACGAGAATTTAGACGAATTCCGCTACATGTGTTACCGCGCTCGAGAGCACTCACTTGTTTACCCCTCAACCAGCTGTCCCTCATGACATCAAGATGCTGGCGCATACGCGTAAGTTACAATTAGCGGATCCGGAAGAAGACCTGCCAATCAAGATTCTGATCGGAGGTGATTAATGTTATAAAATTGTGAAGGACAATTCACCGATACGATTATCCGCTTCAGTGGTACTACTCCCCTCTAAGTTGGGTTTCATTTTGAGTGGTAACAGATCGGGCATCACAGTAAATTCAACGGTGGTGAACTACATCAACTTGGACCAGACAGTCTGATGACGCGTTTAGATACTTCTGGGAACTTGAGGCTATAGGCATAACAGCTAACCAGGAGAGAACGCTGTGCGCTAAGAACTTAGCACTTCTGCAAGAATTCCACGACTCGTATCGCACAGAAGATCACCGAAGAGTAGTCTCCCTCCCCAAGAAACAGAACATCATTTTGTCCAATAATCGCCGAGAAGCGGTTCTCTTCGTTGCAAAAGAGATTACAAAAGAATGAGTCTATGCAGAAGCTATATTACGCTCAGACGCTGGACGACGTCCAGAAGGGGCAAGTGGAAATAGCCTTAACGGAAGGGAATCCAGATACATTTTACCTGCCTCATCAAGCTGTGGACAAGGAGAAACATGGGAATATTAAATGGAAAATTGTGTTCGACGCGTCCTCGCACGAAGACGACGAAACCTCTCTCAATGAGGTGCTGGAGATGGGACCAAAACTCCTCCTACCATGAACACAAACTTCCCTCCCTCTATTTCTACTGTCAGCAAAGGTCCTGTCATTAACCCTATCGCTGCTGACGGCGCAACTAGGCTGTCTCTTGGCGGCTTCACTTCGGGTAAGATGACGGGGTCTAATTCATCCTCCCTATCCCGTTTGGGTTCACACTGGGACACCCCTTCTCGCCCCTTCGACAATGTCGTCTAATGTGTCCAGTCAGCCCGCAATTCCAACACTGAATACTCCTATGATCGTACTGCGCGTAACGACCGTCGTCGTTCTTCGATCCCGACGCCGCACCCCCTCCTACAGAAGTTCGACTATCAGCTGTGGTATAGCCTGACGCCGCACTCCCTCCTGCAAGAGTCCGACTATCGGTCCGGAAGGAGCGAGTCCCTGCTCCTCTGTTCCGGGTATATTGACCATATGAGCCTGAGCTCCGGCCACCTCAGTTACTGCTCCATTGGTTTTTTCCCAGGGGACCCCCTCGATTCCTATCTGGTGCATACCCACGGTTGCCTCCTACCGCAAACACCCTCTTATTTGTCCCCTGATTATCACGTAGCGCGGTTCTCTCCGCCTGATCTGCGTTTGTTGCTACTATAACCATATTCAAGGCTCTATCAACTGTATCCGGCATTTGTAATCGTACTTGCCTCCCTGGTGTCCCAGCCATTCCTCTTATAAAGGCTGCCAAAAGCCTACGTTCAGCTTCTCTATTGACCACAACCTGCTCCACTGGGTTGTCAGTAATCTGTATCGTTTTCTGGCATAATTTACGCAACCGATCCAAGTACATTTCGGGACTCTCATATTTTCCTTGAGAAGCATTTTGTAATCTAGTATAATTATATTGATCGGTTTGCTTAGCCTTGAATCTATTCACAAAAACAGCTTGAAATTCCTCATATGTGATATCCTGTGCTTTCAAATGAGCCTGTACTGAATAGAATGATTTCGCTATGCCTCGCAGCTTTAACGTAGCGAGCATCACTTTGTCTTTGGAACTTAATCTACCCATTTCCGCAGCTTCATTTATCGAGTCGAAAAAATCATACACTGATATACTACTGTGTTCCCCTCTCCATGGTTCAACCAAATTTGCCACCCACATATCTTTTGCAGAGATTGCCATTTTATTTAATTCAATTTATTCACTCAGGTACGCTATTACACTCATACACACATGTGAAGATTGTCAAGGAGAACGAATCATGGAATTACGTGTGGTACATCACCAATATCAACAGGCAGGAGTGTTCCAGCCTGTAGATACACCAGAATTCTCTATAATCAAACACAACTGCGCCTGCTTCAGATGGCGATACTCATTGACATCAGTTCACATTCATCCCATACCCTATACACCTTTACCTACTGACAACTAACAGGTGGGTATTTATTTATACTGGGACTACACCTACCTAAATCACGCGTGCATCTGTTTTTTCCCTATAGATTCTAGCAAAGCTTCTACGACACGAAGAAATGGGCTTATTTCAATGTAATATCTCTTTATTCTACGATATCCATAACATTTTTCAATATAATATCTTTCTAAATGATAATAGTGGAATATTCCATTCTCGAATATTTGTAGGTTAATTAACTCGGTTCCATTAGCAGGTTGGCAAACTGCAGGTTCAAATTTTCTTCCAGTAACTTCTCTTCTACTTAATACTTGAACAAGGGATAACTGTTTCATTGTCTAATTGACTACTAATACATAACATGACTGCTAGTTAACTAACTAATATCTCATAAACTTAAGCAGAGCTAATTCTCTCTCTTTATCTCTGATTGCAGTCCACAACAACAAGCCACAAAATTTAATCAATCTCTACTCATGAGCATTCGCAGTAGAGAAAGACAGATGTAACAAAACTAATAAGCCACACCACAATAATAATCATTAGGCACATTAGTACAGGATTATATTCCATAGCTTATTTCAAAAGCTAAATTCTTACAACATTTACATTTCAATTACAGTCTACTTCGAAGACTTGAATTCTTTTTGAATCATACAAAATTCTAATCGAGACGCTGCCACCAAACTGTTATGACCGGAGGATAGGGATACGGACAGGTACCTACCCTACCTAACCATAGGTAACTTATTATCAAAGTTAACCCAATCAATCACAACACGGTTTTAACATAAATATATTTCAAACAATTAATTCAAGAAAATAAGTCGAATACATTTATAAGTGAATATAAACTACTTTTATATACTTTAAATCGTTCCTATACTTGACAATTAGTCAGTCACCTTCTGTACTACATTATGCTTTATTACTGTGTGGCTCGTAAGATTATCCAGTTCTTTACTTACATGCGTATGCCAGCAGAAACACTCATATCAGCTCAACCCTATGAATTTCCATGTCAGTGAAATGGTAGGACGAACACGACGACCTCCCCTCTGAACAAGGTTCGTTTTATCACAGTCTATACGCACTGAAGAGTAACTAATTTCCAAAAAGTATCTCTTAAATATGTGTTTCATTAGGCATCACATGACAAGTAACATTTAATACATGAATTCTTATTGGTTGTCCACGCCCTAATTTAAAATAATATTTTATAAAAGAAGATGTCTGATTTGATGTCTTCATTCTCACGTCATTTCCTCTGTTACAACTCATGTCCTCAAGACACGTACGCCTTGGATTTCCCAACATCCTTTTAAGGTTTTCCCTACTAACTGCAACTCGGATGGGCTTGTCTTACAGGATGCAACTTGTGGTTGCAGCTGACCAAAGTGTGGTTGCAGTTCACCGCAACTTCTCCGGATCTTGCTTCACAACATGTTTACTCATGTATTCCAATATATAAGATGAAATAAAGAAATAACAAATAATCATCAATAGATTAATCAAACAAAGGTAACCCGAATATACAGGTGTATATATATATATATATATATATGTATAAGCAAGGGTGTTCATAACAATAGACTGTGATTAAACGAACCTTGTTCATAGGGGAGGTCGTCGTGTTCGTCATAACATTTGACTATCATGGAACTTCATAGAATTAAGCAGATATGGGTGTTTCTGCTGGCATAGATCATCTTACGAGGCACACATTAATAAAGCATACTGTAGTACAGGAGGTGACTGATTAATTGTCAAGTAGATGAACGATTTAATGTATATAAAAGTAGTTTATATTCACTTATAAATGTATTTGATTTATTTTCTTTAATTATTTGTTTGAAATATAGTTATGTTAGAACCGTGTTGTGATTAATTGGGTTAACTTTGGTAATAAGTTGCCTATGGTTAGGTAGGGTAGGTACCTGTCCGTATCCCCATCCTCCGGCCATAACAGTTTGGTGGCAGCGTCGCGATTAGAATTCGGTACGATTCTAAAAGAATTCAAGTCTTCGAAGTAGACTGTAATTAAAGTGAAAGTCTTGAGATTTAAAATGCAGTTAGCTTTTGAACGAAGCTATGGAATATAACCTGTACTCATGTGCTTTATGATTATTATTGTGTTGTGGCTTATTACTTTTGTTGCATTTGTTTGTCTTTATTGCAAATGCCGATGACTAGATATTCGTCGTAATTCATATAGCTTCTTGTTGTGGCAAGAAATCGGAAAGAGAGAGAGAGTTAGCTCTGCTCAAGTTTATTAATTGTGAGATTCTATTGGCAGTCATACCATAGATCATGTGTCAGGATAAATAAGAAATAAAAAAAATTGATTAGAAGATCAATTAAGGGATGAAACGGTTACCCTCAATTGTACAAGTATTAAATAGAAGAGAACTTACAGGAAGAATGTTTGAACCTGCAGTTTGCCAGTCTATGGATGGAATTGAGTCCATTTCTTTCTTTTACTATAAAAATTTCTGATTCCTCGTTGTCTTCAAGAAATGACGTCATCAAACAGCGTTATCCATAGCCAAGTCACTTTTAAATGTTCATTCCTCAGGAATGGTAAGAGTAAGGGTAATGTAACCTATGTGTAAAATGATCAGTAAATAAAGACCTTTAAGAATCTGTAATGTATTTTGTTGTAATTACAATTGTTTATATATTTATTGTAATTTTAATGAACCAATGTGTGCAATTTTCAATGCATCTGGCGGCGTTAAGCGCCCGCCTCTCGAAAACCGTAACAGATGGATCTGGACATATTGCGTACGAAATACGTATTACCTCTTGAGCTTTCCATATCTGTTTTCACATTTTACATATCACAAATGGTTTAGGTTCTACAAACATTTATTTAGCGCAATCCACTCGCGTCATTTCTTTACTTGGCAACTTGAGTTCATTTTCTTCCCTACAGGAGGCAGAACAGTCACGACTTTAACGCCTCTCTCTAAAGGAGCCCCGACCATAAAATACACAAGAATATATAGGCTATCATATGCCGAGTAAACAAATAATAGCGCTTCACTACACGTGAAATTGTACCAACTATCGAACATTTGAAACTCGAGAATGCCAATGGATCAGACTGTTTCTTGATTTCCTCACTAAACATGTTGCATTCAGCTACTGCGTTCGTTGAAAGTCTAAAAGAAATGATATTAAATGAATACGAGGGCGACAACAATGGTGCACAACTGATCTCCGAGATTGCAAACGCATACAGTCATCCTCAAAACTTACATAATGTCATTTCAATACGACAAAAACTTAAAGAACATTTCAGAAGAGGTTTTCAAAGTGTGTCCGAAACAATTTACAACATTTTCGAGGAATTACCTATTGAAATGCAAAACATGTTTCACTATCAGACGGTGAATAAAAAAACATGTAGAAATGGTCATCAAGTTGAAGAACGTTATGTAAACCAAATATTGTTAATGAAATTACCACAAACGAAGGTGATAAACTTCAGAGACTTATTGGAGTATCAAACACAAACAGATCTGTACGGAACGTGTACGGAATGTCAACAACACTACATACGTGGAACGACAGATATTGTTGTTGGTGACCGTCAAAAGTACATGATTTTAGAAATAAATAGATTAATTCTAAATGGAGTACGCACATTTCAAATAATGAGAATTACACAAAACAACCAATTAATGTATGGAAAACATTGGAAACTGCAAAGTGCGGTTGAATTTGTGGACATTAACGGTACAGGAAACGACGGACATTTCAAGGCATGGCGACGTTATAACGATGAATGGCTTATCTTCGACGATAATAATATTAAAAAATCTAGGAAATTTATCGATAAATGTAAAAGTGTAACACTCTTATTATTCGAAAGAATCATACAATAACAAATTTTAGGTCATTTCTTTACTCTATTCTGTTGTCTTCGTATATTGCCTTCAAAAATTCACTTCCCTCTTTTGTCATACTATTTCAACACAAACAATACGTAAGTTGACTGACCAAGAACATTTGGCCTTTCAATAGCGAAGTAAAAACTTAAAGACCAGACTTATCTCACAATTAAAAAAGCTAAAGGAAAATATTAAGAGAAGAAGGAAAGGTAAGTAAGACTTACATTCATAAACGTAAAAAAAAATATTTTAAAAAAACAGAAGGGATAAGAAACAGACTAACATTTGCAAAGGTTGCGTTTTGAACGTAGGAAGCTGACTGACCAAGAACAGCGAAGTAAAGAAGTAAAATATCAGATTAGAGAATGCGCTCCGAAAGAAGCTCGTTGCTCTAGTATTTAAAAATAATTGAGAATGGAGTGTGGCAGTATTATGATCTAAATAGATATGATGATTTAGATAGGTATTGTACTGAAAAACGTACAGGTTTTAGTAAAATAGATAGACGTTACGTTGAAATATGTCGATATATGAGCATAGAAGAGTGGTTGAGAGAGAATTAGACTCACTAGGACTTAGGTAGATGTAGCCCCAGTATAAACTAAATACCCACCTGTTAGTTGTTAGCAGGTAAAGGTGAATAGGGTATTGGATGAATGTGAACTGATGTCAATGAGTATCGCCATCTGAAGCAGGCGCAGTTGTGTTTGATTATGGAGAATTCTGGTGTGTCAATAGGCTGGAACACTCCTGCCTGTTGATATTGGTGGTGTACCACACGTAATTCCATGATTCGTTCTCCTTGACAATCTTCACATGTGTGTATGAGTGTAATAGCGTACCTGAGTGAATAAATTGAATTAAATAAAATGGCAATCTCTGCAAAAGATATGTGGGTGGCAAATTTGGTTGAACCATGGAGAGGGGAACACAGTAGTATATCAGTGTATGATTTTTTCGACTCGATAAATGAAGCTGCGGAAATGGGTAGATTAAGTTTCAAAGACAAAGTGATGCTCGCTACGTTAAAGCTGCGAGGCATAGCGAAATCATTCTATTCAGTACAGGCTCATTTGAAAGCACAGGATATCACATATGAGGAATTTCAAGCTGTTTTTGTGAATAGATTCAAGGCTAAGCAAACCGATCAATATAATTATACTAGATTACAAAATGCTTCTCAAGGAAAATATGAGAGTCCCGAAATGTACTTGGATCGGTTGCGTAAATTATGCCAGAAAACGATACAGATTACTGACAACCCAGTGGAGCAGGTTGTGGTCAATAGAGAAGCTGAACGTAGGCTTTTGGCAGCCTTTATAAGAGGAATGGCTGGGACACCAGGGAGGCAAGTACGATTACAAATGCCGGATACAGTTGATAGAGCCTTGAATATGGTTATAGTAGCAACAAACGCAGATCAGGCGGAGAGAACCGCGCTACGTGATAATCAGGGGACAAATAAGAGGGTGTTTGCGGTAGGAGGCAACCGTGGGTATGCACCAGATAGGAATCGAGGGGGTCCCCTGGGAAAAAACCAATGGAGCAGTAACTGAGGTGGCCGGAGCTCAGGCTCATATGGTCAATATACCCGGAACAGAGGAGCAGGGACTCGCTCCTTCCGGACCGATAGTCGGACTCTTGCAGGAGGGAGTGCGGCGTCAGGCTATACCACAGCTGATAGTCGAACTTCTGTAGGAGGGGGTGCGGCGTCGGGATCGAAGAACGACGACGGTCGTTACGCGCAGTACGATCATAGGAGTATTCAGTGTTGGAATTGCGGGCTGACTGGACACATTAGACGACATTGTCGAAGGGGCGAGAAGGGGTGTCCCAGTGTGAACCCAAACGGGATAGGGAGGATGAATTAGACCCCGTCATCTTACCCGAAGTGAAGCCGCCAAGAGACAGCCTAGTTGCGCCGTCAGCAGCGATAGGGTTAATGACAGGACCTTTGCTGACAGTAGAAATAGAGGGAGGGAAGTTTGTGTTCATGGTAGATACCGGTGCCATGGTTTCATTAATTAAGCCCGAGATAAATAAAGCGCAACTGAGAGCATGTGAAGTGCAGGCTAGGGGAGTTTCAGGCACACATTCGGATATACTAGGTGTACAAGATATTAAGTTCATAATTGGTACGGAAGGTAATTCGCTGACTTTCGTACATCCATTTATTGTAAGCCCTTTGGAGATCTGTAGTGCTGGCATTCTTGGTATGGATTTCTTGCAAAAAGTGGGGGCTGAGATAAGCCTGGCCTCTCATTCATTGACTATAGGGAATCACTCGTATCGCCTGTCAGATTCAGAGAAAGAACATCCGGTACCCCAGAGTCTGATCAACGATGGGCACGATGGAGTTCTGGCTGAAGGGTTTGATGAGGCGACTACCGACGCCATGTACAAAACTTTGCTGAGATAGCTAAACCTTTGACAAACTTAACTAAGAAAGAAGTACCTTTTGAATGGAAATTGGAACAGCAGCAGGCTTTTGATAAACTTAAACAGATACTGAGTACTGAACCATTGTTAATTTATGCAGATTTTTCACAATCTTTTATTGTAGCCTGTGATGCATCAAGTAAAGCTATTGGAGCTGTGTTATCACAACTTGTGTTGGGCAAGGCCGTGGTCTAGGCATCACGGAGTTTTCCTCCGGGAGCTTTCCCGGTTTCTCCGTGGCATCCCAACAATTACTCCACTCACACACAGAAGAAGGCAATGGCAAACCACTTCTGATCATCTCTGCCAAGAATGTATATATGTATGAGCAGGTCCCTGACAACCTGAAGAGGTTGGAAGGATCCTGTTCATAATATATGGACCTGTCGTCAGACAGAACACTACAAATAAAAAAAGATTTAGTGTGTATACAGATCACCGTGCACTTAAGTGGTTGTTAAATTTACAGGATCCTAGTTCGAGATTGACACGTTGGTCGATCAAATTGTCTGAATATGATTTCGTAGTCGAACACAGACCAAATTCGAAAATGCTCCATGCAGATGCTTTATCACGGCATGTTAATATAGTAGAAGGAGATTTAACACTGGCAAGAGATGTCATTCGAGATGCACAAGAAAAAGATACCTGGTGTCAAGAGCATATATCATATAACGAGTTTTATAAGCATGGTGAGAACATCCTATATTATGTAGGACAGAGAGGAGATCCAAGAATAATAATTCCCCAGGTATTGGTTCAAAATGTTTTAAAGTGTTATCATGATTTACCGTTCACTGCTCATCAAGGAGTAGCTAGAACCCTTAGTTTTATTAAAAGGAAATATTGGTGGGAAACCTTTAATCGAGATGTTAAAGATTATATAAAGGGATGTGAAGCATCTGCAAAAAGGAAAACGGGACAAAGAATACTTGCGCCTTTAGGAGAGTCGATAGAGGCAAGTGAATTTTTAGATGTTGTTTCATTGGATGTAGTGGGACCATTACCACTCACGGAACAAGGTAATAAAGATTTGTTAACTTTTGTGGATCATTTCACGAGATTTTGCGAAGCAATACCGATTTCTTGTCAGGATACAGAAACAATTGCTAGAGAATTTGTAACCAGAATTATTGTTCAATTTGGAGTACCTAAGAAATTATTGACGGATAAAGGATCTTCCTTTACATCCGCTTTGATGCTTGAAACTTGTAAGTTATTAAAAATTAAGAAATTGCAAACGAGTAGTTATAACTCCCAAGCTAATGGAATTTGTGAACGCATGCATAAATTATTAGTTGACATGTTGTCACATTTTGTGTGAAAAGATGCAAAGAATTGGAATAGATATGTACAGTATGCAGTGATGGCATATCGAGCCACTCCTCATACGTCAACAAATTATTCTCCATATTATTTAGTATATGGAAGGGACATTCGTCTTCCAATTGAGGATGAATGGAAACCTAAGAAAACTCATTCAGAGGATAAAGTAGATTACGAGGAGCACATACATATGCTAGCTGAGCGATTACATGAAGCTTATCAAGTAGCTGGGAGACAGTCTAAAATGAGTCATGAGATAGGAAAGAAATATTATGATAGGAAAATTCGAGATGAATGTTTCCATAAGGGAGATTTTGTATATTTGTATAATCCTATTTTCAAAAGAGGGAAAGCTCAGAAGTTTTCGTATAAGTATAAAGGTCCTTACGAAGTAGAAATGAAAATATCTCCTTTGGTATATAAGATTCGGATAAATGAAGAAAAATCCATAATTGTTCATATAAATCGCTTGAAGAGAGCGCAGGGGAATAATAATAAAGTTATTCAAGCAGAAGATGTCACTAAGACAGAAGGGAAGTCTAAAGTAAGTGAAACCCCAAATGAAGTAGTTAGTAGCAAGAAAGTAACTACTCCCAATTTAGTAAATGACAGACAAGGAACTAGTGAATTTAGGAGTCCAGGGGTTCCAGACTCAGAAGATTATAGTTGGGTAGAGTCACCTAACTCAGAACAAAGAAATCGAGAAACAGATTGGGTTCCAGATACGAGATATCTTAAACGGAAATTGTTCGAAGAAACAGAAATTCCAGAAGGAACATTGAAACCCGCAATGCCTTATCAATTACGCCCTAGAGTAGGACGTCAGATAGACGAAGATTTGAGAAATAATTCAAGAGGCGATAGGCCTATAGATAGTTTGGAAGTACCCGAGAAAATGATAGAAATTCCGCCGATAACAGAAAATGAATTGGTACAAAGTCCAACTACACAATCCGTTTTACACTCGTATAACTTGAGAAATAGAATTTAATGTACTTGAAGTAATAACCTACGTAAATAGGAAAAGTATTAGGAATTAGAAGTGTGAGTAAAAAATTAACCTTTTGATACAGGTATCATCTGTTGGAAGTGAACAGTCATAGCTTCCGAACCAGAATCAAAACAATACGACAAGGGATTCGTATTTATGAAAGATAGAGATATATTACTCACTGGAGATAAGTGGACAATTGCAGTTAATGTAGGTTTAGATGATTATCTAAATTTGATTAGGGGAATGAGATTCGCCTTAGCTCAAATCCGAAGGAACATACAACTTCATCGAAGTCAGTTTAAAACGTCGTTAGATATTTATTGGGAAGAAATAGGAAGATTAGATCAAATAACTAATGAATTGGAAGTCGATTTAGATAGTTTTGCTAAACTATTATCGCAAGATAATTCCGGGAAAAGTTCTGTACCCGGAACTAGGCGGAATAAACGTGGATTAGTTAATTTTATAGGACATGGGTTGAAATATTTGTTTGGCACAGCAGATGCTAAAGATGTCCAGAGATTGAATATGGTTTGTGATAACCTACAGTCATTTGAAACTAAAGTAGTGCATGCAACTGAGCAACAGTTGACTTATTTACATACGTTAGATGAAGCGTCGAGACAAAATGCACGAGACACTGTTGAGTTGGCTAAAGGATTGAAAGATTCAATTCAAAATTTCTCGCTTAGATTAGGTAGAAATGAAGCAGACCTATATGATGTACATGTAGCCATGGAGAAACAAGTTAGGTATAGTACAGCTATACGTGAAATAGAACTTGCAATGCAAGAAATGAAATTTAGTTTGATACAACTACAGGAGTCATTAGATTTGACTAGTATATGCAAATTAAGTAGTACTTTGATAAATCCCCATAATTTGTCAGATATATTAAAACAAGTTAGTTTACACAGATTGTCATTCCCACACTGCAGACGTAGGATACATCACACAACACAAAATCGAAAATGAACGTCTAACTACAGACATGCAGAGCATTATGAAGACTGAAATATCTACAAATATACCTATAAATCAATAAATGCATTGCATCGAAATATATAATAGTTTTAAAATGATAAAAATGACGATATAAAGCCTGAAGATGATGTCATAAAACATCGAAACATGTCGTACAATTAATAATAAGCGCACATAATAAATGTAACATTATACTACGATAAAAGCGCCATAATATAACATAATATAACTTATTGTAATATTTTATACTACAGATGTTATAGTGTTATATAAATTTTAACAACAACATTTTAAATACGTTTGTGTATTGACTGTGATAATAAACATATATTTGGTTTCAACACAAACATGACGCACTTAAGCTACAAAAAGTTAGTTTACATTTACCGACAGGCACGTCAATGTTAACGGGATTAACAGTTGAGGAAATGTACGTTTATTATGCAGTAGCTAGTGTACATGCAACAGCTACAACAAGAAGCATTCGTTTATTCATTGATATACCGTTGAAAGCTACCGATCGATACTTTGAGTTGTATCGGGCCCATTCCTTACCATTTTTCCATAAAGGGATTAATAGATTTATGATGATTGATGAACCATTCAATTATTTAGCAGTGGCTGAAGATCGACAGTTCTTTACAACCCTTACGGAGCAAATGTTGTCTCAATGTTATAAAGATTATTATACAGTATGCCCTTCAGATTTTGTTTTAAGAAAACCCGGACATCAAGATTGTTAGGTGGCTCTGTTCTTTGGAAAAATAGATATTGTATTAGAAAAATGCAAACGAATCATATTGCATGAAAATTTTGAACCTGTATGGATCAGGTCACCAGATTTCAAATACTGGATTTATAGTTTGGAATCAGTATTTGATACATTTGGCAAGTATCACATGAAAATTCTGCTAGGAGATTTCAATGCAAAAATTGGGAGGGAGGATATCTTCAAACCCACAATAGGCAGCGAGAGTCTCCATGCACTTAGTAATGATAACGGTGTTAGAGCAGTAACCTTTGCTATGTCAAAAGATTTAATTGTAAAAAGTACAAAATTTCCACACCGTGATGTTCATAAATACACTTGGACTTCCCCAGATGGCAGAACACACAATCAAATAGATCATGTTTTAGTAGATAAGAGAAGGCAGACAAATGTAATTGATGTGAGATCATTCAGAGGAGCAGATTGCGACACTGATCATTATCTGGTGGTAGCAAAAGTGAGGGAGCGGCTTTCAGTAAGTAGACGAACTAAACAAAATTTTGACACAGAAAGATTTGATTTGAAAAAATTAAGTGAGGGAGAGGCAAAGGAACAATATCAAGTTGAAATTTCAAATAGGTTTCAAATTTTAGAGACAAATGAAGATAATGAAAGTGTGGACATCAACAGGGAGTGGGAAAATGTCAGAAACTGCATCAAAATTTCAGCAAAAGAGAAACTATGATACTACAGGAGAAAGCAAAATAAACCGTGGTTTGATGAAGATTGTTCAAAATTAATAGATCGAAGGAAGCAAACAAAATTTCAATGGTTGCAGAACCCAAACAAAACAAATGCGGATAATCTATGTAACGTGAGACGTGAGGCTAGTAGAACCTTTAGGACTAAGAAAAGGGAATACCTGAAGGGCAAAATTGCTGAACTTGAGACAAATAATAAGGAAAAAAACATCAGAGACCTGTACAGAGGCATTAATAACTTTAAGAAAGGATATCAACCCCAGACCAATTTGGTAAAGGATGATAGTGGCAATTTGCTTGCAGATCCAATAAAAATTGTGAATAGGTGGAAAAATTTCTTTAGCGAGCTCTTAAATGTTCATGATACTGGTGATATTAGACAGATTAAAATGCATACAGCTGAACTGTTGGTGCCAGAACCTAGCTTAGATGAAGTGGAACTAGCCATTGGGAAGTTGAAAAGTTATAAATCTCCAGGAATTGATCAGATTCCGGCCGAATTAATTAAAGCAGGTGGCAAAGGGTTGCATATGAGGCTCCATAAGCTTATTCAGTTAATTTGGGATAAGGAAGAGATGCCACAACAATGGAAGGAATCCATAATTATTCCTATTCATAAGAAGGGGGACAAGACTGAGTGTGGTAATTACCGAGGAATATCGCTGCTATCAACCTCATACAAAATTCTATCAAACATTCTTTTGGCAAGATTAACCCCATATGTGAATGAAATTATTGGGGATCATCAGTGTGGGTTCAGACGAAACAGATCAACGATTGATCAGATCTTTTGCATTCGTCAGATACTAGAGAAAAAATGGGAGTTCGGTAGGACCGTACATCAGTTATTTATAGATTTCAAAAAAGCCTATGACTCTGTGAAGAGAGAAGTGCTATATAATATTCTTATTGAATTTGGTATACCAAAGAAGCTAGTGAGTCTAATAAAAATGTGCTTAAATGAAACCTGTAGCAAAATTCGAGTAGGTAAATATGTATCTGAGACATTCCTCTTCAAGAACGGTCTAAAACAAGGAGATGCTTTGTCTCCCTTGCTCTTTAACTTTGCGCTAGAATACGCCATCAGGAAGGTCCAAGGTAGGCAGGAGGGTTTGCAATTGAATGGGACACATCAGCTATTGGCATATGCTGATGATGTTAATTTATTGGGGGACGATATAAATACAATAAAGAGGAACGCAGAAGTTTTACTAGAGGCTAGTAGACAGGTGGGGCTGGAAGTAAATTCAGAAAAAAACTAAGTACATGTTAGTATCTCGTCATCAGAAGACAGGCGGGCAAAATTATCTTAGGGTGGCTAATAAATCCTTTGAAAGGGTTACAAAGTTCAAATATTTGGGAACAACAATAACAAATCAAAATGATACTTGTGAGGAAGTTAAGAGGAGACTAAATTCCGGAAATGCTTGCTACTTCTCAGTCCAAAATATTTTGTCTTCCCGTCTGATTTCTAAGAACCCGAAAATTAAAGTATACAAAACAATAATCTTGTCTCTTGTTTTGTATGGGTGCAAAACATGGTCTCTCACTCAGAGGGAGGAACACAGATTGCAGGTGTTTGAGAATCGGGTGTTGAGGAGGATATTTGGGCCTAAGAGGGAAGACGATGGGGCGTGGAGAAAACTGCACAATGACGAGCTTAAAAATCTGTACTGCTCCCCCAGTACTGTGAGGGTGATTAAGTCGAGAAGAGTGAGATGGGCGGGACATGTAGAACGCATGGATGGGACAAGAGGTGTGCACCGGGTACTGGTTGGGAAACCTGAAGGGAAGAGACCGCTGGGGAGACCTAGACGTAGATGGGAGGATAATCTCAGGCGGGATCTATGGGAGATAGGAGTTGAAGGAAACTGGATTTTGTTGGCCCAGGACAGGGTCCGGTGGAGGGCTTTGGTTAATTCGGTGATGAACCTTCGGGTTCTGTAAGCCATCTAGTTAGTTAGTTAGTTAGTTCACCCATTAGTCACTTTGAAATGTAGGACAACCGGGCCTCCCCAGGATTATGAACCAAATCAAGAGAAGTTGCTACATGGCACTGGAATTCTACCGAATTCTTCAGATTGCTATATATACTCTGAAACTTTTAAGTTGTTACCACATTCGTTGGGAAGAACCGCTGTTGGATTAAACAAATCTCACCTTATCCTACCAAGTATTGGTGATATATTAAAAACAGATGAACAAGCCTTGTTACAGGAGCACTCTGGTGATTTAACAGCACCACAGACAACGGAAAGAGTTATTCAACGAGCTACAGAACGAGTTGCTAGACCGGGACTAGATGTGGCTGAGATCTCTCGTACTCTACGACATGTCACACCTGGACATACTAATCATACTTTACCTTGGCTTATTGGGATCACAATAACACTTGTTCTATTAATAGTAGTATGTTTTATTCGCACTAAAAACACTGAAGGAGGACGATGGAGCAACTGGAAACGAATATGGACTCTACATTCGTCAACTCCTCAACCTGCAGTGGTAATGATGGCATCAGCAGTTCAAAGCGGGACTAGTGTAGCTGACATGGAATCAGAAGCAGAAGGGGCTGGGAATATAGTTAAACCACCTACGCCGTATGTTCGTCGGGGTAAATTGGAAGTGGAATTGTAGCTCCAGAAGTTAGCGTGGAGTTGAGCAGCGAGTCCATTATTCTTAAATCTGCTTGAATCCGTTCTAATCGAGAGCACAGAAGGAAGCGTCGTACACCAGCGATCAAGGATGATCCTGGGGGACCACCTTGAGTATAGTTGCCACTTTCAGCCATCTACATTGAATGATTGCTTCCTTGTTTTATAAAATGCATTTACCTAGTTGCATTAAAGTAAAGGTCATAACTTCCTCAGGAAGTTACATATAATCTTATTTCCTTTGTATTTTATTATTTAATTAAGATGTGTTAAAAATGAGCGTATATCGCTGCATTTTTAGTAAAGGTGAGGGTAAATGTTATGAACACCCTTGCTTATACATATAACTATATATATATATATATATATATATATATATATACACCTGTATATTCGGGTTACCTTTGTTTGATTAATCTATTGATGATTATTTGTTATTTCTTTATTTCATCTTATATATTGGAATACATGAGTAAACATGTTGTGAAGCAAGATCCGGAGAAGTTGCGGAGAACTGCAACCACACATTGGTCAGCTGCAGCCACAAGTTGCATCCTGTAAGAATGAAGACATCAAATCAGACATCTTCTTTTATAAAATATTATTTGAAATTAGGGCGTGAACAACCAATAATAATTCATGTCATGTGATGCCTAATGAAACACATATTTAAGGGATACTTTTTGGAAATTAGTTACTCTTCAGTGCGTATAGACTGTGATTAAACGAACCTTGTTCAGAGGGGAGGTCGTCGTGTTCGTCCTAACATTTGACTATCATGGAACTTCATAGAATTAAGCAGATATGGGTGTTTCTGCTGGCATAGATAATCTTACGAGCCACACATTAATAAAGCATAATGTAGTACAGGAGGTGACTGATTAATTGTCAAGTAGATGAACGATTTAATGTATATAAAAGTAGTTTATATTCACTTATAAATGTATTTGATTTATTTTCTTTAATTATTTGTTTGAAATAGAGTTATGTTAGATCCGCGTTGTGATTAATTGGGTTAACTTTGGTAATAAGTTACCTATGGTTAGGTAGGGTAGGTACCTGTCCGTATCCCCATCCTCCGGCCATAACAATAGTACATTCGACTATGAATGTGGTTTCAATGAAAGAAACAATGATTGAATTGCCGCAAATCGGCCTTGAACCTACAAGACTGGTTGTGTTAAAACAGCCATTCGATCTCGTTCCTTCTTTACACGGAGCCATCTAGTATTAGCCAAAGGGAATACTCCATCACCATCAGATTTATAGCACGATCTAACGACGATTTAACGAAGGATTCAGATATTCTTCCAACGACTCCTCAGTATGACCGAGAACAGCGAACAACTCAAACGGAAGGGAATCCAGATACATTTTACCTGCCTCATCAAGCTGTGGACAAGGAGGAACATGGGGACTTTAAATGGAGAATTGTGTTCGACGCGTCCTCGCACGAAGACAACGAAACCTCACTCAATGAGGTGCTGGAGATGGGACCAAAACTCCTCCTACGATTCTAGCTATATCCAGTGGCACTTATCGGCGATATCAACTAGGTCTTAGACACCAAGGACAGGGATCTGACAAGATTCTTCTGGTACAATGTAACACTAGACACTGAGGGAAACCACAACACGACTGATGAAGTAGCGACGTATCTTTTCAGTCGTCTCCCGTTTGGTTTGACCTCAAGCCCCTTTCTACTGTTAGCGCCGCTGAGGGAACTCGCCAACATGAACAAGACCACGTTCCCCAGAGTTGCGGCCCTCGTAGACAGTAGCACGTTCAGGGACAACTTCGCAGCGGGTGCCGAGGACGACAATGGGGCAATTACGCTCTTTCAGGAACTTACCGCGATGATGAGACAAATTAGGCTACCCATGGGAAAATGGGCAACAAACTCTGAACAACTGAAAGGCATCTGGTGGATCTAGAGCCTTGAAACTAAGAAGGAAGCGCACGTATTAGTGGTAGAATGGAAGCTGTGTGTTGGTTCCCACGAGAAGCCTGACAAAAGCGCAAACTACGCCAGTATGGTACTGGAGTCGTGTAAGTTTCGACTGGGGCCCGCTCCAGCCTATGAGGCTGGACTTACTCATGAACGTTCTTACAAGTTTTCCTTTGTTGCCTTCAAGCAAGATGAAGACGAAGTCTTGAAACATCAAGAAACTGGCATGGAGTGTGGATCGTCAGAGGAGGCGGCCAAGAACGTAGCTGCCAAATCTATTTTCGATAAGCTTTTCGTTGGTTCTCAGGAAGATTGAGCTAACTGACCCTACAACACGTCCGAAGTTTAAGTATAGAGTAGGTCAGGCTTTCTTGACTTTCCCGAATTTCGCTTGGACAAGGCTCCACGCACTCTTCCCTGGAGAGTTCGAAGCATACAGTTCACACAGACAAGTAGAGGTTCTGATGGATGCAGCAACTGAATTTCATTTCTCTCAATTTATCATCCTTGTCCTGCAACTGTAGCTGATCTTTGGTGTTCAACTAGTGAAGCGGCCTCTGACGACGTTGTGTTTCCATTCAAGAAACTACTTTGACTTTTCTTCAAAAGTAGAATAAATTAGTGAAGAAGATATACTTGGATTTTGGTTATCAGAACCTGGGTATAATCAACGACCAACTCTGGTTGTGCACAAACGTTATCACATAGGACAGAGACCACATGGCGGAAAGTAGGCGTATGGATGCATTATGCTGGAAAATTTTAATAGGTAATAAGTGTGGCAAGTGTAAAAAAGTAGTTAGAAATGGAATATTATGTGACAATTGCGATAAATGTAGCAACGTATGTGAGGAAAAGATACCTAATAATGAATGGTTCTGTGTTTTTGCCCATCACACGACGACTTGGTAAATGAAAACTTAACCACACAGCACTTTAATAGCGAAGTTCTTCGCAAGTTGTTCGAGGAAATATCGTCTTTGCGTGAAATACTATCTGTTCTACAGAATGAAATAATACAAGATACGCGTTTTCAAGTAAAGCAAGTGAATGAAATTGGCTGGCGTTATGCAGCCAAAGAAATTAGAAAAGAATGATACAGTCTACTCAACCGTTTCTAGTTCCAACGAGAAACAAAATGAAGTTGTTGACGACACGCAATCAAGGAAAGCATCAATTTGCCCAAAGGTAAATGCTTTGAAAAATAAAAATAAACTACGGTCGTGATATATCTACGTCGCTCTGTAAAAACAATGTTGATGTCTCAGTGTATGGTGAAGTCAGGCCTAGTGCTAAGATAAAAGGTGTAATGAAGAATTGTTTAAGAGATTGTTCATCATTAGGCTCTCAGGACTATGTAGTAATTATGGGAGGTGCCAATGACATTGTTCGAAATGACACAAAGAATTGTAACGGAATTTTGCACTGATATATTACAATTATGACACACATGAGCATCGTAGTTTGGGATATCCCTATCGCAGTGATATCTCCAATGTGCCAACACCTGCAAGGCTTAAAGAGAAAACATTCGCAGTGAAGAAAAATCCTTTTCCAGATGATACAAAACAATCATTCGCTCCATCAGGCTTCAAATTTAAAATCTTGTAGTCATAATATATTTTTTATAGGATGCAGAATAACTCAACAGTTAGTTGCTTATTGGAACCAATGTTTCAAGGACATGTGAACATAATTTGTATAATTATACATGTAGCCATTATGTAACAAATATCAATATGTTAATATCCCGCAATTCAGTGTGTCATTCCACTGGCTAGTTTATGTCAGAAAATTGGTGATGTCAGCTTATTTGTATGAAACTTTCCCCACTATGTCTCATTTTATTTTACATTTCTTAATTTTTGTTGTGGGTTTATGATCATCCTCATACTTTCTGTGGAAGAATGAAACGTATGTAGTGAATATATTTTGTAGGTGCATGTGCACGGATATTAATGTATTTTGGTAGACAATATTGATAAAGGATTTCTTGTTTAATTTGTGTATCACATATGATTAATATTTGCTGATTCTTCTGTACTTGAGCTATAATTATTTTATAGGAGGAACTTAAACTGGTGATGCAAATTTTATGTCTGGTCTCTTTGTGGAGGATTTATCACTGAACTCACAAGAAACTGAAACAAAATCTCTATTGGGGAGGGGGGGGGGGAAGAAGAAGAAAACAGAAATAAAAAAAAAGAAAAAAGAAAGGGATCTATAATTAAATTTCACTAATAATAATTCTTCATACATTAACCATTTCTTACATTTTAAATACATTCTGTAACCTGCAGCCCAAAATGACACTTTTAGCACCATCTGTTTCACAGATTCTCTGTCTGTAGGCCCTATACAGTATCCAATTATAAGATTTATTCGATCCTCCTTTTTGAATACCACTATTTTGGTTTTCTTTTCAAACCATAGTAGATGTCCTGCCATTTATTTTTCTGATTTCTACATTTGTATTAGTGCATTCCATTAGATGCCACTATCAAGTGAAACAAAATAACGTGGCGGAACACAGTGTGTGCATTCTTGGGACATTTTCTATTGCGTTCAACTCTGGTAGCAAAATGCGAAGGTTTGGTATCGTTAATGTCAAAGCCTGCCATTGGACACAAACTTTCGCCAGTTCCAGCCACCACCCATACTCACAAAATGTTTTTCTAAGATCCGTTTTAACGTTATTCGCTCATTTCCATATCGATTTTCAAACAGGCTAACCTAGCCAAAACATTTTATGAGTCACAAGTTCGCTTTTTGCTTAAGAAGAGAAAAACCTGTTTTTGCCAAACTTGAATGCTTGTTCTTTGAGACCAGGAAGAGTACACAGGATAAGGACAGAACTCTGGAGAAAGTGTCCTGAGTTTGAGTACCGGTGAGGGCGTTTCCTGTAGCTCCGAACTTAAGAACGATAGATAAATGGCGCCGAGACCAAGACCAAGTTAATTGCTACGAAGAGGCCATTACGAACACAAAGACCAAAAATGAGAAAAACTCTCCAGGGTTCGAGTCTCAGTGAAGATGTTGGTTTTATGAATAATGTTTTCTATGATGTTCAATATTACGCATCGAATGAAGGCCTGTGATAAATTTTCGGAAAACATAATTGATAACGAATGCAAGCATTTGTCGAATTTTCCCACAGTAATGCTGTGGAAACTCTACCAGGCTTGAGGCCTAAACGTACAAGAGAAAGAACGAACACCACGCGCTTTGCCAAAGAAATGGAGTCTCACGGACGATACATCATTTGACGTCTGCGAGAGGACTAACGGGACAGACTCCAAGATACCTTTCGTCGTCTAATCAGTTTAGATGACGGGAAGTGAAGTTCAAACATAATAATGTCAACTTTGCAATTTATGTTCAACTTGATGCCTGAGTAACGCTTTCGATCCTGTAAAATATCCGTTATAGTTGCTTAAGATGTCTGTAATTCTTCAGAAAAGAAAAAAGTTTGGAAATAGCCATGTACTGTTGACCATATTCTGATTCCTATAGTTTTAAAACTGTTATGCATGGATTCCAATATTCTTCAAGGAAATATAGACCACATTATTGGCAATAGTCAGCAACAGCAAGATTCCAACATGCACCAGGCTTACCACCAGCAGAAAACACCAGTGCAGCCAAAGAAACATTGTCAACAGAAGAAGAGAGGAGAGGAAAGGAAAACATGGCAAACATACACCAAAGTGTCATCTTGCTGTTGTGCGGAATCGCAGAGTCCCTAGACCGCCAAACGCATTCATGGTCTTCTCAAACGAATGGAGAAATAAACTGGCTGCCCTGTAACATGCAGACAGCAATAATAAAATCAGCGTGAGGTAAGTTGCATTACAAAATCTACTTCGGGACAATTACTTGTTAATAATTTAATGTGCAGAGAATTCGTGAACGACAAATTGTCTTCAAAGCCATTCGAATTCAGCGGACATGTACGACACTTCATTTGACGTCTGCGAGAGCATTAACGGGACAGACTCGTCTAATCAGTTTAGATGATGCTATTCACGACTTACTATCCGATAGTGAGTACCCGGCTGACGTGGAAAGATGTGAGCAATATATCGACTAAGCCAAACGTACGATTCGAAAGACCTCAAGGGCAACTGAGAGGAAACTTGCATCGCCAACAGCGAGTGTTGGATTCACGGATTCGCAATCTCTCAGGGCGACAGCTCCAATCCCAGCGACGAGCTAAGTCAGACTACCGCCAATTAAACTTGAGCCATTTTCTGGAAACGTTGAAAAATGTTCCCGATTCTGGGAACAGTTCGAGTCTTCGATCGACATCGATCCCACACTATCAACAATAAATAAACACGTATTTCTGCGCGGATACTTGGAGGACGAACCAAAACAGATGGTAGTCGCGAAAACTTATGAAGAAACGAAGAAAATACTCATAGACCGCTACGGTGTCAAGAACAGGATAATACAGGCTCACTTAGACTACCTGGAAGACATAAGCCTCATCCAGCACGCCACTACGTAAGCGCCGAACACTACGTACATTGAAAGCAATCGCAACATCCACGCCCTTCGTTCACTTGGAGAAGACGTTAACGGATATGGTCGAGTGTTGGCTCCGAAGATACTCCGCGGCTTCCCGGACGAAATTGGTCGACGTTGGATCATTCAAGTGGAAAGGGAAGCCGATATTTTCAGGTTAATGGAATTCCTAGGCGAAGAAGTGGAGGCTGCCCTTATCACACAAAAGATACGTGGTGAGTTCGTCAGTTCTGCTAACTTCACGCCTACCGCAGAAACTCTCACGTACACGACAAGCCGGGAAAAGTAACAAGGAACACTAGAGATGAACCAGACCGCTGCTGCGTGTTCTGCGAGTCTCGTAGCCATTGGGCTCAGGATTGCAAGAGAACTGGTATGGTATAGTTTACAAGAAGTTAGCCGGCCAAAGTGCTGCTGTGGATATGGAAAGAACGGAGCTGTGCTCGAGAGACTGCTGGAGGGATATGAGCCGCGGGGCATTTATAATGCGGATGGGACGGGACTTTTCTACAACGCCCTCCCGGATATGACGCTGGCATTGAAAGGTAAATCTTGCCACGGAGGAAAACGTGCAAAACACCGGATTAATAACATAACTTTTGTTAATTGCAGGTGTCTGCACTTCGACTGACATCTAACATTACAGGAAACGGCTACTCCACAGGAGGAGGCACAATGTGTATCCTGGTTTATCGAGACAAGATCAGATGCGCAGGTGCAGCGCAAGTTCAGGACCAAATAGGGAAGGGAACCGCCATCAAGACCCACAATTCGTGAGTGGCACAGGAAATTTATGGCGGCTGGCAGTCGCCCACCAAACACATTGAACGTGTGCGTGGTGCATTTGTCCGTAGCCCCGGAAAGTCCATTCGCACCGCCGCCAGACAATTGGACCATCCACAAAATCTGAGACTGTACGCATACAAAGCTCTTGATTCAGATGATGGGCCACGTCGTCGACATGCTGGCTCGAATTGACGTCGAGGAAGGCTTCCTTGAGCGTGTTCTCTTTCGGAGGGGAAGTAAAGCTGGCGGTCCAATTTCGTAGATTTACGGCACGAAAAAGCATGAACGGGATGTTTCGTCAGCAAAAATCAGCGGCCATTTTTCACCCACATATCTCCCGATTCCTACTAGATGGCTCTAGCAGTCAAATATCACGATTGAGCAGAAATTGTGCGGAGGCACTGGGCTGGTCACCCACTACTCACAAATACACATTTCTAAAAGACCAGGAAGAGAGAATATTTTAAATTTGTACCACAATATACGAGTGTGTATTGAAACCTTTAGCAATAATATTCCGGTGTAGGGGAACAGTTTTCGTTTCAACATTCTCAATACAACAAACGATCGCTGCTACTTCCACTACACGACTGAACATTCGGCCTCTGAATGTACAACGAATACTTGAAGCAGTATTTGAGTAGCATCGCTGCCAGTGCTCATGCACTTTCTATCTTAAACCCTTTCGTCGCGCAAAGTAGCAGCGCAGTGGAAGCGTGCTGGGCCCAGAACCCAGAGGTTGTGGAGGGCGGATCAAATGGTAGCAGAGCGTGGTTCATTATTTTCCATCTTGGAACGATCTAAGTTCTGATCGTGGGTTCGCTTGACGACCGCGTTTGATTGCAGTGTACTTCAGACGTTGTACTGCCTCGGAGATCTACCACTGGTCGCGACCTGTTTTGGTGCAGCAGTGTAACGAATGGGGCATTCGTGAGTTACGTGAGCGTGTGTCAGTCTTTGTTAAACAGGGCAAGCATAGGACTTCGTGAAACACGGACGCATTTCGGTGGAAGATGAGGTATCTCGACAGGGTTCTTTTAGTCGGGGTGAAGAATCGGGCTCTCGTGTGGCTCTGCCGGAAAATGATTCTCCCATACTGTCAGAACTATTGAAAAATGTGGAGTGTTTAGAGTCTGACGATCCCAAAGCCATTTATTTTTTTTTTCAGAGGTGAAAGCTATGTACGATCTTCACCTGCTTTCGGATAGAGCCTGTTGCCCCGAGTAAAAGGGTGCATGTTGACCTTTTTGGGGGAGTGTATCGGGCGAGAAGATTCATGGGAGCAATGCAAGCTTGAGGTACTAGATGAATACTTCCCATTTGTGATTAGGGAGAGGTTAGTCAGGGAATTAATTGTCGGCAGATTCCAAGGGCGCAACGACCCTTTACGAACATTTATTGATGAGATCATTAAAGCGGCGGAATTTTTTAGGTATGCCGCCACCGAACAAGTAGTGGATCGTGTTTTAATGAACATGCACCCGAACATCTTGGCGCAGTCGGCATTTTTGGAACGCCCGCGATCCTACAAGGAGCTTCGGAAGTTGGTCGGCTATGTGGAGGGTAAAGTTGCCGTATTGGACGAACGGAAACGGGCGGAACAATTTTCCAGACTCCTACCGGTGGATATAGCGGGCGTTGAATCCTACAAGGAGTCTTCAACGCAGGTTGGCTCTGAAGGCTTTATAACGGTAAAAAGAAAAAGGAACTTCGGCGGTCAAAACGACTAACCAGCCCTTTATTGGGGTCCGAAACTCTGCCTCTCTGCCTATAATTTCTGAGAAAGAGAGGTCTATGGCCCTGTTCGTTTCGCGGTTTAGTCCTGAGATCACGACTGTGGATATTGAAACCTCATTAAAAGAGCAATTACGCCTTAAGAATTTGGTGTGCACCAGGCTTAAAACAAAATTCAGTAGTTATTACTCTTTTCACGTTTCGGCCAATGAAGATGACTTTCCACTAATTAATACTGGAGTGTGGCCAAATGGTTACCTTATTGCTCCATTCTACTCCTCGAGCACACCTGTCAGGTCAACAGAGTCAGGCTGTGGGGCTCCTGTGCCTGGAGGCGGCTCGGATTCCCACTGATTATGGCTCTCGACTACTGCGATTTTGATATATTTCATCAAAATGTCAGGGGTCTAAGAACCAAATGCAGTCACTTCATTGACAATGTTTTCGCTATCACGTCCGGAATTTACTGCATTACGGAAACCTGGCTTAATGACTCTATATTAAGTTAAAATATTTTTCCTGAATCTTATTACGTGTTTCGTGCCGATAGAGATTACTTAAGCTCCAATAAAAAAACGCGGAGGCGGAGCGCTGACTGCATTCTCAAAGTCGTTGTGCGTCGTTAAACGAAGGCATGATCTGGAAACGATTGAAGAGTATGTGGGGGTTGAAACCATAGTCTGCTTACGTGGAATCATAACTTTGCCCCGGATTGCGATACAAAAGTAATTGAAAATTATTTAAACTCTTTAGAAGTAAATCTAAACTCGCATTTCTATCGGGTTGTCATGTTAGGAGATTTTAATGCTCCCGATTACGACTGGCTAAACGGCACCCCTTCTTCTAATTCTTACTATTGTAACAAAATTAAAGGTAATTTACGCCACCTCGTGCTTTCTTGGCCTTAATCTGCCCAACAGCTGCGCTCCTCCAAAGAATGCGTTGCTCGACCTTGTCTTTACTAACATCAGCAATCTCAGCATTTCTCTTTCTACTCACTCGCTGGTGCCTCCTGACCACTATCATCCGCCTCTTGTCCTTAATCTTAAATCAATTCTTGACTGTCAATAAACTTCGCTTACGCCTCGACGCAATTACTGCACAGGAGACTAGTTATTACCTTATGATGCCCTAGTAAACAAGGACTGGTCTTGCGTTCACAATGAAAATTCTGTTGATGCTGCAGTTAATAATCTCACGGCTACTGTGTCGAAGGCTATTAACATAGCAGTTCCCTTTGCAAAACCCAAAAATTCTACCTATCCTCGTTGGTTTTCCAAAACTTTTGTCTATTACGTTAGAAAGAAGAATGCGTCTCTTAAGAAATTTACCAAATCTAAGTCTGATTACACTTGTCAACAATGTTTCAGTAACACGGATGAAAATATTTGTTTCATATTGTATTTTTGCGCTAAATTCAAATATGGCCTTGAAAAGTTTCCATCACGTACCATTTTTGTGTTATTTTGTCTTGAATTTCTTGATTCCATAGGGATATTTTTGCTGGTTGGCTACACTGACAGTCTCCCATAACCTCACTTTAAGTGTGAGTTTTGACGTTTAAGCACATGCTATTGTAATGACATGAATGGTCTTATGAAAGAAATAGGAGTCATTTATGATCCATAAGAATGGCGACTATTTATAGATTCGTCAACGTTCAGATTGAAGGCCGTGATACCAAATTAAAAGAAGGAATTTTTATCGGGCCTCAGATCAGAAAACTGTTGGACGATGGAAATTTTGAAACCAGACTTTCTGCTAAAGAACTCGCAGCGTGGAAATCCTTTGTATGAGTGGTGAAAGGTTTCCTTGGAAAGCGAAAGGAAGAAAACTACCAGCAGCTTTGTAAATAAACCCATAAACATGACATTAATAGTAGGCTAAACTTTGTACTGTATACGGAATCGAGAAAAAGTAAAAATCTTACGTGTTGGGTGTTTTTCAAGGTCATATTTGAAATGAGCGCCCCAAAATTAGTAAACAAAACTGAAAATTGTCCATGTTACCGGGAAAAAGTGAAAAATTGTTGTCCTGTGTTATTTGTAGCATCCCAGATGCTTATGGGTCCCGCTCCAAGTATTGTCATCCCACCAGTCGACAGACTGGCGCCCGGTGGTCACATCCAAACACAACAAATAATAAGTTATCCCTCGGAGAGTTGGGATTTCTGCCCCAAACAGTAAGATAAAGCAGTGTCTGGCATGTACGAAGAGACCATTGTGAATGTAAGGGTGAGAACCCACATGAGGGGGTGATTTAGTTCCCCCCTCCCTTCGCAGTTTTACCTCATAAGCTCGGTGTTTGATGCCGAGTGAGTCGGGGGACATTTTCCACAACTTCTGTCGTCTTCTGATCCATATAAGTACTTATCATCGGTAGCTATACTCTTATTCATTAAACTTACTCTTCGAACTTTCACTCTTTAACGACGCCTTACCCACCATCAACCAATAACATAAATAGCAGTCCGCTCGGCCATCTACATCGTGCCATTTCGACTCCCGGGTCAAAGGACCCAGGGTTCGTGATAAGTGATATTATACTTTAATAACTACTGTCTCCATTATGCACTGCACTGAACGTGACTTCAGAACACAACAAAAACAAATGCACATAGCTCTTCGTGCGATGACTAAATTCACCTCATTCTAGTCTTTATAAGTAAATGTCTATATTGATCTCACCGAGACTTCAGTGCTGCCTCTCGTGTCGAATCATGGAAGCGTACATCACTGCGTTACGTGAAAATGTGCTCCTAACCCAACTCCCACAGCAGGGGCTCAGAATACATCCAAGGGAGCAGTTCTAGACAGACAAAGAACGCGCCCATAAGTACAAAGCAGTAACAGGTCAAACGTGTAGAGTCGATCAAATAATAGTATGGAGCACAGTAGTCAGCTACGACGACCGGTTTTCGTATTCCAGCAGTGATTTCCTTTTTCCGTCAGCCGTCCTGTTCAGACAAGTTCTTTTACACACTCGGACTCGCGTGCAGTGAGTACAGGAGAAAATTCAAGGTTAAACGGGTGCAACGTGAAACTAACTACCAACGGCCATTTTGTGAGGCAGCTCATATCGGTCTTGGTTTAAACAAATTTACGTTTTACGTCACTCACCTGCTTCTTTGTGTGATACTCCAAATGCATCCGCCGACCACAGAAGGAGACGACACAAATGCAGTATCAGGAACAAGTCACCCACAAAATGTTCCAAATTTCCCAGCAAAAGTAAAAACGTTAAAAAATCTGTAGCTGCCAACACACTGAAAGACTTCTTTTAGCACCAAGAAACATTAAATCGCTTGCTTATATAACACCTGCGGCACGTTTTTCAAAGCATCTATGCTCTTCCAAAAATGTTATTGATCAGACAACAGAAATCACTCGTTCAAACACTTCGCACATGTAAAGACAAATACACGAGTCAGATGGGAAACAGAAAACTTCGAACGGAACCGTGCACCGCTGTATATACCAACCGACTGGCTCAGTCCAGCGGAACGATAGTGTGATCGGGAAAAGAGGGTTGGGGGGAGAAGTCGACTCACGAAATATTCCGAAATCGAACGACTATTGCCGAACACATTACATTTCCTACAGTCTACAGATCACGAGAAAGGAAGTCGTTTCTGGTGCGGTGCGGGGGGAATGTTTACTGCCAGCTGGACTAGAGGGCTGCTATTGGTGGGAAGTGTGACACGCCAAAGAGTTATGCTACTACAACACAGACTGAAAACATCAGGCAGTTGAGATTAGCCTGTAGTGTGAGCGTCTCTTCTGTGTCCTGTGGGTTTTGTGATAATATTCAATCACAGGTGATTTAAAGATGTCGAGTGTACGTAAACAGGCGAAAACTATTCACAGGGAAGCGCGAGAAATAATATCCAGCGTAGTGAAGCTGTGTGATGAGGAAGCAAGACCCGTGCAACAGACAGGGCAGCCAAATACACGGGTGTATCTAAGGTTTTAATTAAGAAGGTACGGCGAGAGTCAAAAGATAGAGACGAGAAGGGCACACTGTCACCTTTACACACGCCAGGGAAACACCGGCCTAAACCTACTGACATGTCAGTGATAAGGCGGACTGTGCAAGAATTTTACGCAATGCAGAAGAGAGTACCAAGCTGCCCCAAGCCACTGCCCATAATTAAACAGAAAATCGACTTTCCATGGGGTGTTGAATCTCTACGGAATATTTTACATATTTTAGGGTTTAAGTGGAAGACCCTGATTGAAAGGCCGGACATAGTAAACTGGCGAGGGAGGTATTTAGTGAATATTAAGACGCTTCGCAATGAAGGAAGACAAATATTCTACCTAGACGAAAGCTGGGTAGACAGCAATTTAACTTTCAAAAAGTTAAAGGGGTATGCTCTGATGGAAATGCTGGAAAAAGACTGATTATGGTTCACGCTGGATCGCGTGCTGGTTTCCTTCAAGGTGCGGGACTGATATATAAAGCTGGCTCGGCACGTGGCGACTACCATGGTCAGATGAACAGTACAAATTTTGAAAAGTAGATTAGAGAGAAAATGTTACAGAATTTGCCCCCCAGTTCAGTGGTAGTACTTGATAACGCTCCATACCACAGCAGATAAAGCCCCATCGAAATATTCGGTTAAATCTGAAATGATCTCATGGTTACAGCGGCACGGAGTTTTCTGTGATCGAGCTATGAGAAAAGGCCAACTGTAAGACCTAATACTGACAAGGAAACAAAAGAAATATTTTCAAAATTGATCAGTTACTAAACGCCCATGGTCACATTGTAGTTAGGTTGCCTCCATACATGTATGACCTTAGCCCAATAGAACTACCGTGGCCTAAGGTAAAAATTACGTTCGCGAGAATTACGTGAAAGGAGATCTGTCTTTGAAGCGGCTGCTGGATTTAACAACAGACTGCGAAGGATTGGGAAGGATACTGCCAACATGTGGAACAAAAATACTGGGAACGGGACGGGGTTGTTGCTGACGTGATAGACTCAATTATTATTTCCAATCCAAATGACAGTAGCGATGACGAAGAGACTTCTCGTGAAGATATTGAGTCTGAAGTAGCAACTGACTTTTCTAACTCCGAGCACTACGAGGTAATTTTAAAGCTATACTGATTGGAACTTATGAAAGCCTTTTGTCTGTTGTTCCTTCAGTGGTTGTGGAACGAATGCTTTTAGGTTGGCTAGTAGCAGCAGGTCACTCACCGCGAAATCTTGCGCATGCGCGTATATCGCATTCCTACCAGGGCTTATCTCTTGATCTGTGGACTGTACACACAGTGAAGCAGTCTTTCTACACGGCATGAAGGTAAAGTGGTCGCAGGAGATTTTGGCCGGTGGAATATTCAAGGTGAAGGCTAGTAGGCAATTAAAGAGTACCCAGTCCCCAAAACGGTGGAGGGCGTTAGAACATTCCTGGGCATGGCATTTTTTCACGGGAGGTTAATTCCAAATTTTGCTCAGATAGCAAAGCCATTGACACAATTAACTAAGAAAGAAGAAAGATTTGAGTGGAAGTCCCAATGCCAAAGTGCATTCGATGAACTCAAATTTAAGCCAAGTACAAATCCAGTACTGGCGTACCCAGATTTTCGGTTGCCATTCATACTTAAAACTGATGCATCCAAGATGGCGGGAGCTGCAATTCAGGGCGGAATAGAGAGGCCTATTTCGTTCGCTAGCAGAGAGTTCGCCTAAATAAGACTGAGAGAGCATATTCGGCTCTTGTCTGGGCCACCAAGTGTTTTCGATGCTATCTAAACAGACGAACATTTTTGATAATAACAGGCCGTGCTGTCCGACGTTCTTGCATAATTTTGCAGACAACAATGGCCGTCTGCGGTTTGGCGGATTTTGATTTTACTGATGAACATACCCCAGGCTCAAAAGTCGTGCCCAAGAAGCAAGAAGTGCTCAAAGCACAGTTCAGTGACCCGTTTTGTGGACGACAGAAAAGAAGTCATTTCACAAACAAAAGCGAATTCTTTCTAGACTGGGACGGAGTCGTGTATCGTCGTCAGGTTGGTAGGCAAGCCTTCTTGGTAATCCCGGAAACTATCTTCGCTATTCATCCAGCACGGAATTAATCGGTCTTAACCACTGGTGGTCGAATAAGAGACAAATCTCAGGGAGGAAATTAATTTCAATCCTAATCACAGATAAAGGACGGCCATTTGTATCTAATTTCTTTAAGGAAACTAGCAAAATTTTGAGAGTCAGAAAAGTGCAGAGTCAGCGTATAATGTAATGGGAAACGAAATGGTGGAACGTTTTCATAGTTCCCTCCATGATGGTCTTTCAAACTATATAGATGGAACAAGTACCAATTGAGACATAGTAGTACCATTTTTCTTGATTGCATTTAGAGCCACACCCCATAGCACCACCAGCTACAGCCGCTTCTATCTGATGCGCGGTAAGGAAACTAATCTGCCCACTCAGAACGATCTGCAAGCCAAATTGACAGAGGAATTACTAAACTCTGAGCACGCGACAAGATTAGAGAACTTAAAATTTAGTTTAGAAGAAGTCGCGAAGGAAAATAACCGGAAGTCCCATGGAAAAAATAAAGAAACTATGACAAAAAGCTTAACTTTGAAATTGGTGATGAGGTGTATTTGTCATGGACCCATTGAACCAAACCTGTCCAAAAGAAAAATAAATTCGGCGAAGGGAAGTAAAAAACCGAGACCAAAAAGAAGTCATTCTGTCGCGAACGATGTGGAGTGAGGAGGCTCGCGAACCACTAACGCCACTCGAACCCCAGGGTACCGATGACGCACGTCAGCCAGTGACTCTCAGGCCAGCACAGCCTCAGTGGACGGGGACCCCAGCCACACGCAGAGCACCACAACTATGCGGGATCCAAACTATGAACCTTCTAGTTCGCCTCGCTCGAGACGCGAACTAGAGGCCACACCGCTAGGACCCCCAGTTACGAGAGTCCGCGCTAGACTACAGCTGATCACGCAGTTAGATCATTCAGCATCCGAGTCTAGAAAGAACGCCTTCACCGGGACATCAACACGAAGATACAATCACATGAAAATCGTACACAAGAACCTGGTACATAGCAATCCCTTCAGATTCTTGTATCCTCTTCACCACAATAATTTGTTACGGAAAACCAAAAATATGCACGCGGTCATCACGTAAGATCAACCGTCCTAAGAAATGTAAAAACCCTACCCAGAGAGCACCCATCGAAATTCCGAGAAACCTTTAGTCGAAGCAACTTCACTAGAAAACAATACAAATGACATTCAGCTGAAACAAGAAATAAAGCGACGAAGAGACGCCTCAGGAGGAGAAAGCCGACAAAATACAACAAAATTAAATTTTGGAAATGTGGCCCAATGTAGCAACGGAATATACCAGACGTTATGAAAACAGGAGGTTCCAAAGATGAAAGAGTGGACATCTTCCAGGAGCTGACGCTTCGACACGCACTGCACAGCAAAGGAACAAATAAACAGCTACGCAGGCGCAGGATATGAGGAGCTGTCACACTGAGAAGCTATAGGCTCGAAGCCAGCCACTGAAGTAGGTGGCCAAAGAAGATCCAGTTCTCAGAAGAACTGGGTGTACACGAAATGCATGCACCTAGTTAACAGCCTAAATTATGCATAAATTACAAATGGAGTAAAACTGCAGAGAATTTCTTTATGTTAACGAAAGTGAGGACACTTTTCATTGCAACATCCGCTGAAATATCGGATGTTCAGTTCAGATTGGGAGAGACTCATGACGATGTCTCATCCCCGGTTATCAAAATATGTACGTGGACGGAGGCGGCCAACTTACTACGAAACTGGTGACACTGAGTCAGCGCGGTCCGGGGTTCACCCTGAATGAACTTCAGTCCCAGACAGGTTGTCAGATTTACTAGCCCCTTGTACCCATGTGTTCTGAGAGTGTAAGGGATGCTGCAGGTAACATAGGAGGAGCTTAAGCTGAAACACGAGCCGCGAACCTTCGGATAAGGGATAGAACATAAAGATTTTTTCCCTCCGGTACTTGTGGGTTATCGGGACACATCGCTTTAAAAATAGGTTAGGTTAGGTTAGTGTAAGATTTGAGGTTTTCACAGCGGTGAGTATGAAGATTTCTGTCTTCTGGGTTGTTGCACTGTGTAGTATGGAAGATGTTTACCCTGATGACGGAGGCAGTATGACTTCTGAAACGTTGGTTAACATCGACCAGACTACACAGCGCAACAACCCAGAAGACAGAAATCTTCAGGTTATGTTAGGTTAGATTAGGTTAGATTAGATTAGTTTAGGTTAGGTTAGATTAGATCAGGTTAGATTAGATCAGGTTAGGTTAGGTTAGATCAGGTTAGGTTAGGTTAGGTTGGGTTAGGTTAGGTTAGGGTTGTTGTTATCTGTTAGTTCGTTCAGTTATTTATTGCTATCCACACACATTAACCTAACCTGTGGACAGCAATAAATAACTGAACGAAGTAACAGATAAAAACAACCCTAACCTAACCTAACCTAACCTATTTTTAAAGCGATGTGTCCCGATATCCCACAAGTACCTTCCCTCCTTATGGGAGATTGAGGCAACAATTTTATTATCTTGTTTGCCCAATCGTAGTTACCTCTCATCTCCTCCCTACAGGTGTACCCCGGCTGCTACTCCTAGTTCCTAGTGGGCTTTGCTCTATGGCTGCACGTATCTGACCCTGATTTCCTGGAACGTTTAAGCCCCCCTACTTGTTCTGCTGGTTACCAATTTTAGTCGTGTATCTTTATTGCTTAAGTCATCACCTGAGGCGTGAACATTAGTTATTATTCTTGGCTTGGAACTATGGCTGTGACGCGGTTATATTCCTTGCATGCTCTAAGAGTTCTAAGTCAACAATTCCTACAGATTCACAGCAACAACGAAGCAATATACAAATAAGTAGGCCTAACGTTACTGATCCAGCATTCGCGATTATGGTTAATTGGTGGGTTTCCATTCTTGTTCCTGTATCAACTCATCTACCTTATGGTTGGCTAACTTTAATTCATCCGTGTGTGCGAGTATGTTCTTTATGGGCGTTCTTATAGAAGTTGAATCTATAAGCTTGTTGCTTTCGGTCTCACAACAGTCCATGGTTAGAGTCAAAGGTGGTATTACGTCTTTATCTGTGTTATTTGCATAACCTTCTGTGAAAGATCTGGTTAAGATTTGCTATTCATAACCAGTACAGTCCTTGTAGAATGTGATTTTACCATTCTCCTTGATTTTCACGTCGTACGGCTCCTGATCCCGGCAAATTATAGTTCAATGAATTGGCTCGGGTGCGACAAATGTCCACACGTTACCCTTTAACGGAATCCACAATGTTTCCTTAAGTTCAATAATCCGCTGTGAGCAACTCTTTGGAATGTCTCGAATAGATTGTAACATTTGCACTTCACTTTCTGTGGATGACTGAATTCATTGAAGAGAAAAGTTCTAATTCCTGCATGATTTTACAATGTGATCATTCTCCCTTGCTTAAACTAACAGCGTATTATTTGGTGGTATCTACCACAAGCACTTCCTTATCTGGTTCCATGAATATGTACTTGTTACTGTTCTTATTCATCCCGACGGGAAATGATAACACTCTATAAATATTATACGTGTAACGACTTACTAAAGTTACTCTTACAACATATACTAACTTACTGACTATCAAATATACTTCGGTGTCTAATATCGTAATTAATTGGTATGTTTGGGCGTCGCTCAAGGTTACAGGGACATGCAAATCCCTCCGAAAGTCACTCTGACTGGATTTAAAAATTCCTAACAACCGAGCAGGCGACAAGACATGTGGTTGAATAATGCCCTTCAGACCGCTTGTATAATGACGTCATATTCACGCCCTATTGGTATGGCGTGCTTGTTCAAGGCCACTAGCAGCGATGTGCACGTGTACTTGTGTATGATCCACCCTTTCTCCTTGTCAATCTGGTAACTGACTGCCATAAGACCCTTTGCTAATACAGCTTCATTTCTAGCTACGTCTTGTAACGCGTAGTTAACTAACCTCAGCGTAGACTTCGCTACAGTCATCTGTTCCTTGGATAATTTAATAAGGTCCATCTGTTCAGTCTCCAGTTGTTTTATCTTCCTATTGTAAGAAGCTTCATTTTCGTCGTCTAAAACTCCAAAGATGGCGTGCGAAGCTCTTCCTATCAAATTTACTATCCCTCGTTTCCGCCTATGATTTACATCATCTGATCTGGTTATCTGGTTCACGAGATCACGCAAATGCTTATACTTGCTTAATTTCCTATCTGCTTCATTGATCATCATTCGACAGCTAGTTACATTCATCCCCAAGGGTGCTATCATGTTTCTTACAAAATCCCAAAGTTAATGCTATGTATTTTTCTCTCATGTCCAAATTCTCGCTTGCTTGGCGAGTGTCTACATACGTCACCACTTTCCATTCGCTGCTGTAAAGACTTGCTTCTGCCTGATGTTCAAAGTACAACCCTGGAGCGCTCGGAATATCCTCTACTCGAATATCAAGAGTCAGGTCCCGGTATCGCACTTAGTGCGGAAACTGCTAAAAGTGCCCACATCTGCAATTACGCATAAAAAGTTTTCAGTAAATTTGTATGCATCCCAATTTCCTTTGGCCCTTTTCCTTCTCTATCCTCTTGATTTTGTATGGCCCAGAGCTTGCTGCCTCTAACTTGCGGCTGCGTCCACCTCTAACCGAAAAATCCTTCATTAGAACAAGATCGTGAACCTTAAATTGTGGAGTGTGAACAGTTTTGTCGTAAGACTCCTCACTCCTAAGTTTTGATGACTCCAACTTGTTTCTTGCCAATGTGTAACCGCTCTGGAACCTAGCCTTCAATTCTCGCACGCGTAAAACCCGTATCCTGGTAAATTTTCTAATCGTCCAAACATGAGCTTAAAGGCTGTGAAGTTTGTAGAACTATGAGGCGCAGTGTTATGAACAAAAGCGGCGTATCTCACCCACTCGTCGCAGTCACTCAATTCTTTATTCACAAAGCATTTCCCATTGGGTTTGCACAGGATTTTCATTTGTTTCAATGGGAGGAGAGATTAAAATAAACTTGTTCACCCAATTAATTACAAAACCAAACCAAAATGAAGTATGTTCTTTGTGTTTTTCATCTTATCTACTGCGTTTACCTGTATTTTATATAAGTTAAGGAATAAAATAGCATAAAATGATACATGCAATTCCTAGTTTGTTTTCGGAGCTGTTTTTCTAGTGCAGAGTATAACTAATTATTCTTTTGGCATTTCTCCTTATAGGTCATAATGCCAAACGTTTATGTGAGAAAGTCGAATAAAGGATCTTGGTCAGAGGAGGATTTGCGACGAGCTATAGAAGCTATAAAAATGACTCTTTCACCATAGAAAATTCAATATTTCTGAATCCACCTTGAGAAATAGGCTAAAGGAAAATGTTTTTGAAAAGCATGCTTTGGGTCCAGATTCGCAAATATGTGTCGATTCGGAAAAGAAATTAGCCGATCACATCAATAAACTTCAGGCATTTGGGTTCGCGCCAACACAACGCGATATAAGAATTATGGCATACTCTTTAGCAGAAACACCGGGTATTAAAGATACTTTCAATACCGAACAGAAGATGGCCGGGAAAGTTTGGTTCGCATCGTTTATGCGGATAAATCGTGATTTAAGCGTCAGAAACAGTCGAGCAAGAACAGAAGGCATGAATCGTGAGGAAGTTAAGAATTATTTCAGTCTTATGACATCTATTTTGACCGAAAACGATCTTCTGCGGAAACCAGGCTGCATCTGGAACTGCTACGAGATTGGGCTACAATTGAATAACGAATCACTATTCTGGCTTGTTGCAATGCGGAGAGGCAATTTTTACCCCCTTTCTGTATTTTCAAAGGCGTTTACGCAAAACCTCAATATGAAAGGGGCGCACCACCAGGTTCAGTAATAAAGATGAGGAGAGAGAGCGCTTATATCAGTAGTAAATTATTTATGGATTGGATGACTCAACATTTCATTCCACGAAAACCGCTAGGTAAAAATTTGCTGATACTTGATGGCCATAGTTCTCATATGAACAGCCCAGACATGCTGCAAGTCGCCGCAGATAGTGATGTTATCATCCTTTGCTTGCCAAGTCACACAACCCATTATCTACAGCCTTTGGATCGGGTTGTATTTAAGCCTTTCAAAACCTATTTCAAAGATGCTTGTGAAAAGTTGTTCACGGCTCGATAAGGAACAGGAAGAACTACAAGAGAGGATTTCGGCGAACTTTTAAATTCAGCATGGTCTCGCGCCGCTAACGTTCAACTCGCAGCTTCTGCCTTCCGTGCCACTGGCATTTATCCTCTAAACATAGATGCAATTCCCGAACACGCCTATTTGTTACCCTGTGATGTAGATGCCCAACAAGGAAACACTGAACAACCTCATACTCCGAGCAGACCTTCGGTCACAACTCCGACTTCTCCATCCGCTCAAATTCCTGTCTCTCCTGAATGCACACCGACCACATCAACGGTTCCCTCCTCAGACGTTTTACCCAATTGTCAGCCGTCAACATCTACGCAAGCTAAGGTGACCCCAACAAAAGTTTTAAAACAAATTTCACCTTTTCCTCACAGTTTACAGCAAAAAGGAAGCGGAGTGCGACAAACGTTACTGGTCCTGAGTACATGAACACTCAGAAAGAAGTACAAGAACGTAAAAGAAAGAAGAACGAAGCAGCTTTAAAAAAGAAGAAAACAGCAAAAGATAAGACGAAACAAGGAGTGACTGTGAGGTCTCGGCAATCTAAATTAACAAGAAAGAAACAAAGTACAGGCCGTAGAAGGTTTAAACGTGATTCTCCTACACCATCGTCAACATCTGGCGAAGCCAGCGATGGAATGGAACTTCTGTCAGTCCACGTCAGAGAAAACAGAAGCGACGAATGCGTAGAGTGTTTAGAACATTACTCCGTTACGACTTCAAAATCGGACTGGATAAAATGCATCTCATGCGGTAGATGGCTTCATGTGTGACCAACAGTGTATTGATTGCGGTCGAAAGAAATCCGGCAGAAGAGAAGAAAGTAGCAAGAATTTGTATTAGAATGGTATCCGGAGTATATAACCCTTTTCGGGATCTCTGTCCGACTTAGTCCTCCTTGTACTTTACGCATATTTTACGTGATCTGGAGTCAAACTGAGGCTGGCAAACAGTGTCAGCCTATCATTCAAGATTTCTTCTTTGCACTAGTTCTATGCTAGTTTTTCTGGTAAGACTTTGTGTACCTGATAACAGTAAAAGGAGGCAGGAGAGAAAAGTCATTTTATTCTGACACATGTCTAAAGGAAGCCAGGATTCCACACCAAGTGTTTTGCCATACATCTTATAGTAAAGGAATACCATCGGGTGTGTTGCTGTCATATTTACTTAGAACAAAAGTATTTCATATCTGATAAAGTTATAAAACAGTTATCCCATTTTCCCAGTAAGACATTCTATTTTTTAATTATTTTTGGCGCATAGAGCAATCCACCACTGACATGTGCATATTGTTTCGTCTTCTTATCAAGCATTCTTTGTGTGTAGTGACTTCATTTTTTATACTTCGCGTTCTGTTTCACTTTCCTGGTGTTGAATTTGGTCTTGACTTTTCGAAAACAAGTAGGACGAAAGAAAGCGTAGCTCTGAGAATGTGTAAGCCAACGACAGGAAGCAGATAGGCACCGCTTATTACGCATTTCACTAGCGATAGTGGTACAGTCCGTGAAAAATATTTCACATGGTCAGAATTCAAATAAGAGGAACTGTGATCCTCTCATCAGAACATATTTTCACCATATTTAGCAAAGTTTCTTCTGTTCTATGCAAGTTATAAAAGAAAATCAAACCTGTTCATAATAGTAGTTGAATTTATACAGTTTGTGGTATTTAAATAGACCAGAAAAGAGCCATAATGGTATTTAAAACGGACCGCAAAGGGTTAATATTAGTAATTAAGTACGTTTGTTGTTTGATTCAGTTTTTGTTTGATTAAGTGTGTTTCTTCTCTTGACTTACAATAGGCCGACTTAACGTTCTTAAAATTACGAAGAATAATATGTGTGTTTTTGAGTATAAACAGTCGGATACAATTATCTATTTATTTTCTGTAATAATAAAGTTTCTAATTAATTTTTTAATAACAATTTCTAATAACGTTTGATCGAAATAAGTAATTCAAACAATAAACCATCTGTCCTACCCATGTGCGCAATCTCACCTACACGGTTAGGAGAGATTGCGTAAAATCGAATGTCTGAAAAAACTGCATTATCTTATCAAAAATTGAAAAAAAAATCGGAATATTGTTCATTAAATATGCCTAACATACCAAAGAACACATGTGTACACTTACTTACGAAAATACATAAACTTTCGATTTTTAGTGATTTTTTCCCGAATTGTACGCAATCTCTACTCGCTTTACCTTATTCCTAAAGGTTTCACTCAGAGAATTACGTCTTAAGTAAAACAAAAGACTAGCACGACATTCTCTACATCCTCGCGGTTTGCTGCTTCAACGGTGCTGCTACCATGAATTTAGACAATTCATCCCGTTTGGTTAATATGGATCGATTACCATTATGGCTCACATTCAGCGGTCCTGCTATATCAATACTGCATTTCTCCATTACACCTGTTGGTGTGGTGGTCAATGTTTGCGGTATCTTCGTATTGCGCTGATTCAGTTTATTCTGCTGGCATTTCGCGCATCTTCTGATGTAGTGGTCAATATCGGTTTTTATCCCTTCCCATGCCACATACTGCCTTATTCTGTGATAGGTAAGGTTCAAGCCGACATGTCCCCCGATAGTGCTTTCGTGCTTATAATTTGCTGCTTTTCCTTGTAGCCCATTATCTCTGTCCCTGAACCCATTTCATTTGTAAGTTCCATGTTTTTTTCGGGTATTCCTGACTCATATTTGGGAACAACAATAACAAATCAAAATGACACTCATGAGGAAGTTAGGAGGAGATTAAATTCTGGAAATGCTTGCTACTTCCCAGTTCAAAATGTTTTTTCTTCCGGTCTGATTTCTAAGAACTTCAAAATTAAAGTATACAAAACAATAATCTTGTCTCTTGTTTTGTATGGGTGCAAAACATGGTCTCTCACTCAGAGGGAGAAACACAGATTGCAGGTGTTTGAGAATCGGGTGTTGAGGAGGATATTTGGGCCTAAGATAGAAGACGATAGGGTCTGGAGGAAACTGCATAATGACGAGCTTAAAAATCTGTACTGCTCCCCCAATATTGTCAGGGTGATTAAGTCAAGAAGAATGAGATGGGCGGGGCATGTAGCGCCCATGGATTGGACAAGAGGTGTGCACCGGGTACTGGTTGGGAAGCCTGAGGGGAAGAGACCTCTAGGGAGACCTAGACGTAGATGGGAGGATAATCTCAGGCGGGATCTATGGGAGATAGGAGTTGAAGGAGAGTGGATTTTGTTGGCCCAGGACAGGGTCCGGTAGAGGGATTTGGTTAATTCGGTGATGAACCTTCGGGTTCGGTAAGCCATCTGGTTGGTTGGGTCCACTATTTGGGAAGTCTGAGGAGAAGAGACCTCTTGAGAGACCTAGACGTAGATGGGAGGATAATCTCAGACAAAGAACAAATTTAAAAATGTTAGAATTCTTCTTGCCCCACTTTTCACAGTGCTGAGGCCACACCTTTCCTCCGACCACTGTTTCGTCTGTCAACAGGAAATGATGTCAATTTGCCCGAAAAAACCAATCTCCTACGTCGGAAGTCGATACCGCCTTTCATCACACTTTTGAAAGCAGAGAAGACGCGTGGAACAAATAACGCTTTGGCCATGATCGAGAAGTTGACATTTTTCGATTTCCTGGCCGCAGAAAGCTTTTAAAGTTTTGAAAATGGAAAAGTTGAGATGTTGGAGAAGAAAAGTTTTATGGCCCTCTAACTGCACAATGACGTCATTTTTGCCAGCTGTCTGCGTAGCCTTCAAATTCTTTCAATGCCTCGTGTCCATCTCGGACAAACAACGCTCTGTTTCTCCTTTCTGGGTTTCATTTTTAGTCACTTTCGCCGCGCGGTCTGTGGCGTGGGCCTTGTGCAACACAAAACAAATGCACATATTTCACCATGCGTTCCTAAATTCACATAATTTTAATACGCTCTTTATGTCAGTAAGTAAATGTCTATATTGATCTCACCGAGACTTCAGTGTTGCCTCTCGTGTCGAATCATGGATGAGTGCGTTACGTGAAAATGTGCTCCTAACCCAACTCTCACAGCAGGGGCTCAGAATACATCCACGGGAGCAGTTCTTCGAGACAGACAGAACGATCCCAAAAGCACAAAGAGTTAAACAATGTCAAACGTGTATAGCAGACCTGTCCATCGTTTTTTTGTTGTGCGGGCAATTTCGACAAAATTTGGTCTGCAAGCGGACAACATGAAGTTCGATACATAATATGTTTTATGCATAAATATACGTATAATGATAACACGGGAAATTCCCTAGTTTTTAAATAGCGCCAGGATTGTCCAAAATTCATATATGCTACTGCGTCCAAGGATACTTAAAAAATATCTTATCCCTGGGGAGACAACCCAGGAGAAATTATTACCTTCTATATGCTACAAAATAGGGGCACAGGGTTGGCCATAATGTAAAGAATGCTTCAATGCCGTTATTTCCAACAATGTAAAGGTGTAACATTCTTGATGCCTGAACAATGCCTGTCTACAAAATACGTACTTCATTGTTTTAAAATATTGTATTGTTCGCTTTTGCTTGCAGTTTTTAGAATGATCTTATTGTCATCTGTATCTAAATATTTTACCAAGTTCTTAATTAACTCTGATCAACATCACACTTGGTGGGCTCCGGCATCCCGAACAATATGTCCTCATCTCTTCCTACCTTGAGCTACCTTCTTCCGTAGCTTAGTTCGTCGTAGTCTTTCATACCTATTCCGAGGCCAATTATCGGGTTTCTGGACAACGAAATATTTTCCGGGAATCAGGTCATCAGCCTAATGCCCCAACCCCCAACCTGGATCAACCCGTACTTGTGACAAACTGCTATCGAGTCTGGAGGAGCACCATCAAGTAGCTTGAATCTCATGTTGCTTCTAGGAAATATCAGAACAGACGGAAGAAACAAGAGAAGACATTTCTGCTGATGATGCCCTTCTCTAAGATGAATTTAGGCAACTTATGCTGAACCAGTCAGGCCAACTCATCGCAGTTAAATACACAACGTGAATTAAACTTTATGCACAGCACCAGAGGAAAAACTTGATAGAGCCTCTGGAGTAACTCTTGCTGCCAATATGCCTTGAGATTTCTGTGAACTCTGGTTTTGGTGTCAACTGATAAATCTTCGCAGCCATTTCCAGTACTCCTTACCTTGTTGTACGTAAAATAAATAAGAAATATTATTTTATGTGGCGAGATCAAAGGCCATTCTCTTGATATCTTTCAGTGTGGGTCCAAAAAATTTGATTTACATCTTAGGATAGTAACTGGATAACTCTTCAAGATATTGGTTGTGCCTCCCTAGCGTTCGATTTATTTTCCAAAGCTGACGTTGCTAATTCAAACACTTTTTTTAGGATTGTATCAATCCCTTATGCTTATTCCTTGCAGCTCTAATAGCAACCCAAAAGTCAATAGAATATCTGAGATCTGTGTGCTTAATATCATCCACTTCGAAAACAAATGCAACTGATTGCCACAAGTAAATAATGACACCCGCTTTCAATTAACACCTTGTCATTAAAATTACATAAAATGTAAAACGTTTACATAGCAGAAATGGATCTTTGTAATTAGCTTTCGCCTTGCAACAATGTTACAAACATAATCTCTATATGAGGAGTTCTCATACTTTTTCACTGGCGTACCACTAATTCTAATTTAACGCATTAAATGTACCACTAACCAATTTCGTTCAGGCAAAATTTATTTATGTTAATATTATCTTTTTATTTTCTTTCTTAGTTCACGTACTAATCAACATTGGCTCGTGTACTGCCAGTGGTACGCGTACCATAGGTTGAGTAATGCTTCTCTATACAGTTTTCACTCAACTGACAAAACTGCACGTCCCGCAAGTGTTGTAACCCAACAGGAGACTTCACTAATCAGCTGTGCCAATTCGGTGGCAGATGTAAGTATATGGGGAGGAGGTGATTTTATTCAAATCCCTTCTAATTTTTATACCAATTTCACAAATATATATTAAAATTTATAAGACTGATAAATTTATTTGAAACGCGAATAAATGGATGTAAATATGGCAAAAGACTTATTATATTATGGAATCAGTATTGTATAACAGTTCCTCGCCAATAACAAGAGTCGATATCCTTTCACATAGGTCATCAAACCAAAAAAATAATCCTTTTAAAAACATAAAAACTCATACAAATTTAATAGCACCCTTTAAATGATGTAAAAATATATAAGGACAGTAACATTTACCAATTGGCTACCACCATCCAGGATTTGATGTTCTCACGGCAGTAAGTACGAAGATGGCTATCTTTTGGGCTGTAGCACCTTGCAGTCTGGTAGAAGTTTACCAAAGTTTCAGGGTTCCCTGCTGCCTCTGTCATCAGGGGACGTGTACTTATCGCCCTGATGATGCAGGCAGAAGGGAACTCTGAAAATTTAGTAAACTTCTACCAGACTGCAAGGTGCTACAGCCCAAAAGACAGCCATCTCCTTCACCACCTTAGCACTTAAGACAGAGTCACTGAAGAGAAACATGCCTGAGGATTGAGGCAGACAACACCTCTGAAACATCAGTAGATATCTATCAGACTGTACAGTACAACATCCTAGGAAGTGGCATTTTCACTCTACAATACATAAATGTTACCCTCAGTGGACTAGTTGTTAGCATGCTTGACACTGGACCCAAGGTTCGCGGGTTCATACCCGGCCAAGGTCGATGGATTTAAAGGATGATAAAAATCCGTAGCACAACTTCGTTTGGAGGGGAAGTAAAGTCGGCGGTCCCATGTCGTAGACTTACGGCATGTAAATGAACCTTGCTAGCATGATATGTTTCATGTTTCATCAGCAAAATTCAGTGGCCATTTCTCACCCAAGTCTCCTGTTTCACTCCTATATGGCTCTGGCTGTCAAATCAGGATAGAGTATAAATTGTGCAGAGTTAGTGGGGTCACTTACTAGTCTCGCTAGCACCGGAACGCCCAAACGGGAATTGACGGACACGGAAAATGAAATACTTAAATGATTTGTGTAGAAAAAAGCAGCCTTCCTTATATTACCATTCTCAATCGATCTGGCAAACATGATAATCAGGTGAGGCAAAATGACACTCTATTATTGCTGATACGGAGAATTTGTAAGCTGATGAATTCTCCTCTACTTTATCCTCCTCTCCTCCTGATTCATTGTTGGCACAGAGAATTCACAAGATCATCCTCTTATTTTCCTCCTTCCTGCTCCTTCTGCATCACTGCTGGCATGGATCATTCAGAAGAATATGCATCATGTTCATTTTCATCCTCCTGGATAATTGTTGACGTGGAGGATTCACAAGATTCATCCTCCTCTATTATTGTTGACAACTGGGCAAACGCCTGGAACATTAAATATCATAACAGTTCTTTTCTGTTTCTATAAGTTAGCAAGTTATGAACTGTATGCACGTAATTCTAAAAATGTCACATTAGCAACGACAGAGTTGTCTGGGAGAATCGACATACAGAAAGAATTTGCTGTTCACATGACATTTCTTATGCAATAGACAGAAATTGTTACGTAAGTATCAATACAAATAGTAAATGTGTATATAACCATACAGGCACAACAAAAGTTGCTTATATTTTCAAACATACGTAAAAACTGAATTTGGGTATAGATGCTGCCACCTCAGAAATTTAGAGCTTTTTTGCTCTGATGGACTGCAGCACTAGAGAGTATGAGAGAATTTATAACAATTTCTCAAACTTAAATTAAAATTTATAAGATTGATTAATGCATTTTAAAGTTGGAGAGATGGATTAATGGACATTTCACACAGCTCTTAAACTCTTTACCAAACATTTTTATTGGTGGAACCACTTGATCATGCATGCAGAATACCGAAAACGTGTTATTTTCTACTCCAATAAATTAACAAGTTAGAACATGTATGCATAGAACAATAATTCTATTTCCACCGCAGAATGTGAACTTTGCAAATGGCATCAGTGTTAGTAGACTAATGTTTGGGATATTAACCTTTGAATAGGGGTATGTTGGTTAGTTGATATCATAACACAGGATTCCCCAATGTTTCTCTAAGCTGCATGAATTTCCACTCAGGAAACACGTAAGTAGTCATGTTAAGTCTTTGTTATTTTCTACATTCAAACAAAATTGGAATGTGCAGACACATTTCAATAAAACTCTCCAATAACCAATCTAATGAATATCTGTTCAGAGGCTCTTGAGTTTTACATGCAGAAAGACAGACAACGTAAAACTAATAGGCATAACTCTTATAACTACCGATTGTGAACATAACCAGAGAAAAAGTATAAAACTTAGTAATAATTTCAGACTTTCTTTCTTTCTTTTACATCTGACCAATCCCTACGAGTTTCTTGGTTTTGGCGAGTCTTTGCAATCACCTGCAATAGTTTTAAGACTCAACTGTCAAGAAAAGAATTAACTCATTAACACACTGAGAGGTATATGGCAATGAGTAAGATTCATCACTGTTAAATAAGCACACATAATTATACATAAACGGAGTGGAATTCAAACCCATGAAAGTAGCGTTAACTCCAGCCTAAATCTGACAACTCTTTGGCAAATACTGGCCACGGCTCATTTCTTTCTATTGCCAAATGGTCTTTAAGAAACAGACTACAATTTAGCTCACAGTGGCCACTTATAAAAACAGCACTGTATCTAACAAAAGCTATTTCATTCTAGGTTAAAATTTCTATGTAGTGAGAGAATTCCTAAAATAGTACTTGAAAATCCACAATTTTTCAACTATGACAGTTCTGAAGAAAATAACACCGGTGTCATTGTCACTAGGAGTGAAAGAGTTATAAGTCATTTATGTTATAGTATGGACATCGTAGCCAGCAAAGGTTCCACACATACCAAGTGCTGATTTACTGTTCGTTTGTCTTTACGTGCCGACTTCTGTAATTCGATGCGATGTCTCGTGTCATCCATTTCCTTCTTTTGGACGTAAGGCTAGGAACAGAAGAAAACAACATTTACACACGTGTGTTACTATACTCTGACATGACTTATAAGATCTTAATTAAATTTGATATTTACAGTACTTTCAAACATAAGGACATGTACGCTTTGTTCTATTCATTTGATTCTGTTGCAAGTGAATTAAATTTGATGAAATTTGGTATTTGGTAACTAAAACCTATATGATAATGATATCAAGGATGTTCTAGCCAGTGAGTACGAGGTGAATTTGATGCTTTGAGAGAAGAGGTTCCAGACTTCAGAAAGCACAAAACACTTTTTGGATATTTGCATCACACTTTGAAGTAGATTTTGAGACAGTGTCAAGAAATGTTCAAGTAGAGCTCAGAGAATTGCAAAGCGTGGAACAAATGAAATTAAAATCTCTTGCAAAAATTTTACACACTATTTCTAAAAATAATCTAAGTTCTGTAAACATAAATGTAACTGAATTATTTGTATTCTCCTACATTTGTGACCAACTGTTTTAAAGAATAACGCATTCTAAATAAACGTTACGGAGAAAAGATAAGGACAAACACGTGAATGTGAATAAACTACTGCCCCCTCTAATATCAGAGTGGATATATCCGACCTGGTGAACCACAAGCAGTACCAAATATCGCATTAAAGGTCAGCAGTTCAAAACTGCCCACACTCCATATAAAATTACATTACACTCATGACATGTTTCTGTATTCTCCATTTCCTCATAAATTTGAATCCAAGATCTGTCTGCAACTGAAACTGAGGGGCATGTTGGTTGATATTATAATGTTAAAGTCTCTTCTTTTTCCTGAGGATTAACATTTCTTTTGACTGTTACAATCAATTCTATCTACTGTTTTTATAATTATATTAATGTATTCGAAAGGCTAGAATTTTGAATGGCTCACATAATCGAAGCAAAACTAAGTAAATGAATGGTGAATGTCATGATTATTCAGTACTCAAGAACACATCCCTTGTGTCTAAAGAAGTATTGGAATAAATGTCACAGTTATTTCACTGCAAATGACATAATTATATTTAGTACATAATTGGCTAGTAAAGCTTGTATTTTGCCAGCAATGAGCATCTAATTTTTCAATATGGCCCTCACTTTGAAAAGTTTGTACATCTCTGCAGTGAGGGATCCAAACTTACCAACTCCTTCTCGACAGAAGGGTCATCCCCTTCCAACCTCTCTCCTAGGTCATCTTCTTTGCCACTTTCCTGGTTGAGGTCCTAGCACCAGAAGAAAATTACAATTAAAGACTTGTGTTACTGGTGTAAAGATCTTCATTAAATTGTACGTTTGCAGCGCTCAAAAAATGTAAGGCAATTTAAATATTGCTTGCTCTAGTCATCTGATTATGCTGTGAATGGATTAATTTAGATTAAGTAAGATATTTAGTTCATATAACTCCAAAAATGATGATAGCAAAGAGTTCCACACTTACCCATCCCAAATTAAATGGATCTCCTAAAGTGGGTCTCCATCTCACTGCTTCAAGACACTCAGTTATGTCCGCGACAATCATACGGGACATCGCGTTCATCTCTGCCACCAAGAGAAAATAACATTTACACTTGTGCGTCACAGTGATCTGTTATTTATGGAAAGGTCTTCAATGAATTTGGCATTTACATTTCTAACAAAAAATATAAGTCCATGTGCGCATTGCACTATTCATCTCATTATGTTCTGAATGGATTAAATTTGACAAAATATGGTATCTATTCTCTACAACCACAAACATATTATGTGGAACAATTACCTTTTGTGAGAGACAAATTAAAATAAGATAGTTAATACACATTTGAATTACCTAAAGAAAATAATACAAAATCTTACGTTGCTTTATTCATTATGCAAGTAAGCATAAACATAGGTCAGCAAATGTTGTCAACTCAGTCAAATGAAAACTCCACTTGCCTGACCTCCCCTTCTCAACAAAAATGGTTTGAAACAACTGATTACAAACCTATTATATACTTATAGATTACTTAAAGATGTTTACAGCAACTCAGACTCCATTACACCAAAAGACACTATGGTACCGAATCCTGAATTACAAAGGACGTAGAAGGAAGGAAGTGGTCATTCCATAATGTAACATACGATCCCAAATTTCCCTGGGGGACTCAGGAAACTCACAAAAAACCATCTGGGCCGAGATCTGAACACACAACCTCCTGAATATGAAGCAGGAGTGCCAACCTCTTCACTACAACATTTGTACGGTTAAGATGTGAGCCAGTACTGTCGGTAACTCCTCGCATCTTAACGTGTCAAAACAGGGCATTCACATACTTATAAACAGAATGAAATGGTGAATCGCAATTGGCTGGTTTGTTGATCACTGTGTGTGTACACATTTGTATTTGTATCTGAAGCATTTATTTTGTTTTATTTAACATATTTATTGATCAAGAATCTTTAAAGAATGTGTTTACACCAGTCCATAAAAACTACACCACCTTTAAACACATACGTTATTTTGGATCAGTGGTACCAAAATTAATATTCCCCATCAAAATATGTGTGCTATTTATTTTGATATACAGACTGTCACACTCTGGTTAGAATAGTACATATCTACTCTCTTACAAACTGCTTAACTGTCTAGTGCATTGTCACTCCTGATAGTTTTGTTCAGACGTGTAGTGTGGTAAAAGTTGAAGATGGCTGCCTTCTGGATTGTAGAACTTTACCGAGGTTTCAGAGATCCTTCCTGCCAAAATCATCACTCTTAAAGATGGAGACAGCAAGGATCTCTGAAATGTCGGCAAACGTCTACCGGAAAACAAGGTGCAACACCCCAGAAGAAAGCCATCTTCAGACTCACTGCCATGAAAACCTCAAATCCTACATGGTAGAAGTTAATAGACATATCAATTTTGATCCATCAACCTGTTGACAAGGGCTTTAAGCACCCCTGAAATGTCAGTTAGAGGGCACTAATACCAGAAGATTGTCAGCTTAACTCCTGAATGTATCTTAAGGAGTCATATCAGTCCACTTCACACTCTTACATAGTCTTCAATTTTTATACCCATATCAACCTAAATCCACATAAGTGTACTAATTCCTCCCTTTCTGTGTATCTGTTCCTTCTTGTACCTACCTTGAATACAAATAAGATGACAAACATCATGACCAGGAACCAAACTACTTTAGTGGAGCAGAAGCATCTCGAGAGGTATGCAGTGCATTCTCGCTCCACAACGTTTATTAGCCAGGCCACATATTTGTCCTTGTGCGCAATGATCGCTGGTGCTGGGCCTCGTAACAAGATAACTGCAACAGAATATTAGACTATTAGTACGATCATCTAAACGCACTTCATATTGTGGTCTCCCTTGACAAAACTGACACTCGTCTGCTCAAGAAATTCCGTTCATGTCATTACTCTATTCGCAAAACACTGCCATTTTAAATTGTCTCTTTTCTCCATGATTTCCAAAAAAGTTGTCAGTGGAACCACGGTTCCGGAGAATTTGACGTAAATACGTCTATACGGAAAGGAAGTTTATATATTGGCTTTATTCTAAATATTTCCTTTATACATGCTTTACAATCGAGATAAGTTTGATTAAGACATTGCTTATTCAACTTCAATTAGTAAGGCTTCAGATGGGTCTGTGGTAGCTGAATGTAATGTAATGTAATGTAAGGTAAAGTAATGTAATGAAATGTTTCCTAGGTAACAAAAATGCCGAGTAAATAGATGTTTCCTAGGTAACCATTGCTGTTTATTTGTTGATAAACAGATGACGTTTCCTAGGTAACCATCTTACACATTTTCGTCACACTTTTTTGCGGAACGACACTGACCCTAAAATATAGACGTATTTACTTCAAAAAATTTCGTGCCCATCCCCCTCTCAACTTTACTGCCTTAATAATCTTCGGAGAATAGCAACCACTGAAATACACAAGAAAATGCTTCGATATAAAGTGACGCTTAAGAAACTCTTCCATCTTCCACTCACTTTAACCATTGATGGATCACTGAACATAAACAGCATACTGTTCTTTGACACCTTGGTCTCTTCACTTTCATGATTTAAATTTCTTTTTGTAATTTTGTCTACTTTTGTACATACGTGGTGGGGGCTCAGAAGATCCTGAAATGCACGACAGAAAGCATTCTCCGAATCTAAACTTTTAACGTATTACATTTTGTCACATTCAATATCGTTGCCGTCTAGCCTATAAGTTTGAATCCACGATCCCCAAGCAGAGTTTATAATGCCTGGAGACAGAAGGAAAGAAATGAATGATTGACTGTCTGCATCATATGTTTCTAGATAGTCATAAGTTAAATTCCGAAATTTCATGGTTTTTTAAAGGTATCTCTGACATTTTCGTAGACAGTTGCAGTGACATTCATCACGTTTTTCTCATTTCACATTTACGTTCCGATAAACGTTTTCAGAACTCGGTTTCACACAAACAAATTAAAAATAATTTTAAACATTACATTTTTCACTTACTCATGTCTAAGTCCTCCATTATTCACAAAACGAAATGATCTAATAACACACCATAAGCATCATACATATAAAACACACACATTTTCGTGGAAACTCAGCTACAATATTTCCAAACACGAGATTATTTTACAATGAACCTAGACACAACAGTGATATAACGTATTATTAACGTGAGGAGGGATTATAAACTTTCTAGCAGAGGCAATTATATCCTAATAAACGTTTTTAGGACTCGGTTACAAATAGACAAATTGAAAATAATGTTATAAATTAAGTATTTCACTTACCTACGTCCAAGCCCTCCATTATTTACCACAAAATTCTCAAATACACCTCATACACAATAAACAAATACGTTTCCATGGAAACAGCGACAATGTATCCAAACAAGAGATTTCTTCGCGGCCAACAATGTTATTGTTACTTCATTTACAACAATAAAATCGAAGTTGTCCTCAGAACTAGTCTTGTAGGGTGGAATTGAGCAGTGAGTGACAAGCCCACTGCCTCTGCACAACTTTTACTCAATCCTGATTTTGTCTACTACAGCCATCTAGTAGGGAATCTGGAGAGACCTGGATGAGAAATGGCCGCTGAATTTTTGCTTACGAAACATCTCGTATCATGCTCGTTAGGTTCTTTTACATGGCTTGAATAGCTGTGCCGGAAGGGGGCAATAGGCCCGTTCCTTGTATAGTAGTTGATGATGATGAAAATCGCAGTTAACTACAAGTATACGTAGTATCTTTGATGTAGCAAAGATTAACATGATTTTAATTTTCTCACAAAGATGTGTTTGCGGCTTCAAATTCGGTATCTCTGTGAAGGAATATTAATATATTACGTGATTGTAAATGCTACCAATGAGGATAACATACACAGAAAAGTGGGTCCATATGTTCATGTTGTATTTGGACTAAGAATGGAAAAGTAACATGATATTTCAAAAAATTTCATAACGAAAATTAATATTTTGTGTAATTCGTGTTGTCGCATCATTTGGGGTGGACACATGCACTGCGCATGGCGAAGCAGAGAATATGAGGGTATGGGTAGATTGGATTCATCTGGCTGAGGATTTGATTCATTGTAGTAGATGTTTGTGATCTTTAAAAGGTAGGAAATTGCATGAATGGCTGAGTGGCTCAGTTTATGAAGAGCAAACCGTCCATTTTCTCTAAATCAAACACCATGATTTAAGCCCACAAAAAAATTCATATTTCAATTGTGTGTTGTAAACTAAATGAAACGGCGCCTGTGATTGTATGAAATCTTGCTACACCGAGACTACAGATCCTACATACGCTTATACAAAAATGCAGTATAATATTTATCAATACTAAAATCAACGGCACTTTATGTTTTGACGAAATGAAGCTAGACATTCTTGTTATTGACTAGTATTTGAATTAAATAGCTTCAGCCCATTGTAATTACTTTAATGCATAATGTTTGGTGTGCATGAATACTAGATTTCACCACTTTTGTAAATTTAGAATTTAAGGTTATGTGGGAACAAGGTTACATCTGTTAGAAATATGCTATGCATACAAAAGTTACATGAGCGTGTGATGAACTTGGTCCTCTATTTCACTGCCAGGGATAGAGATATACCGGGTCTACAATTTATGAGGCTGCGGTCGTGCTTGCACGACTCCCGCCGACATCAACAGAGCGCCGGCCGACCAAGCAATGCAATCACGACCGCAGCCTCATAAATTGTAGACCCGGTACTATGTAGGCGGCAGTGTAAGGCCCAGAGCAGAACTGATCAATATGTGTTTCTGGCAGTAATCAAATCCCCGTTGACCAGTACATAACTAGCTTCTTCATGAGCTCAGGATGTAAGGTAAACCAAATGTTACTATAAATATAGTTGTGACCATTTTATTGTTGAAGCAGTTTAGGAAATAAATTCAGATGCCTTTTCTCCTTCAAGTTTTTCAATCTATATGGAGGCTAGTTGGGATACTCTAATTGCATAATATGCAATCTTGTGGTTTCAGTGCATAACATTCATTAGTACTGATTATTACCAAATTAAAACTTGGCAGATACGATCTCAAAGCTTTGACATCATGATGACGTATGTAGTTGCTAATAAACAGCAAATGTGTTTCCTATAATTTGCATGTTTTTGTTATCATCTGCAACCAATCTAAATTAAATATTTTATCAGTTACCATCATGAAAGAGAACTCAAAGTACAGCTTTTTATGCTTGCCTTGTGGTTAAATGAACATCTTATTAATTAGTAAACATTTACTGTTTGAGGAACTTAAAGGGATGTCGTAGTATGAAAATTATAACAGCCGGAAGTCACAACTACTTATCAAAAACTTGTCTTCAATAAACAGTCGTTCTTGAATCAAATGAAAATATTACTCAATTAATCTGATCAAAAGTCATGCGTACTCTTTTAATGCCTCAACAAATTATATCTGAACAATTATTTCCCTTAAAATGGTAGTTTTCTAAGATGTTACAGCCTGTAGTCTGGTAGACACGGATAGACGTTTCAGAGGTGCTCGTTACCTTCACCATCAGGATGATCATAATTGCCTTGGCAGTGGAGCCAGTAAGAACGTCTGAAACATATGTAAATCTCTACAAGGCACAATGTCCGAGAAGACAGAACCAGGACCAGATGCTGATACTTCAGGGTCCTGAGAGAGCTGCACAGTAACAAGGGACAACTCTGATTATCAGCTGGGATAAACATGACATGGACCACCCCTATTTGCTTGCCGTCAGACAGCATGGCATACTATGTGAAGGTGGTTGAGTAGCATACGAGGATGGTCATTTAATGCACCGGACTGGGATGAGAGGATACCATTCTTGGTGCCGGCGTATAGAGCATCAACCCATGACACCTCAACCAAGAAAGCAAACTTCGTTTTGACATTTACAGGAAACACACTACCGCAGATCGCTCGTGTCATCCATTTAGACACAGATGGACAGGTACGTAGTATTCAGTGAATGGGATAAACACATACCATATGGTGCGAAAGATTTATTACAGAATTCTAATGACAATTCCTTGTCAATACCAACAGAATCAATATCAAACCAGAAAAATAATCTTTTTAAAAACACTGAAATTCATATGCATTTAGTAACACCAGTTAAATTAAGTGAAAAACCATCATACTGATACACATAGGAACAAAGATTTTTAACAATTGGCTTCCCAAGATTACCCCAAAAAGTACTTAGGTCAAACCATTTTACAGAGAACAAACATTCTACGAGAACCAATTCAAAATTTTATCTCTCTTTTATGTGACTGTGATGTTCTGAGTTTTGTGCTGACTCAAGTCTTCTGTAGAATCAGAGAATCACACCGTCACCATCTTCAAGCCCTTATTTTCTTACAAGAATCAGTAGAGAAAAATAGTCTCCACCTTCAGGGCTGAATAGCAAGGCCTTTCATAGACACAAAAGCACTGCCACCTCAGTTGGACGATGGAGATCGTCTACAGACACGTACTATCTCAATCTGCGGGGACAAAGTGGCAGCATAAAAAGCATTGCCACCTTGAAGGATGTGAGGTTCTCTCACAGTGGTGAGTACGGAGATGGCTCTCTTCTGGATTGTAGCACCTTGTAACCTGGTAGACGTTTACCAGAGTTTCAGATGTCTTTGCTGCCTCCATCATCAAGGTGATGGCTACTCATCGGCCTGATAGTGGAGGCAGCAAAGACCTCTGAAACTTTGGTAAACTTATACCATTCTTAAAACGTTGCATACCGTGTAGTGTATTAGAATACAGAGTAAACAAACCAACAACTATTAACGCTATGACGGACACTATTGCCATACGCGTTTCGACCTCAAGAGCTGGCATCAGGGAAATTAATACATTTAGTCAAATGGTTCAAACTAGATTCAGAATTAAAAATGAAAACGTATATGACAAGGGTTTTGAAGTGACACTGCACTAGATGCTGTTATTCACAGGAGTAAAACTCGCACTTAGCTGTTGAGCCCGTTGTTCGGTGGTCGTGGCTGGTCTCGGCGAGCTGTAGTCGCGTCGTCTGTACCTGCGAACTCCAGAACCGTGGGTGAGAGACTGTCAGTTGGAAATGCATGGGTATATATAAGCTTGATATCAGTTTGGCCAACTATTGAAAAAATTACTTTCTCCTGTTTAATGCTAGGTGTTTTGTTCGTTAATGATGGCTTTGTGTTTACTACTTTTGTATATATGGAATTTTCTAAGATATCTAGCACTTTACCCTTTGGAGCTATTCTTAATACGTCCATGACATCATCTATGGGGCCGTATCCATGTCCGTTTTCGAGGATCTGTTCCGCATATTTCGATTTTGTTAAATTGAATCTAATGTCGTGGACGTGTTCTTTAAATCTATTTTAAAATCCCTACCGGTTTGGCCAATATAGACCTGCTCGCAACTTCCACATTTTAATTGGTACACACCACTTTTATTGTATGTTATCTTGTTTTCTTGAACTGCATTTGAGTTTTATGGTATTGTTAACTTTGTATGCTACTTTTACGTTTGTGTTTTAGAATATCTTAGTGAGTGTTCTAATGCTAACTAACTAACTAGATGGCTTACCGAACCCGAAGGTTCATCACCGAATTAACCAAAGCCCTCCACCGGACACTGTCCTGGGCCAACAAAATCCACTTTCCTTCAACTCCTATCCCCCGTAGATCCCGCCTGACATTATCCTCCCATATACGTCAAGGTCTCCCTAGCGGTCTCTTTCCCTCAGGCTTCCCAACCAATACCCGGTGCACACCGCTTGTCCCATCCATGCGTGCTACATGTCCCGCCCATCTCATTCTTCTTGACTTAATCACCCTCACAATACTAGGGGAGCAGTACAGATTTTTAAGCTCATCATTATGCAGTTTCCTCCAGACCCCATCGTCTTCTCTCTTAGGCCCAAATATCCTCCTCAACACCCGATTCTCAAACACCTGCAATCTGTGTTTCTCCCTCTGAGTGAGAGACCATGTTTCACACCCATACAAAACAACAGGCAAGATTATTGTTTTGTATACTTTAATTTTCAGGTTCTTAGAAATCAGAAGGGAAGACAAAATATTTCGAACTGAGAAGTAGCAAGCATTTCCAGAATTTAATCTCCTCCTAACTTCCTCATGAGTGTCATTTTCATTTGTTATTGTTGTTCCCAGATATTTGAACTTTGTAACCCTTTCAAAGGATTTATTAGCCACCCTAAGATAATTTTGCCCGCCTGTCTTCTGATGACGAGATACTAACATGTACTTAGTTTTTTCTGAATTTACTTCTGGCCCCACCTGTCTACTAGCCTCTAGTAAAACTTCTGCGTTCCTCTTTATTGTATTCATATCGTCCCCCAATAAATTAACATCATCAGCAAATGCCAATAGCCGATGTGTCCCATTCAATTGCAAACCCTCCTGCCTATCTTGGACTTTCCTGATGGCATATTCTAGCGCAAAGTTAAAGAGCAAGGGAGACAAAGCATCTCCTTGTTTTAGCCCGTTCTTGATGAAGAATGTCTCAGATACATATTTACCTACTCGAATTTTGCTACAGGTTTCATTTAAGCACATTTTTATTAGACTCACTAGTTTCTTTGTTATACCAAATTCAATAAGAATATTATATAACACTTCTCTCTTCACAGAGTCATAGGCTTTTTTGAAATCTATAAATAATTGATGTACGGTCCCACCGAACTCCCATTTTTTCTCTAGCATCTGACAAATGCAAAAGATCTGATCAATCGTTGATCTGTTTCGTCTGAACCCACACTGATGAACCCCAATAATTTCATTCGCATATGGAGTTAATCTTGCCAAGAGAATGTTTGATAGCATTTTGTATGAGGTTGACAGGAGCGAAATTCCTCGGTAATTACGACACTCAGTCTCGTAAAAGTAGCATACAAAGTTAACAATACCATAAAACTCAAATGCAGTTCAAGAAAACAAGATAACAAATACAATAAAAGTGGTGTGTACCAATTAAAATGCGGAAGCTGCGAGCAGGTCTATATTGGCCAAAACGGTAGGGATTTTAAAACTAGATTTAAAGAACACGTCCACGACATTAGATTGAATTTAACAAAATCAAAATATGCAGAACACATCCTCGAACACGGACATAAATACGGCCCCATAGATGATATCATGAATATATTAAGAGTAGCTCCAAAAGGTAAAGCGCTAGATATCTTAGAAAAATTCCATATATACAAAAGTAGTAAACACAAAGCCATCATTAACGAACAAAACACCAAAGATTCTAACGTATTATTTGACCTAGCATTAAACAGGAGAAAGTAATTTTTTCAATAGTTGGCCACCCTGATTTCAAACTTTTATATATACCCATGCATTTCCAACTGACGGTCTCTCACCCACGGTTCTGGAGTTCGCAGGTACAGACGACGCGACTACAACTCGCCGAGACCAGCCACGGCCACCGAACAACGGGCTCAACAGGTAAGTGCGAGTTTTACTCCTGTGAATAACAGCATCTAGTGCAGTGTCACTTCAAAACCCTTGTCATATACGTTTTCATTTTTAATTCTGAATCTAGTTTGAACCATTTGACTAAATGTATTAATTTCCCTGATGCCACCTCTTGAGGTCGAAACGCGTATGGCAATAGTGTCCGTCATAGCGTTAATAGTTGTTGGTTTGTTTATATCAGTGTATACAGTGCTACAACCCAGAAGACACCCATATTTATTTCCACCTTAACACTGAATACGGAGGCAGTCTAGAGAGAAAAATACCTCACAACAGAAAGTAAGAAACCGACCTGCCACCTCAACAGGCTTCTACTAGACTATGTGCTGCACGATCCCAGAAGACATTCATCTTTAATGTATAATAAATAAATGGTTTGTGCAGACAGAAACAGTGCTTATTAAATTATTATCACTCTTGTGGTGGTGATTGTATTGTGTAAAGAAATAAGCACTGTTTCTGTCTGCACAAACCATATGATGCATTATTGTTGGCATGCAAGATTCCAAACAAAAACAACCCCCTTCACTATTCTTTTTGCTTCGCTCTTGCATGTTTCTTGGTATGGAGGAACCAGCGGAAAAGGTTTTTCCTCTTCTTATTTTTTCCTTCTTCCTGTACAACTGCTGACATGGGGGATACAGAAGGAGCATTCTCTTCTATTTTATCTTCCTCCTGCTCCTTCGGCATCGTCACTGGCTTGGCAGATTCACAAGAAGGTGCATTTCCTTCTTTTCCTTCCTCCTGTGTAATTCTTAACATACCAGATTCACAAGAAGATGCATCCTCTTCTCTTGCATCTCCCTCCTGCCCCTTCGGCATCATCACTGGCATGACAGATTCACAAGATGCATGTTTCTTGGTATGGAGGAACCAGCGGAAAAGGTTTTTCCTCTTCTTCTTTTTTCCTTCTTCCTGTACAACTGCTGACATGGGGGATACAAAAGAAGGAGCATTCTCTTCTATTTTATCTTCCTCCTGCTCCTTCGGCATCGTCACTGGCTTGGCAGATTCACAAGAAGGTGCATTTCCTTCTTTTCCTTCCTCCTGTGTAATTCTTAACATACCAGATTCACAAGAAGATGCATCCTCTTCTCTTGCATCTCCCTCCTGCTCCTTCGGCATCGTCACTGGCATGGCAGATTCACAAGAAGGTGCATTTCCTTCTTTTCCTTCCTCCTGTGTAATTCTTAACATACCAGATTCACAAGAAGATGCATCCTCTTCTCTTGTATCTCCCTCCTGCTCCTTCGGCATCACTGATGGTACAGAGGATTCAGAAGAAGAAGAAGAATCTTCATTGCTATCCTCCATTATTGTTGGCAAGGCGACAGACTTCTGTAACATTGAAACATTTTAAGCATGACCCAACATTGTTATGGATGGAACAATTTTACCAAGTACACAGAATATCATAACAGTTCTTTTCTCTTTCTATAAGTTAGCAAGTTATGAAATGTATCCACGTAATTCTAAAAATGTCATATTAGCAACTATGTTCAGTGACGACAGAGTTGTCTGGGAGAATCGACATACAGAAAGAATTTGCTGTTCACATGACACATTTCTTATGCAATAGACAGAAATTGTACGTAAGTATCAATACAAATAGTAAATGTGTATATAACCATACAGGCACAACAAAAGTTGCTTATATTTTCAAACATACGTAAAAACTGAATTTGGGTATAGATGCTCCCACCTCAGAAATTTAGAACTTTTTTGCTCTGATGGACTGCAGCACTAGAGAGTATGAGAGTATTTATAACAATTTCTCAAACTTAAATTAAAATTTACAAGACTGATTAATGCATTTTAAAGTTGGAGAGATGGATTAACGGACACTTCATACAGCTCTTAACCCTTTGCGGTCGTATGTTGGGCTGAGTCCGACATTTACAAATCGGAGTTCCGGTCCCATGTCGGACTGAGTCCGCCACGTACTTTACGCATATTTTACGTGATCTGGAGTCAAACTGAGGCTGGCAAACAGTGTCAGCATATCATTCAAGCCTTCTTCTTTGCAATAGTTCTATCCCAGTTTTACTGGTAAGACTTTCTGTACCTGATAACAGTGAAAGGAGGCAGGAGAGAAAAGTCATTTTATTCTGACACATGTCTAAAGGAAGCCAGGATTCCACACCAAGTGTTTTCCCATACATCTTATTATTATTATTTATTGTTCTGTCTGACGACAGGTCCATATGAACAGGATCCTTCCATCCTTTTCTCGGACTGGGACCTGTTCATATACGTTCTTGGCAGATGATCCAGAAGTGGTATGCCATTGCCTTCTTCTGTGTGTGAATGGAGTATTTGTTGGGATGCCTCGGAGAAACCGGGGAAGCCCCCGGAGGAAAACTCCGTGTTGCCTAGACCACGGCCTTGCCCAACACAAGTTATAAATTCGGGCACCGCCGGGAATCGAACCCGAGACCCCAGGATTATAAGGCCAGCGTTCTAACCGCTAGACCACCGTGGCGGTCATCTTATACATCTTATAGTGAAGGAATACCATCGGGTGTGTTGCTGTCATATTTACTTAGAACAAAAGTATTTTATATCTGATCAAGTTATAAACAAATATCCCATCTTCCTACTAAGAAATTATATTTTTTTTAATTATCATTGACGCATAGAGCAATCTACCACTGACATATGCATATTCATTCGTCTTCTTATCAAGCATTCTTCATGTGTAGTGACTTCATCGTTCACACTTTGCATTCTGTTACACTTTTATGGTGCTGAACTGGTCTTGATCTTCCGAATACAATCGGCGCAACACGAAGCACAGCTCTGAGATTATGAAATCCAATGCTTAGACATCGTATATCTGCATGCAATAAGAGATGTCTATTGACTTGGACTTGCTTTATTCTCTACCAAACGACAGCAAGCACAAAGGCAACACTTACTACACATCTCAATAGCGACAGTGGTACAGTTCGCGAAAAATATTTCACACGGTCAGTGTTCAAACAAAAGGAACTGTCATCCTCCCATCAGAACATATTTTCACCAAAGTTTCTTCTGTTCTATGCAAGTTATAAAAGAAAATCAAACCTGTTCATAATAGTAGTTGAATTTATACAGTTTGTGGTATTTAAATAGACCAGAAAAGAGCCATAGTGGTATTTAAAAAGGACCGCAAAGGGTCAAAGAGGGCTTTTCTAAAACAGGAGCATTGTTTCTAAATTACTATAAAAGTAATTATTACCTTCATTTCTCTGTCATCGCTGCCAATTTCACCCTGTCTCTCTATCATTTCTTCCATTAAATCCAGCTTTTTTTTCTGAAAGAGTGAAATATTTTAAATATCACCGAAGACTTATGGGAGGAACTATTTCAGAAAGTGTAGATAATAGTACAACAGTTTTTTCTGTTCCATGAAGCTAACAAGTTAGGAAATGTATACATAGTATTACAATTCTGTGCTTTGCCAGAATGTGAAAAATCCAGATGGCATCAGTGACAGCAGAGTTGTCTATATGGAATCATATATTGAGAAAACATGAAGCTCACATGATGCACTTCACGTGTCTTTGACTGAAATTCTAGACACATTCCAATACCACTAGTAAATGTGTCTATAACCACACTAGCAGAACTATCACTTTACTGTAATTTATTTACCTTCTCCCTCAAGTACTTAGTGTGTTCACCACATCCTTTTTTTAAATTTGCTAAATCAGAATATTATTAAGGTCACATATTTTTTCAAACATGCGTCAAACTGAATTTGGGTATAGTTGCTCTGACCTCAGAAATATACAGTTTTCTGTTGCTCAGTTGGACTGCAGGACTGGTGAGTATGCGAGTATTTATAAAAATTTCCCAAACATAAATTAAAATTTACAAGATTGATTAATGCATTTTAATGTTGGTGAAATGGATTAACGGACACTTAATACAGCTCTTAAAGAGGGCTCTTCTAAAGCAGGTGCATTATTTCTTAATTACTATAAAAGTAATTATTAACTTCATTTTCGACAGCGACATAGTGTAGTTACTAATCCAGTTTGATTACACCGAACAGCAACCAATACTAAATATTTTAATAAGGGATGTATGACTTTTCAACACACTGTACCCACGTGGAACTGCACAATTCATACTCATAAAGAAATCCAGTCCACTGTCCTGTTTTCTGGATCCTAATTCAGTGGGGTAAGATTAAATTACATCTTTCTGGAACCGCTGCCTCTATCAGGCCACGTGTCCACATCCCGTAATGATATATGTTGTAATATGGTGCAGTGGTGGAATATTGACAGGGAAAACAGAACAACTAGGGCAGAGTAACTTGGCCGAGTGGTACTTTTCAAATGCCATTGTAGTTATGCTATATTCTATACTTAAAATGTCTCTTACGATCCATGTTTCGTCATCTTCCTCTTGCAGCCGCTGTCCAGTTGTTTCTTCATTACCTTCTGGAATTAAGTGATTACCCACTTCAGTAATGAATGGGGATAGGTCACTTAACTCAGATGTGCCAGTCTTTTGCACGATTTCTCTGTCTTCGCTGCCAAGTTCATCCCAACCCTCTATTATTTCTTCATTTGAACTCAGCATATTCTCCTGAAACATAAATTAAAATTTACAAAATTGATCAATGCATTTTAATGTTGGTGAAATGGATTAACGGACACTTAATACAGCTCTTAAAGAGGGCTCTTCTAAAGCAGGTGCATTATTTCTTAATTACTATAAAAGTAATTATTAACTTCATTTTCGACAGCGACATAGTGTAGTTACTAATCCAGTTTGATTACACCGAACAGCAACCAATACTAAATATTTTAATAAGGGATGTATGACTTTTCAACACACTGTACCCACGTGGAACTGCACAATTCATACTCATAAAGAAATCCAGTCCACTGTCCTGTTTTCTGGATCCTAATTCAGTGGGGTAAGATTAAATTACATCTTTCCGGAACCGCTGCCTCTATCAGGCCACGTGTCCACATCCCGTAATGATATATGTTGTAATATGGTGCAGTGGTGGAATATTGACAGGGAAAACAGAACAACTAGGGCAGAGTAACTTGGCCGAGTGGTACTTTTCAAATGCCATTGTAGTTATGCTATATTCTATACTTAAAATGTCTCTTACGATCCATGTTTCGTCATCTTCCTCTTGCAGCCGCTGTCCAGTTGTTTCTTCATTACCTTCTGGAATTAAGTGATTACCCACTTCAGTAATGAATGGGGATTGGTCACTTAACTCAGATGTGCCAGTCTTTTGTACGATTTCTCTGTCTTCGCTGCCAAGTTCATCCCGACCCTCTATTATTTCTTCATTTGAACTCAGCATATTCTCCTGAAACATAAATTAAAATTTACAAGATTGATTAATGCATTTTAAATTTGAACAGATGGATTAACAGATACTTCATACAGCTTCACTTCAGAGTATTCCCCACAGAAATTGATGTATGTATTCATGTAAAGTATTTGTTCCTGACTACTTTTAAGCAAAACAGGAATGTGAAGACACATTTTAGTAACAACAGTATTGCTTGTATGTCCTTCATTTCTGTGCTCCTCACCTGTTTTTCCGTTCCATTTTCATACTCTGATTTACATTCATCTTGTTTTGTCTCACACTGTCCACCTGCCTCTTCATTACCTCCATGGATGTCCGTATCAGACATGAACTGAGAATGGTCATTCAGATTGCCACATAAAATCATTTGCAGGATTGGTGTGAGATCTCTTATGATTTCATCGTTTCCCTCTACTATTTTTTTCTGTATACTCAGCATATTCTCCTGGAAGGGTGAAATATTTTAGATATTACCAAACATTGTTATGGGTGGAACTACTTGATCATGCATGCAGAATACCAAAAGTTTTTGTTATTTTCTGCTCCAATAAATTAACAGACTACAAGGAACTAACTACTGTCATCAGTGCACATTCAGCTCACAGTGGCCACTTATAAAAACAGCACTGTATCTAACAAAAGATTGTTGAAAGATGGCTGTCTTCTGGCTTTGAAGTCCCTGTAGTCTGGTAGTAGTAAATTACTTCTGAGAGGTCCTTGTTGCTTCCATCATCAATTACCATGATGATTTAGGAAGCAAGGACCTCAGATACGTTGGTAAACTTCTTCCAGACCACACAGGCTCATAACTCAGAACTTTGTACTTATACCTGTTAGAACCCCAAATCCTACTGATAAATCAAATAGCTCACAGCTTCTGCTTGATTAATCCATTACACCATCACTGCATACTGTCATCAGTGCACATTCAGCTCACACTGGCCACTTATAAAAACAGCGCTGTATCTAACAAAAGCTATTTCATTCCATGTTAAAATTACTATGTAGTGACAGAATTCCTAAAATAGTACTTGAAAATCCACAATTTTTCAACTATGACAATTTTGCAGAAAATAACACTATGTGGCGTGATTATCGCTAAAAGTGTAAAGGGTTATAAAGCATTTGTGTGATAGCGTGGACAAAAAGCCAGTAAGGATTCGATACATACTGATTTCTGATATAGTGATCGCTCCTCTTCAACTACCACCATCAGTGATTCAATGCGACGTCTCATATCATCTATCTCTGGCTTCTGGCTGGAAATCTAGAACCAGGAGAAAACAACATTTACACACGTGTCTGAAATTTGTTGTAAGATCTCAATTAAATTTGGTATTTACTTTAATTTACATAGACAAGGACATGACTAAAACCTATATGATAATGATATCAAGGATGTTCTAGCCAGTAAGTAAGAGGTATGCAACATAGAGCCCATGGACTGCATGTGGTGAACAGAACAAAATATTTGGCCCTTGAGTCTGTCTAGTTTTCTGTAAAACAGGTTCATGTCAAAATAAAACACAGTGCACTTCCCAACTTTAAGTGAAAGAGGTAAATGTCTCATTCATTGCAGCAGAATATGCACCCGAAGTTGGTACTTTGAGAGAAAAGGTTCCAAGGCTTTAGAACACACTTTTTTTTAAAAAAATCTGCATCTTGCATTGAATCAGATGTTGAGGTTATATCAGAAAAGTTCCATGTAGAGCTCATAGAATTGTAAAGCAAATAATGAATGAAATTAAAAAACTGTTAACTTCCTCAAAATAATCTCACCTACGTAAATGTAAATGCATATACTATAAATTAATTATTTGAAAGCTCCTGCATTTGTCACCAACTGTTTTAAAAAAAGATGCACCCCAAACAAACGTTAAGTTGGAAACTTATGTACAAACATATGCAAACTGAATAACAGTAGCCTCTGACCTCATGAACCGCAACGAGTACCAGATATCACATTAATGTTCAGCAGTTCAAAACTACATACAGATTTGCATTGCAGTCTTGACATGTTTCTCTATTCTCCATTTCCACATGAATGGGAATCCAAGACCTTTCTGTGACCAAGCCTATAGCCGCTTCTTTTCTCTGAATATCAATATTTATTTTAATTGTTACAATTACTTCTATCTACTGTTTTCATAACTATATTAAAATATTTCAAAAGTAAGGATTTTGAAAAGGTCACATAACCAAAGCAACAGTCAATTCCATCATTCCCTAGTACTCAAGAACATCTTTTGTGTCTAATTAAGTGCAGGTGTAAATATCAAACATGATTCGGCCCATTAATATTCATTGCAAGTTATTTGGAGCTGTAGTACCAGGAGAAAATAACATTTACAGGCTTGTGTGACAATACTCTGTTATCGGTGTAAAAATCTTCAATAAATCTGATAATTACAGCACTCATAAAAAGTGACAGTGGAACCACGGTTCCGGAGAATTTGATGTAAATACGTCTTTACGGAAAGGAAGTTTATATATTGGCTTTATTCTAAATATTTCCTTTATACATGCTTTACAATCGAGATAAGTTTGATTAAGACATTGCTTATTCAACTTGAATTAGTTACGCTTAAGATGGGTCAGTGATAGCTGAATGTAATGTAAGGTAAGGTAATGTAATGTAATTTAAGGTAAAGTAATGTAATGTAATGTTTTATAGGTAATAACAATGCTAAGTAAACAGATGACGTTTCCTAGGTAACAACAATGCTGAATAAACAGATGAGGTTTCCTAAGTAACATAACAATAAAGTTACACTTTTTCGTTTCCCTTTTTCGTAACACATTTTTGCCGAATGACACTGACCCTAAAATATAGACGTATTTACGTCAAAAAGTATGGCAATTTAAATATTGCTTGCTGTATGCATCTGATTGTTTCAAAAGTATTAATTTTGACTAAGTTTGATATTTATTCCATACACCCTGACAAATGATGATAGCAAAGAGGTCCACACTTACCAACCCCATATCCACTGCATCTTCTTTAGGGAGCCTCCATCTCACTGCCTCAAGAAATTCATTTATGTCAGCGACAATCACATGGTACATCGCTTTCATCTCTGGTATTATGATCTGCCACCAAGAGAAAATGACATTTACACTTGTATGCCACAGTGATCTGTTATTTATGGAACGGTCTTCTATGAATTTGGCAAAACAAAAATTTGCAGGCTTAGATTTCAGCACAGAGATTGGGTTAATCTAAAAGCACTATGTAAATTTTACAAACTGTCAAGTAACTCATTATGTAATTTTCTCTACTTGCCACTTACAGCATGTATACACTACAGGACTTTATTCTGACATGTTCAGTCAGATAGAGGGACAGTGTACCTACCTTGAAAACACATAAAATCATGAACATCATGAACAGGAAGCAGACTACTTTAGTGGAGCAGATGCAGCTGGGTAGAAAATTTATCAGCCCTGCCATTACTTCGTCTTTGTAGGCAATGATCGAAGGTGCTGGGCCTTGTAACGACAATATAACTGCAACAGAATAGTTAGACAATTAGTACGATCTTGAAAGGGCCGTAGTTTTGTGTAGATCATCTTTAATCTTATAAAACATATTATGGGAGCAAAAAAGATTCTGGACTTCGTGGTAGCAGACATTCTCAGAATACAATCTGTCCCTAATTTATTCATGAATACAATTTCTATTATTTCTTATTGCTTCTAAATATTTGAACTTAGCAAATGTAGTGCTTATTCTTTAGCATATTAAGTTTTGTAGCGGGTAGCCTAAACGTCTGAAATTAGGGCTCCCAAGCATAGTTTCTAATACCTCCAGACAAAAAAGATGTTAATGACTGCAACATACGTTTCTAGTTAGTTATAAATTTGTACAAATCAGAATCGGATCTCTTTTAATTCATTCTTAGGAACTAAATTCCGAAAACGCCTTTTTAAGTAACACTGGTTTGTTAGCAGACAGTTGCAATTGCAATATTTATCACGGTATTCTCATTATATAATTACATCCTTATAAAGATTTTTACATCCATGTTAAACACAAGCAAATTAAAAGAAATTTAAACATCCAATATTCCACTTACTAATGTCTATTTCCTCCATTTCTCAAAAAAAAGAAAAAATATTGTGATGTGGGTTGGTAATTACGACCTTGGTTGTCAACCCTTGATTTTTGGGGTCTGCTGCCTTGGCTCCGACCCGACTGTAAACTTGGTTCAATTGCAAGAGACCACGATGTCCTCCAGCAATGATCAATTTAATCAAAACTAAATCGTCTTTTTAACAGTACAAAATTATCTACTCTACAACACACTTCTTCCACAAGCGACTCACAGCTCAGCTCTTTTCGCAATGACCCGAAAGCCGATTGTCAATGGCAGTAAACAAACACAACAATGCCAATAAACAGATAAATAAACTGTTTCTTAGGTAACATAACAATGCACGCAGGAGTTCGTATTTGTTTACTCGGCATTGTTGTGTTAGTATACCAACACAACAATGCCGAGTAAACAATTAACGTGATAAATAAACAACTACACACGTCACATTATGTTACCTACGAAACGTCGTCTGTTTACTCGGCATTATTGTTACCTACGAAACGTCGTCTGTTTACTCGGCATTATTGTTACCTACGAAACGTCGTCTGTTTACTCGGCATTACTGTTACCTACGAAACGTCGTCTGTTTACACGGCATTATTGTTACCTACTAAACGTCGTCTGTTTACTCGGCATTATTGTTACCAACGAAACGTCGTCTGTTTACTCGGCATTATTGTTACCTACTAAACGTCGTCTGTTTACTCGGCATTATTGTTACCTACTAAACGTCGTCTGTTTACTCAGCATTATTGTTACCTACTAAACGTCACACCTCCGGTGAGTGGCCCAAGGACTTTCTGGAAGTAACAATGATGATAACATTGGCTCGGGGCAGGCTACACCTTTCACTTCCCTGCCTATAAAATCCAACTTCTCACACCCTATTGGCATATTCATCGCCCTGATGACGGAGGCAGTATGACCTCTGAAACGTTGGTTAACATCGACCAGACTACACAGCGCAACAACCCTGAAGACAGAAATCTTCAACAATGATTCCATTACAGAAGAAAAAGAATTCCAAGAAGAGCGGCGATTACAGGACCATCAGCCTAATCTCACATGCGGCGAAGATAATGACGAGAATACTGACTAAAAGACTAGAAAAGAAGATAGAGGAAGTGATGGGAGACGACCAATTTGGATTCAGGAGAGGAAGAGGGACCAGAGATGCCATCGGAGTTTGAGAATAATTTCAGAGAGAGTTCTCGATGTCAAGGAAGAAGTATGTGCCTGCTTCATCGACTGGAAGAAGGCTTTCGATCGAGTAAAATGGAAGAAATTAATGAGGATCCTACAGAGAATTGGAATTGATTGGAGAGATAGAAGACTAATCAAAAACCTGTACATGCAGCAAAAAGTCAAAGTGAGACTGGACTCAGGAGACACCAACAGCGTTGAGATAGGTAGAGGTGTAAGAGAGGGATGCTGCTTATCACCAATTCTTTTTAACCTGTACGGGGAATGGCTTGCCAAGGAAGCTCTGGAGGGAACAGGAGACTTCAAAATTGGAGGAAGAGTGATAAAGACTGTAAAGTATGCAGACGACTTAGTAGTATTGGCGAAGGAAGAGGAGGAATTACAGAACATGATGGACAAGTTAGTGGAAACAGGTAGAGAGTATGGAATGGAAATCAACATTTAAAAATCAAAGGTAATGAGGATAGCACCGAGAGCAGAACCATTGAACGTTGTAATTGGAAACCAACAGATGGAGAATGTGGAGCATTTCAAGTACTTGGGAAGCATAGTCACGACGGACGCCCTATGCACCAAGGAAGTAAAAGCAAGGATAGCCATGGCCAAGGCAGCTTTCGTCAAGAAGAGGATACTTCTCACTAGCAAGTTGGGCTTGGAGATGAAGAAGAAACTAGTGAAGTGTTATGTATGGAGTGTCGCGCTGTATGGAGCAGAGACTTGGACACTCAGGAAGAAGGAACAGAAATACCTGGAGAGTTTTGAAATGTGGTGTTGGAGAAGAATAGAGAAGATCAGGTGGGCGGATCGAGTGACCAACGAAGAAGTATTGAGGAGAGTCAACGAGCAAAGAAGCATTCTGCAGGCGATTACACGAAGGAAAGCTAACTGGCTGGGACATATTATGAGAAGGAATGGATTAATGAGTGATATCACCGAAGGCCAGGTTGAAGGAAAGAGAGGACTAGGAAGAAGATTGATACAGCTAACTGACGACCTTAAACAAGGAAAGAAGATGACGTTCCAGGAATTAAAGCGAGAAGCCGAGAATAGGGACAACTGGAGAGCTCTTTTTGGGCAGAGCAATGGACCTGTCGTAAGACAGAACACTTAATAATAATAATAACTAAACGTCGTCTGTTTACTCGGCATTATTGTTACCTAGGAAACATTTCATTACATTACCCTACCTTACTCTAATTGTTACAAAACGAGATAGTTGTTACTTCCGAACAATGAGGAAGTTTTTGACGTAAATACGTCTATAAGGAAGGGTCATTCGGCAAAAAAGTGGAACGAAAAAGGGAAACGAAAAAAACTAATTCAAATTAAATAAGCAATGTCTTAATCAAAATTATCTCAATTGTAAAGCATGTATAAAGGAAATATTTAGACTAAAGCCCATACATAAACTTCCTTTCCGTATAGACGTATTTACGTCAAATTCTCCGGAACCGTGGTTCCACTGACAACTTTTTAATTATTTTAAACAGCTCTCCTAATGTTAAGGCTGTAAGATAGGTAAATATTTTTAGGGTTTGTAGAGCATGTCCTACTGTACGCAAGTGTTAATGCAGAATTATAAACAGTGATGATTTTTAATTAGTATTACTGAGTTTCTGTATATTGTCCATTGTCTAGTATTCCAAACAGAACAATGTTTTGGAAAGTAGACCTGTTTTTGTCCTCAGATAAAATGGTGGTTCTTCCTTATTACAGAGAGAGAGGGAGAAAATTCGACTGATGGAGAAGTCTCGTCCTACAAAGTCAACAGACATTGCTGCAGGACAAGGCTAGACCAATGATTCTGGTTATGGTAAAGATATTAAAGGTGAGTACCAGTACTGACAGTTGTTCATGAAGAAACAAATTTTAGCATGCACGTTCTGAGAATGCTGAATGAAAAAGGTTTTCTGTGTTTCTATTTTGTTTATAACATAACTTGGTAAAATGGGTGTTACAGAAATACATTTGGAGGGTGTGGATTGGATCAACTTGACTCAGGATGGGGACCGAATATTTTGGCTCATTAAAAGGCTGTATTTTCTTGTCTAACAGAGTACTAATGGCTCTTGAGGAAGGACAATGTTCCATGTAGTTAGTCGATTGTATAATATAACTTCAAATTTTCTGAAATTCCCCTGATTTATTCTGGTGTTAAAATTGGTTTCATACTTCTTGATAAGATTATAGGGTGTTTGAAGCCAAAGTAATGAGAAAGAGGAAACAGCAGTCGAGAATGGAGAAAAATGCGTAATTGGGAACTTCATACTTATGATTCAATTTAACATTTTAGAGTGATTAATTCAAGGAGTATTATGATATGGTTGAGACATGTACCGCACAAAATTGAATAGATTCAATTGACTTAAGGTAGGTGGATGAACTGAACACGACAATTAACCTTAAGAGTTCCATAATATAAAGCAAGAATTTTGACGTAAATACGTCTATACGGAAGGGTCATGCTCCAGCAGCAGCACATTGCCTCCGAACAGCGACATAAGACTATTTAAGGAATGAATAAAAGTGAAAGAAGACGTTACAAACACCAACAAGGTAATCTGATACTAACAATGATACACATTCAAGTCATACTGCTCATTCGATTATTACAAAATCTGACGACTCTGTTTTTAAATTATATTTAGGCGATATATACAATGAAAGGAAGGGGTTAAAACACTTGAGTAAGACACTAAACTAACCCTCCCCCCCCCCCCCCCCAAAGTGGAGTGCCAACAGTAATGACTCAGCACTCAACTTTACAGGTCTGTTGTGACGAAATGTTATAGTAAAGTGTTTGGCACTCCTGTTTGATATTGAGGAAGTTCTGTGCTGAAATCTCAGCCTGCAAATTTTTGTTTTGCCAAATTCATTGAAGACCTTTCCATAAATAACAGATTACTGTGACAAACAAGTGTAAATGTTATTTTCTCTTGGTGGCAGTTCATCATACCAGAGATGAAAGCGATGTACCATGTGATTGTCGCGGACATAAATGAATTTCTTGAGGCAGTGAGATGGAGGCTCCCTAAAGAAGATGCAGTGGATATGGGGTTGGTAAGTGTGGACCTCTTTGCTATCATCATTTGTCAGGGTGTATGGAATAAATATCAAACTTAGTCAAAATTAATACTTTTGAAACAATCAGATGCATACAGCAAGCAGTATTTAAATTGCCGTCCTTTTTTATGAGTGCTGTAATTATAAGATTTATTGAAGATTAACAGAGTAACAGAGTATTGTCACACAAGCCTGTAAATGTTATTTTCTAATGGTACTACGGTTCCAAATAACTTGCAATGAATATTAATGGGCCGAATCATGTGTGATATTTACACCTGCACTTAATTAGACACAAAGGATGTTCTTGAGTACTAGGGAATGATGGAATTGACTGTTGCTTTGGTTATGTGACCTTTTCAAAATCCTTACTTTTGAAATATTTTAATATAATTATGAAAACAGTAGATAGAAGTAATTGTAACAATTGAAATATTTGATTCTGTTGTAAGTGGATTAAATTTGATGACATTGGTAACTAAAACGTATGTGATAATGATATCACGGATGTTCTAGCCAGTAAGTAAGAGGTATGCAACATAGAGCCCATGGACTGCATGTGGTGAACAGAACAAAATATTTGGCCCTTGAGTCTGTCTAGTTTTCTGTGAAACAGGTTCATGTCAAAATAAAACACAGTGCACTTCCCAACCAACCAACCAAAGAAGCTAACTGAGGGCAGAGGCCTGCGCAAGCGCAAGCATCGTCCCTACCTAGGTGAAACCATTCCTGCGCACAAGACGCATTGCTGGAAATGGTAAACGGTCGTAATATAAGAACGGAAATTTTGCTAACGCTAACGGTGTTTCGTCGTGGCGGGAGCCTCGACCATTCAAACTGGGATCTGTTGCTGCTGATGGGAGGTTATCCCGTCAGGCAAGTTGTCGAAGGAATTTGGTTGGTTGGGTCTCTGGGGTATGAACCCAGAGAGGGAGGGGCCGTTTCGGCTGAAGGCCTCTGCGGCATGGGGGGAAGATCACTTCAGCTGATGGCCTCCGTGATCGGGGTGGGGGTGGCGGGCCGTGCCCCTATTAAGTTATACCCTGGCATTCGCCTTACAACTGAGGAAAAGCACGGAAAACCTCAGTCAGGGTAGCCGAGTAGTCTAACCACTCGTTGTGCCGACTTGGCCGTCTTTTGGGGACGGCCTCGGCTGGCCTGCTGAACATCGGTCGCCCTCGGTTGCCCTTGGGCGACCTCTGGCAGCCCTCGTTCGGCACGAGTCCCACTGGACACAACCAAGCTAACTGAGGGCGGAGGCCTGCGCAAGCGCAAGCATCGCCCTACCTCTCTCCAGGCTGTGCCGAGGGGCTCCGGAGCCGGAACGACTGTCACCACCACACCTCTCTCTCACCAATCTCACCACTCTACTCAATCTCTGCTCAGTCTCTGCTCAATCTACTCACACTATACAAATACAACAATGTCTATGCAACAATGCTAAACGCAACAATGCTAAACGCAACAATGTCAATAATACAACAATGCATGAATACAACAATGTCTATAAACTAACAACAATGCCAACCCCAACACATCACACTACCCCCTCCTTAAAGCTGCTCGTCCCGAGCAACACCCAAATACGGCGCCAACCTATCCAGGTGGACTACCATCATCCGGGTCCGGGTATGCCGCTGAATCCGATAAACCACGTCGTTGATTCTGGTCACCACCCTGTAGGGGCCCTCCCAAGATGTTTGTAGCTTGGGAGACTTCCCTTTTGTCCGGGTAGGATGATACAACCACACGCGATCTCCCTCCTGGAAGCCAGCCGAGTTTGCCAGGCGATCATAGCGTGCCTTCATCCGGTCGCTGGCCATCTTCAGATGCTGGCGGGCATGATTATGCGCGTCATAGAGTCGTTCCTCGAGATCCGCCGCATAATCGGTTGTCGACTTCTCCCTATCTGGTGGAGACCCGAACATAAGGTCGCACGGCAGGCGTAGCTCCCTCCCAAACACTAGGCTGGCCGGTGTTACCCCCGTAGTCTCGTGGGTCGAGGCTCGGTACGCCAGGAGGAAGAGAGGCAGTCTGGTGTCCCAGTCCCGCTGATGTGATGAGACGACCTTCCGTAGATGTTCTTCGACCGTTTTCACATAGCGCTCTACCATGCCGTCCGACTGTGGGTGCAGAGGAGTGGTGCGAGTCTTGGCCACCCCCAGACGCTGCAACACTTCTTGGAGCAGTCGGGATTCAAAGTTCCGGCCCTGGTCGCTGTGCAGCTCCCTCGGAACTCCGAAGCGGCAGAAGAAATTGCTTATGAGTACATCTGCCACTGTTGATGCCTCCTGATTGGGTATGGCATAGACCTCTGGCCATTTCGTAAAATAATCCATTGCGATCAGGAGATAGCGGTTTCCTGCGTCGCTCCTCGGGAAGGGTCCCGCGATGTCTATGGCGATCCTCTCAAATGGAGCGCCCACGTTGTATTGGCGCATGAGGCCGCGACTTCTGGTCCTGGGGCCCCGGCTGGCGGCACATGTGTCACATTGCCGACACCATTGCCCCACGTCGCTCCTAGAGTGTAGCCAGTAGTACCGCCGCCTGACCTTGTCCAGGGTTTTGTTAATTCCCAGGTGTCCCCCAGAAGACGCTCCATAAACCTCGGCCAGAACCTCCTTTATCTTATTTCGTGGCAGGACCAATTGAGCCGTCTTCGCTTTACCATCCGCCGACTCCCAGTGTCGTTCTAGCACGCCGTCCCTAATCGCTAGGGAGTCCCACTGTGCCCAGTAGCTCTTGTAGACCGGGCTACGGTCAGCAATGTCATCCCACTGGGGTCGTTGTCCCTTTTCCATCTCTTGAAAGATCTGCCCCACATCTTGGTCCTCCAGCTGCTCTTTTCTTAATGTTACCCGGTCCCAACCATCCGCGACTGTAACGGCGACGGCTCGCACCTTTACGCCCTGACAAATGATGATAGCAAAGAGGTCCACACTTACCAACCCCATATCCACTGCATCTTCTTTAGGGAGCCTCCATCTCACTGCCTCAAGAAATTCATTTATGTCCGCGACAATCACATGGTACATCGCTTTCATCTCTGGTATAACAAACTGCCACCAAGAGAAAATAACATTTACACTTGTATGTCACAGTAATCTGTTATTTATGGAAAGGTCTTCAATGAATTTGGCAAAACAAAAATTTGCAGGCTGAGATTTCAGCACAGAACTTCCTCAATTTGAAACAGGAGTGCCAAACACTTTACTATAGCATTTCGTCACAACAGATCTGTAAAGTTGAGTGCTCAGCCAGTACTGTTGGCAACTCGTGACTTTTATGGAAAGGTTTTCAATGAATTTGGTAAAACAAAAATATGCAGGCTGAGATTTCAGCACAGAACTTCCTCAATTTGAAACAGGAGTGCCAAACACTTTACTATAGCATTTCGTCACAACAGATCTGTAAAGTTGAGTGCTCAGCCAGTACTGTTGGCAACTCGTGACTTTTATGGAAAGGTTTTCAATGAATTTGGTAAAACAAAAATATGCAGGCTGAGATTTCAGCACAGAACTTCCTCAATTTGATACAGGAGTGCCAAACACTTTACTATAACATTTCGTCACAACAGACCTGTAAAGTTTAGTTTCTTACTCAAGGGTTACAACACTTGAATGAGACACTAAATTACCCCCCCCCCCCCCCAAAGGGGGGTTAGTTTAGTGTCTTACTCAAGATTTTGAAATGCAAACAACCCCCCAAAGGAGGTTGGTTGCTTTTTAAACACTTGACCAACACCACCAAAGGAGGGGTTGATCAAGTGTTTTAACCCTCCATTCAGGAGGGTTAGTTTAGTTTCTTACACAACCAGCTTGGTTGCTTTTTTAATACTTGACTAACCCCCTTGGTTGCGTTTTAAAAACTTGACCAACTACCCGAGGAGCTCCGAATGGAGCGCTCTGCTCTAGTATACATAAACTTCAGAACTTCAACACAAGTACAAGAACGTATTTCACATATCAGTGTACATAAACTTCAGATTCTGCAATACAAGTATGAAAAATAATTTTACAAATTAATATACACAAACCTCAGAATTTTAAATTTTAAATAGAAATACAAAACTTGCTTTAAATATAGATTATAGATATACATAAAGTTAAAAATTTTCAGCAGAGATGAAAGCATCTACAGAATAGAAAGAGTGAGTGATGAGGTAATCTTTCAATGCAGGCTTAAATACCTTTATATCATAATTTAGACTTTTAGTTGTTGTTGGAAGATTATTAAATAACTTGATACCTGTATAATATACTCCTTTTTGAAAATCTTGAGTAAGAAACTAAACTAACCCCTCCCCCCGCATGGGGGGTTAGAACACTTGACCAACCCCCTTAGGGGGGTTGTTTAAGTGTTTAAAATGCAAACAACCCCACTTTTATGGGGGGTTGGTTGCATTTTAATATCTTGAGTAAGACACTAAACTAACCCCCCCCCTTCGGTGGGTTTAGTTATGAATTGCCGGGGTATTTATAGAGCGTTTGCATAGTTATGGGGCTCTCTTAGGTTTTGATCTTCAGGTCGTGCAGACCCGATCTACACGTACTTTAATTTATTATACAAACAGCTGAATCATCGCGCTGCCTTGCATTAACTGTAACTGGTTATACTTCAAAGTGTCTCAAGAGGCAATAAAGTGAATATCTCTCAGCTCATCAGTGTCGTCTTTGGGTGCCCAAAGCAAAAGATTTTGCATCCTTCGCGAAACATCTACCTCACCACTGCCTGAGAATTGGAGGCCTTTGCTCACCGACTAAACCCACAACCATTATCAGAAATTCCTTAAATATCTTTCACACTTATCATAAGTACTAAAAGTTGTAACCGTATGAGTGCCGAGTGCCATGCACGTCACTGGGTTTGACTACAATAAACAAACATAGAGTCGAGTGTGGAAGGACCGGTTACAACACTCTCAAGATAACAAATGATCGCTGCTACTCACGCTACATGACTGAAACTTCGCCCTATGAACACATGTTCTTGTAGGAGATTGAAAACAACCCAAAAGGCTCAAAATTTTAATCACTTTTCGCTTATGTACAACATGCTTAATTTGGCCCACAGTTTAACAACACACCCCTCCACGTGTGTCTTATTACCAGTCACATTTCGTTCTATGTAGGATTTGAGGTTCTGATGATGCAAACAATTTTTACTTTTTATTTTATCATACAAGTATCAAAACCTAGCTCAATGTTCTGCCAACTTCTCACTGGAGTCAGCTTGCATGTGTATAAATATAAACAATTAGTCCTATTTAATGACCGTAATAAAATAATGATTATCTGGCTTGCCACTTTGAAACGCAAGATCTAAAATCACAACACTAATAAATATTTCACTTACACTTACAGCATCATCATGGTACTACAAACTAATTATTCCGTGCTGACATTAAAGGCACAAGTTATTTGAATACACAAAATCAAATTAACATGCTCTGGCATTGCATAATGCAAATAAAAATATTAAAATATTGTGAATATAAGAAAAAGAAAGGTCTTTACCATTCTTTTAAATATAAAAATGGTTGACCTCAACATGAACTGAAGAAGAGGTGAATTGTACCAAAATCACTCACAAACTGGAATTTTCATAAACACAAATGCAGTGATGTAAGTTTACATGTTTATAACGGTGGAAGACCATTTGAAGTTTGTGAGTTTGTGGAAACTAGATAAAAATGTTATTAAATATCTTTTAGAAAAACTATTGTCAAGAACAACATTCATGGAGAAACTAAAAACATTAAAATATGGGAGACACTGCCAACCTACATAAAACCCTAAGAGTGAATATAAAGAAAACAAAATGTTCACTGGGAACTTTTGTTTTGCAATACCATTTTTACCCATGGTTTACAGCTTGCAACAATCTGAGAAAAACTGATTTGCTGGCAATGCTTGATTTTTCAAAAATTTGAAATGTTTTTAATATCAGGGGCCTTTAACAAACTTATGACTTATGTGCTTCACGAAAAGAAAAGAAAATAAAAAAAAACATGAATTTTCCGCAAAAGTCTCCAAAGAAATTATGAGCTTCTGGAGATTCAACTTACATTTAGTAGTTCAGCATATAATAAAAGAGTTTGTAAAATCTGAGAGATATTGAAACGGGTGACACGACTTGCCTGCTGCCAGATCAAGAACTAACATTTAGAGGTCATGAATAATCTGAGTTGCCCCTTGACAGAAATAATTGTACAGAATCTTTCAAACTGCTAGAACATTATGATCCTCTGCTGAATCACCACTGTTTTCAAAGGCACTTCACTGGCCAGTCAAAATGATTTCTTGAAAGCCCTCCATGAAGTGTTGCTAGGTGACATTTCAAGACAAATTCAAGCACCGCCTAATATTGGATGAAACTTCTGACTTTCATTTTGTCGAGAGGTACATTCATGATAGTAACAGGTCTTACTGTTAGAATCCTTTCCTTCTGTGTTCACAAATTCTTACATTTTGGTTCATATATTACAAACTGGGTATAGATTTTATTCACAAAATAAGATAAATTCAAAGTCACATGCAAAATGAACATGACACACTGTTCTTAATTCTCTGACAAAAACCAGGGAAATCAAGAAGGCAAAACCTGACATAGGAAATTATACAAGAGAGAAGTACAGAAAACTTTTCTACAAAATTATTGATAACCAAATCGGTCATCCATCAGCTTCTTTCTGAAGTATAGAAACATGAATTTTGCTGCTACTACATAAGTGAGATATAATGATGTGTATGTTGCTGATGCAGTACTTTAACAGTTTATGAGGTATTTGAAGTTGATGACTTGTAGATCTGCATTTGCAGCCAGCATTTACAATTCTCATGGCTTGGAGTCTTTCTTTGAATTATACACTTTTTGAGGTTATGTAACAGAACGTTTTTCTTTTTTTGTACTGTCTCCACCAAATTCTGCAGCTGGTGTGTCAATTATTATTATTAACTGTCTACAGCATACATAAAATGTTTAATTAGTTCCAAGACAAACGGACAGTTCAAAGTACATTACTACCTCCTTCAAATGGGCATTTGGGTTAGGGAAGTTATTTGTACTCCCACAGGCAAGATATTTCCAAAATACATGTCTATATATGCAGCAACAAGCAATGCAATAAATACTTGTCAAGAAATTCACATCAAATCAAAACTCACGTTACTTTAAATTTTGGGGCAATTATCATAAAAAACAACCTACCATCCGTTCAAAACACAATCTTTTATACCAACCAATACTTAGAATCGAATTCTTACTTGCTGGCGACATCTGTCGGAAATAGAGAATACGTCGTTACTAAAACTCGACTCACAATCGATACCTGTATCGATTGCGGACAGGAATTGCTCAACAGCTAATCGTCAACAACACAAGGTATTTTTGAAATGTGAACATAACGGTGTGCAACATTTTTCGAAGAAAACTGTATAAAAAAGAACTGGGCTCTACTCGGCTACGTGTCTGTAATACACGGTCTCACACGGGCTCAGTTACTTCCAAACCCGGTCTCTGGAACCCACTATTACTAACAGTCCCTGCTTCAAACGGTCTCTGAATCACCCGGTCTTTGCACACTGCCCCGAAGTGACCGGTTTATAGAGACACCGAGTCCGGCAGAGAAAGAACCTCTCAGAAACGGTAGGACAGTGACCGGGACTGGAAGAGATCGGGTGGGGGAGTATTAAAAAAGAATTCAAAATTATTAAAATTTTCGAAATATTAAGAAATGCTGGGAATTGTCCAATAAGCGCACAAAACTAAACAAATTGAAAAATTTCAAATTCAAAAAGCTGTTTAAATATTTCGAAAAAAATTTGCTTTATGCGCTTTTCAGACAATTTCCAGCATTTTTTGACAACACACGGTCTCTGCTAAACCCATAATCTGCAGCGCACACATTCTGCAAGCCTCGGTCTCTGCATCACCCGCCCTCTGCCGGACGCAGTCTGCCTCACCCGGTTTCCGCCGGAGTAAGTCACAAAACTATTTTTTAAAAAAAAAAATTTAACCTCAAAAAATATTTCGAAATTTTTGATTTTGTGCGCTTTTTAGAGATATTCAAGCATTTTTCAATTTTTTGAAAATATTTAAAAATTTGAAAATTATTTTGAAAAATTTCTCTACTCGATCAGTACCAGAACTGGTCTCAGCGGGATTACCTATCACGGTCTTTCGCGGACTCGGTCTCTGCCACACCTGCTCTATGCTGCCCTCGGTCTCTAGCACACATGGTCTCTGAATCACCCAATCTCTACCTCTCTTTGCAGAGACTGCACTAAAATGACCGGTTATTACAGGGAGTACGGCTGTGGCTGAGACTCTCAAAGACAGGATACGACAGAGACCGGTTCTGATATGGATCGGGTGGGGAGAATTTAAAAAAATCAAAATTTTGAAAAATTCGAAAAATAAATTATGCGGCAAATTGTCCAAAAAGCGCATAAATCTAAAAAAAATTAAAATTTCAACTTCAAAATTTTTTTTTAAATATTTCGAAAATGTTTTGTTCTGACCCTCGTGTGTTCTCTCATTCGTCAAAATGAATAATCGAGATTCGAAGGAAAGAAACATTTTCTCTCGCCCAGAGGCGATGGGTTCAACAGTGCCCGGAACCCTCAAAAATAGTTTTTAAAATTAAACAAGTATAAAAAAGACGACGTTATTTTTAAACAAGAGCAAATTAAATTGCAAAATTTACTTCAAGCCTCTTCTCATTACTTTTAAATTAATTTCCTTTTACACAGAATATATTTAATACTAATTATTGACTTCTTGCATTATGATGGGATGTAATTAAATTATAACTTGGAGTAATTCTCTTATTATTCCTGCAACTAAAAAACTCGGGGTGTCGCTGTGTCGGGGACACGGCCGTGGGTTTTACGTGAATACGTCTGAGTTAGCGGGTAATATTTTCTTTGGGATATGGAAATAAAACGACATCAGAAAGTTTAAATTTTTCACGACACCAACAAATATTTTACAAAGTTCTCTTTTTATGGCTTAAAGCGACAGATCTAGACAAGATCTTTCGTTTGGCAAAAAAATCAGCGCGCTAGCTCATCGGAGTCGCGAGATATACTGCCCGGAAATCTTCGCCCACGCCCAAATTGGCCGCCAGTCGCCGCGGGCCCCCACCCGCGCCTCGCGCATGCGCGGCGCCAACTCAAGGTCATGCTCGCATCGTAGTCGAACGAGACCACATTTATTTCAATCGTGTCTGCTTTGTTGTGTTGGTATAAATAGCAGGCAACAATCGGCTTTCATCATTCTGGGACGAATTGTGCTGCGAAGAGGTTGTCGATAAAGTAAAAAACTTTCGGAATTTCACTCTCTTCATTCTATTCTGTCGGAGGACATCGACGAAGAAATTATTGAACACCGAAACGTCGGTAGACATGTCGACCGACAGTACGCAAGCAGATCGCCAGGCTGGCTCTGGGACGAAAAGGAAATTACTCGAAGAAATGAACTCAACGCGCGCGAAGAAGTCGAAGAAGGAAGATTGTGTGGGCACAATCGAAGTGGCTTCAAATGGACACACCGTTCCTTTGGCCACTGCAGATTTGCAATCGGCGACGACACAGGGAATTGACATGCACGAGTCTCGTCGTTTCTTTAATGAGAATGGAGAACTTGAAATTTGTCCTCTGGATATCGACGATTTTTCCATTGCACCAACGGAACATCTTTCGGGGAATATAACTTTCAAGACCGACTCATCGTCTAACGCAGCTGAAGTCGAGGGCGGCCACGAAAGCGGAGGAGGGAAAGAGGAAGAAACTGCAGTTTCAGGTATGTGGAGTGCGCTTTGTTCTTTGCGTTCTGTGTCAGATTTTCCTAAAGAGCAGAGTCTCCTTTGTGCAAATGAGATGTTCCTACATCTCCCGGTTTTGTGTGGGCCTAATAATTACCTCCTTCCAATTACACCCCGCGAGGTCCAGCTCATAACTTCATTATATATTTTTGCAAAGACAGAAACAGTATTAATGTTACTTAATAATAATAATAATAATAATAATAATAACACGTGTTTATATATGAAATAAATTACTTTATTCTTATCGTAAAACACTAAGACCTTCGTCTGACCAAAAACTTCTCGACTGCAAGTGATCAAACCTTACTTCGTACAGGGTTGTATTCCTATCTACGAACTCCGGAGTTCGGTGTTCGAATCTAGACCGGGTAATTGTATGAAAATTCTCCGCTGATTGTTAGAAAATCCGCCACTTATTCCCCTATATAGCTATAAAGATATGATTAACGTTCATGAAATTAAATCTTTGAAAGCTGCCATTTCAGAGATCCAACAGGTGTTAAGAAGTAGTCAGCTAAAAGATTCCTCACATTGTTTGCTTATATTCCCCCGCGCACTGCGTCTTCACCACATATTTTATCAAGTCCTCTCTCCCGAACAAAGTTGTGTAAAACAACACAAGCCTTGACGATGGCTACAGCAAAATCAGGTTGCAAGTTTATAGCTCGATGAAAGATCCTCCATTTATTACTTAATATTCCAAACGAGCGTTCTATGTACCTTCGGGCTCTAGAGAGACGATAATTGAAAACGTTTTGTTTTACTGTCAAGTTATGTCCACCACACGGACGAAGTAGGTGTTTGTGTAGCCCAAATGCTTCATCTCCCAGAAAGAAAGAAGGTACTTTAGGACTTATTGATCCTGGAAGACATTTCCAGTTTTTCATGTCTTAATGATGTCCACAGCGAGGAGCTCTTAAATATTTTAGAATCGCAATCTTTTCCGTAACTTCCAACATCAACATAGACAAAACAGTAATCCGCGTCTGCAACCGCCATCAAGACCACAGAAGAATAACCTTTGTAGTTGAAGTACATCGAGCCAAATGGGCTGACTATTCTAATATGTTTCCCGTCAACTGCTCCTAAACAGTGCGAAAAATTCGCCCTTCTTTCAAAATCTGAAGCGATCGTTTCCCAGTGCTGTTTAGTGGGAACGGGAATACATTCCAAACACTGCAACTTACATCTCTGACAATCTTGCTTGCTGTAGAAATGCCGAGTAATGTATATCTGTGAAAATACAACCGCTCGCCAGATATCTGAAACAAAAACATCAATAATGAAAAAAGCTTAGAATAATGACAATAACATTTTTTTTTATATCTTAATTGCGTCATGTTTGTGTTTTATTGATACAATAATTTATTTACCGTCTATACACAAACTTAAAATAATGTAGTTTAAAATTACTTAAAATTATAACATTTCTCAGTAGATACTGTATCTTGTTACATTTTGTATTGACGACATGTTTCGATGTGTATTACATCATCATCAGGTCTATCAATTTTAAAAACTGTTGCACATCTTGCGTTGCGTATATTGATTTGTTTGATTTTTAAGTCTCTTCCTTTAAATTTGAAGGTTGTGCTTGGATGTTTTATATCTGTAAAATTAATTTTCAAATCGTGATTTTGGATATTGACATAGGAAATATAATAATTTACTAATTTAAAGAGTTATTACGTAATATAACGTAATACAATGTAAAAGAATCATAATAAATAGTAGTAAAAGGTATGTATGTATGTATGTTTTACTACCTTTTACTACTATTTATTATGATTCTTTTACATTGTATTACGTTATATTACGTAATAACTCTTTAAATTAGTAAATTATTATATTTCCTATGTCAATATCCAAAATCACGATTTGAAAATTAATTTTACAGATATAAAACATCCAAGCACAACCTTCAAATTTAAAGGAAGAGACTTAAAAATCAAACAAATCAATATACGCAACGCAAGATGTGCAACAGTTTTTAAAATTGATAGAACTGATGATGATGTAATACACATCGAAACATGTCGTCAATACAAAATGTAACAAGATACAGTATCTACTGAGAAATGTTATAATTTTAAGTAATTTTAAACTACATTATTTTAAGTTTGTGTATAGACGGTAAATAAATTATTGTATCAATGACAATAACAGTTGTAGCATATTCTAGTTGATTGGTATGAATCTAGCATGTGGCACATTGGTTTATTCTTATGATGTTGTTTTTTTCAGCTAAAGAAGTGATGAAGAGACGGGTGAATGTTCGAGATGCTCCTAAAAAATCCATTAAAAAACAAAAAGAGGCTGCAAGATCGGGAGCTGGAAAGCCAACTACAAAAACGCACGATTACAACGCACTGTTACCATTCCTAAGGAAAGTGTTCCAGGAACGGAAAACAGAAGTCACCCGATCAGCCGATGTTGGACAGCCCGAGGCGGCAAATGAGCAAACACCTCAAAACACCCATGAAAACGAAGTTACTCAAGCAATCGCCAAGGATTTCAAAACACTAGACAATGTTGAACTAGAAATGATTCAAGCTCCTAAGGATCAATCGGATCGTCATTTGTCTTTTTTCAGAGGGATAATTCCTTCATTGAACACTTTTGATGACGACAAGATATTAGAATTCCAAATGTCGGTGCTACAAAAAATAACATCCATGAAACAACGGAAAAAAATGGTTTCCTACAATCAGTACTCTGCTGAAATTCATCCTATGCGCATAAACACTAGTCGGCAGGCGACAACATCAACTGAAGGCCATCTCTATCAGAACGTGCGTCCGAGTACTTCAACTGGTTCAAGCGATGGGTATGATCCAGCAGAGAAGTTTGGCAGCTAGAACAGCGAGCCAGAACTAAGAAAATGTTGGTCCACATCTCTCACCAGCATCAGAAACCTCTGATGACTTTACTTCATGAAATGTTTCCAAATATTTCTTGTATTGGTCTTTTTCTGTGCCCCTTTTTTGTATTACAAGTAATTATACATTTCTACGCTAATAATAGTTGTAGATTATTATCCTCTACACGTTTCTTGTACTTTGTATATCATAAGTAAAACTATTGAAACTTTCTATTCATTAAACAGTAATTGCAACGGCCAACATTTGGATAGGCTGGATGCGTTCTCTCATGAATGTGTCTTGGCGCTGAAGAGAATCCTTTAGACGTCAGTGCAGTACATCAAAAGCGGATATTGTCATCCTAAAATAATTGAAAAACGTTTTTCTGCTCTGTCCCAGTTTTAATTTTCTTTATTATGATCGGGCACACGGAGGACGGACAAGATCTACTAAACAGAATTGGAAAGCGACACAATCACTTCGCAGCAAAACACGTGCACTTCCCCTTCACTTTTATTGCCGTTCTGTGTACTTTTCTGCGATCTACATTAAACAATATGAAAAAAGAATATTTAAGTTCAAATGTTTACACATAGTTAAAACATTTTAGATGAAATTGTAGGAAATATTAAATTTGAATTTATTTGTAATAACGAATATATTTAAAATAAATGGCGTGATAATAAATAGGGATAATTATAATCGAACAGAACATTTTTCGGCTGGTATCGATTTATAAGAAGTTGTCGCAGCCACGACGTGCAAAATGGGGTTGGTTGCCGCGATATTTAGTGTGCCGCGAGTGCAGAAAGTTGCGCAACATGGCAGAAGTACTCAAAAAAAGATTTCATTAAAGTGGTTTCGTTTATGCAAGTTACGTGACGTGCACGTGCATGCAATATGTCGTAAATCTCGTAGACATGAGTGGAAATGGTCATTGCAGGTGCTCTGCAAGTCTGTGGCAGTGCACTAATAACGATCCCAAGCAGACGGACATTTACTTTAGAAAAGATGCGCCTAGTATTGGACACAGCATCACAAAACAAGAAATTAGATTTTCCATTAAATTTTACAAATCTATGGAGGTGGATCTAATGAAGACAACACTGCTGTAAGTTTACGTCCACTTTCTTATTTCCGCACATTCTGGAGAGGATTCCACTTTGGACACTGACCACATCCCTAATGCCTTGTCTACACATCAGCAGTAACTACTACATATTCATTTAACATTTAAAAAGGGGAAGACTTCGATACGACGTCCGATGAAGAGATGGAGGGAAAATCCAAGACTAACAAGCCTCACGGCCTAATAGGAAGAACTTTTAAAAAATAACCACTTGAGTGCAAAGTCTTCTCTTCTGCAAATACCGTGCACCCACTGATCATTCTTAATACCGTTCAAACCGTGCAGTACCATACAGCAATAACAAAACCAAGCGACCACTTTTATGGAACACAAACATTTATTGACAATTTCATTTTTCAAGTTTCACCACTGTGCGGCTGCATCAATATTCGAAGTGTTTTAAAAGCCACGCCCTCTCTTAGGTGTGAGGTTTTGGGAGGGAAATTTTGTTTCAAACTCGTAATCTAATCTCCCTCCCCTTGTTCAATCTGGATCTGGGCCATTGTTTTGGGGGTTGATGCAGTCCTTCTCGGGACCCAGTTGTCTTTCCGGAGGTCTACAACATCTTGCAGCATGAATCTGATCCGACTTGATAGCAGTCCCTTCTTCTGGGAAAGCTCCTTCATTTTGCTGAAGCACTCGGACAGGTCCTGCAAGAACACAGAAAATTCAAGTCACATTTCACTCCTTACGCTTAAGAGCCGACACATGAAACTAGAAAACTCATCAAGTCCACATAGCACATGCTGTGCGGGAAGGCACGTGTAAATTTAAAGGGAGCTCTGAAGGTTACCGTCACTAACTAAATGTAAATGTGCGTCTCATCTACACGAACACTTAAACAGAGATTTTTGGTAGCTGAGCCTAGGCATGGTACTGCTTGCTCGTGCTGTGACAGTGAGTGAATTCTGACATGAGCCAGCAGAGGTGACGGGAGGAAACATTCAAGTCTAACCCAATACTGAGCAAGATTTCCTTTGCGCTAGACAGGGACAAGCTTACACTACAGCATCAGGCATTTTATTTTAATCCTATGAGCGTGACCCAGGTAGGAGGAGTACAAAGAAATGCAGAAGAACATGTCATGGTGATCATTCATCACACAGAAACACTTTCAGAATCTCGTCGGCAATCTCAGAAAGGTATTTAATATCAGAATACGCATAATATCTTTATGTATTCTTTATAATGTGCATTTACAAGTATTAAATCCAACTTCAGCAGTAGTTACCATGTTGGCCACCAGATTAAAACATCAAATTTTCTAACTCACAAAACTGCTTGTTCATCACCATCTTACCACCTGTAGTAGGATATTCAAAATATGACGTGAGCGAGGTCGTGCAAAAAGCACAAACTCCATATCAAATTTCATCCAAGTCTGTCAAGTTAAATTGACCGGACAGACATGACCAGCCCATAATGCCTTCTCGTTATACAATTCGTGCCAAGAACGCGTAACAATTACGAACTACTTGCATGTTACGAGACAGAAACCAGAAACTGAAAGAGAACAAACACTACGACACACTGCTTTTTTGTGTCATACCTTACATATATGCCTGGGGTCTCCGTAGAACTCAAAGGAGGGCAATAAATTAAACTGTAAGAAAACTGCAAAACTAAAACTATTTGAAAATTAACACAAACATACTTGGTTTTTTCTCTCTAAATCAGCCCCCACTCCGACTGCTCGTCTCCTTCCACAAGAAGACGCTTAATGCATCGCTGCATTATGCTCGCTGTCAGCATCCCTAATTTGAAGAGCTCGCCAACAAATCTGTAAAGTACAAAAAATATTTCAATGGGTTGAGTTAAGACAATAGTAAAAACTCAAAAAAAGAACACGAGCGAAGTAGTTCGTCTCTGCAAGATACAGAAACATTTGTACCTTAAAATAATAACTTTTTTAAATTAATTTCATTTATTCAATCTCTTGTGTGTGATATATATTTTTGATGTGAACTATAATTTCTTTTGCGTGGTTTCTCTAGGCGACCCTGGAAAAAGCTGTTAAAAGAGTTCAGACAGAGTATTAAGAACTTCAAATTAAATAATTACATTACTTACTTACGTAACAATTTACATACTGGAAAAATACGGAGTTGTAGTGCTGTGAATCATTTAATTGAGCAGGAACGTCACAGCGTTTTCATGGTAAGAAACCGTAACTGACATGGGGCGCAAGCAACACAGGGGCAAGGTGAGATCTGAGTGAACTGTGTGAACAAGCACAGCAGAGCAAGATGTTGTATCACACGTATGGGAAAGCAATAAACAAGAGATTGTTCAACTGTTCCAATTGCGATACATGCAATTCCTCAAAGGGGTTGTGTGACATATTAAAAGCCTATGGATATTTTAAGTGGAGCAGGACTTTAACCTTCAGTCCTCTGATTATATACAGAGTTAATCCATCAGTGCCCTGGCAGGACACATACATCTTCATGAAAAAAAAGAAGACGAAGTGTGGACTTTATGATGAGATAAGCAGCAGAATTGTGAAGCATACGTAGATATTTCTGCCTCATTTTGACACATTATGGAACAACACAGAAAACATCTTCTTGGAGACATTTATTTTAAATATTCTAAATTCTTCGCAAATTTCAGGGGAATATTAGAAAGAAAACCCCCTCAAAGGTATCACCACCTTGTCAAAGGCCCATACATTTTGCTTGGTGAGGGGGCTTGCATACTCAAATGACCCTTAGGGCTATGCGGGCATGGGCTTCGGCTCCTAGTAGGGTCACCCAAGCCGGGGAAGTCTAAGACTAAGAGTGATTCAATTACAAATGGATCTCTGACAAACTATGAAGCCTTAGAAACATTTCAGAGAAACAAGACAGAGTTTCTTTGAATGTATAAGACCCTTAAGAATCTCCTGACATAAAAAAAGAATATGGCACCATTCAGCCTACCACAATGGCTGGTGTAAAAGAGAGCATGTCCCTTTTGACTATTAAAGGTTACAAAATAAATGAAGTTGTGAATTCTCAGATTGGAATTAGGAATCATTTCAAAATTATAAAGAACTTTGAATTATCAAATATAACATTAACCTTTTACTGTACCAAGACTTGGCACCCAACAGTCCCATTCCAATTTGGCACAAAATTTAGAATAAAAGGCACAACTTACAAACTGGAAGGTAAAAGCCATAAACATTTCAAATTTCCTCCCAGTTTCTACTACTCTAGCTTCACTACTTTCACGTGCCACTGACGAATCAACTTTAGAGCTGCAAATATTATAAACAAAAACGAATCTTACCTAATATTTCCCACTGATTTCTTTCGTATCCTTCGCAGTTCCTCTTCGAGATTGCGTTGTAGTTCCTTTTTCTTTGCCTGCAGAACAAAGAGATATAAAAGATTTTAGTTTGAATTCAGTGTTGATTCAGAACTCTGCTAATTAGGAATCGCTAATTAAGATAGCGCCAGTAAGAGACATTTCATGCAACGCCTTTCACATATGTAAGCTTCCATTTTAAAGTTTGCTATGACGTTTGCGTATCATTATAAATATGCAACTGAGTCCATGAATCAGTGTTTTTGTGTGGCTGATGACACTCAACTGTGATACAAGAGAACATATCATGAGCCAATGAGAAATACATTGCCAGGGGTAGGGAAGGAGGATAAAAGTGCAGCAAAAGTCCATTGTTATGAGAGTTAATGATGTTCAGAAAAAATCATTGCATAAAGTATTCATTATAGGCAGTCAAACATGTAGAAAAGTAAAACTAGCTTAAGGAGTTAAGAAAATGATTTTTCATCTTGAGGTACAATTAGATCATAATAATTTTAATTCAATTTATATGCCCTCTTGAGATACGTAATGTTATTAGATTACAATTACATTAGTGGAGAACAACTGCAAAAAGAGACTTGTCATATGCCATAATTTTCACATTGGACCCTCACACTTTGTAGTTGGGTTCTTGTGCAAATACTTTGAGGGATTTAGTACTTTCCTTGTCATTCGTTTTCTTCAGAATTCTTAAAAACTTTAGAAACTTATAAAAATAACTATGCTTTGAAGGATGGATCTTCATCTACAAGCATAAAGGGGGAAGACACATATTCTGTCAGATCAAGCAGACCGAGCTATTCCCAATCTGTCGACAGAAACGTAAAACATTAGACTGTAGACAAAGACAGTTTGAGAAGTACTCACTGGCTCTGCTGCTTCTTCAATCTCTTTATGTCTTGCTTCTAGGTCCAGCTCCACCTCAGAATTCTTTTCAAAATGATTTTGGCATTGGTTTAGCAGCAGCTTCCTGAAGGTAATCTCTGGTTCATCCTTGTTCCCGCACTCTGCTGGAACTTGCGTGCCGGACAGAACTTTACACATTCTTGGGTACGCCTCGGAGAAGCTGGGTTCATCAACGGCCTAAACATAAAAATACACGACATGATCACTTTGCTCTGTATGACATATATACGTAGGGCAGTCAAAACGTTCTCGGAATTCCCCTGCAGACGGAGAATGAGAGGTAAGATAGCGCACGCAAGTGTTGTGGTGGGCAGCTGAGCGTGTCTGCTCGCAGTGGCAACAGGTCTGGACAGGTTTCGGCGTGCCGTGTCGTTAGTGTTCCGTTTCAGTTAGACGTGGATGTAGGTCATTCGGCGCAATTTCACAGTTCGAACAGCGTGCGAACATCAAGTTCATGTGCAAATTGGGCAAATCTGCTGAAGAGACGCTATCGGCCCTGCAGCAATTTTACGGTGATACTGCACTAATGAAATCCGCGGTTTAGGACTGGTTTTCCCGGTTTAAGAATGGACAGGAGACGTTGGTGGATGACCAGCGCAGCAGGAGGCTTTCGACATCCAGAACCGTGGGAACAATTGAACAAGTGCGACAACTGATTCTATCTGATCGCAGGATGGCCATCGTGGAGTTGGAGCATGAAGTTGGTATCTCTCACGGATCCATTCATGCAATTCTGTCCGACGATTTGAAGATGAGACGTGTCAGTGCGAAGTTCGTTCCGAGGCAGCTGACTACGGATCAGATGGAATGTCGCACGATGGTCGCTGGAGATCTCTTTCAGAAAAGTACGCAGGACCCTAAGTTCCTCACAAAGGTCGTCACTGGTGATGAGTCATGGGTGTTCGCCTACGACCCGGAGACGAAGATGCAGTCATCCGAGTGGCACACAGTGTCGTCTCCCCGACCAAAGAAATCATGCCTCGTTCGATCCAAGGAAAAAGTGATGCTCATGGAATTCTTTGACATCGACAGTGTGGTGCACCATGAGTTCATACCGCCTGGACAGACTGTTACGGGTCATTTCTACGTGCAACTGTTGCAGAGGTTGCGCGAAGCAGTTCGGAGGAATCGGCGCGACAAGTGGCAGGGTGGGTGGTTTCTGCATCACGATAACGCACTGAGCCACACATCGCTGGTTGTGCAGCAATTCCTCTTCGAGAAAAGCATTCCCGTCATCACCCGACACGTTTCACAATAAATCGAATGCGACGGCCGAACTCCGGAAGATTCCAAACGAAGCCTTCCACTGGTGCTTCCAACAATGGCAGGATTGATGGAGCAAGTGTGTGCGTGCGCAAGGGTCCTACTTTGAAGGTGATTAGGTAAGCATTGCCATATGTCCTACCATTATAGTGCTATACCACAATTCCGGGTACTTTCTGACTGCCCCTCGTATAACAGTAACTGTACTGAAGATATACCTAGAGATGTCGCATCAATTAAAATTATTAAATCATAGCCACCTAAATGAAGCATCGACAGAAGCAAATCTTTATCCCTTGAACCCAAGAAACTCCAAATCTCAGTCAGATGCCAAACATTTCATGACAGTGTTCCCTTTTCACGTATGAGACATTCATTTATAGATGAGTGAAGAGAAATCCTATGCTTGAAGGTGTATTTAAAGAAAGAACAACCAGGTTTCAGGTGGTTAAGATTATTACCGTGATCAGTAAAAATTTCAATTTTCAGCTGCCTCTAGAGCCTCCATTATTATTATGCTGAGGATACTTTCAGTACTTCAGAAATTCAGCTGCAAAGTCTCAAACAAAGAAAAATTGTATCAATATGACAGTTCTGTTTCAATGTATCAGCTGTTAAAAAGACTGCTGCCTCACCTTTTCAAATATGAGCTTGATAACGCCCTCCAGGCGATCACTGCTGTCAATTGGCAGAGACTGGACCTGAGCAACAAGTGTGTCAAATTTCTCAGGCATGAGCTTGTTGAGCACACTGCGCACCTTCTTATACAGGTCCTGCAACATCAAGTTCTCTCTCATCACTTCACAGAAAGACAACACAAAACACAAAATTAAAGCAAAACATGTTTTAATATGTGACGTTTGTTCAGTACTCTGCCTTTTAAGTCGGTTCGAGGTACAAGCCCAAGATCTCCATTACATTAACATCCAAATCAAAAGTTGCTGCCTTTACAACACATGCACGTGAAGCAAAAAATGTTAAAACAGATCAGATTGTCCTTTTCACATGACCAGTCAGTGGTGTGAGAAAGGATAATCAATTCACCGTTGAAAATAAACTGGTTACAGGGCATAACTAACGCCACTTGAATAGAGCAAAGATGAACAAATCTAAAGAGTAGATCCAATAGAATAATGGTTAACAAAATTGGTCACAAGAATGACTGAGGGATGTTTGAAGAGTGAAAGAAGCATTTCACATTAAACTTAAGAGCCACTCAGCAATCTGTGACCCAGTATGAGTGAAACCCAAAACCTCTGGTCACTGCACAAGAGTTTAAACAATCCAATTCTCTACAGACACGTCGCCAAATTACCCCCATCACCCCTAAATGGTTGGTCACCCCACAGATACATCAGAAAATTGTTTTTTCCGTGTAGACGAGTTTCTTAGTGCAGGACTGTTACATTCAGCCATCTTACATTGGGATAGACACAGCAGTATTCACTGCTTCTGCGATCCTGTGGTCAAAGAATGCCAGGTACATACCTGAGTCTTTGCCTCCTCTTCATTGGTAGCAGAGGGCTTCACTCGTCTAGGCCTCCATGCGTTTTCTGCATGTTGCAGTTGTACATCTTCCTTCAGCGAAAGCTCTATATGAGTAACAGGCTCCTTAGACTTAGTGACGATTTGTTGGCTGTTTCTCCAAGGTGTAGTCTGCTGTGAATTGAACCGAAGCAGCAGAAAATTAGCTCAGTGTTCAATCCTAAAAATTATCTTGTTCTAAAAGATTATCTAGATCTTAAAATATTCCAAAAACTACAAGTGGCCACGTTGAAACTTACTTTACAGTGTGAACTCAATTTTTGCAGAACACTGTAGCATGCTGCAACAGTTGTGCATAACAGCTAACACTTCTGGTACGCACTAGCTTTTCATGGAAACATCTGCATTTATGGACAATTATCACAAGGCAAACACACAAAATATTCACATACTTACCTCTTCGGAATCATGTCCCTTCATGAAGTCAGGATAAAATATATTACGAGATGGCGTGCCAGAGGGAGTTCTATTCGTCTTAGAGAATCTCCTCTCTACCACATGTACCTGAAAGCAATTTAAAAACAATTATGCTCAGAATTTTAGGGTATTTCAAAATGCACGGCAAAGTAAGGAATTCAACTCTGAGTATATTTTGAAAACTAAACTGGCATATATTTACTTTAAATTTTCCATTTTTGAATTTAGACATTCATTTTATACATTACTGGATGCATCCAACAGCTCACAAAATAATACACCTGTATGTACAAAGCTCTGAATGGCAAGAGAGTGAAATTTGGCTCAAGTTGTTTCTAGTTTGTTGTGTTCATCACCTCTCACAAAAAATACAACATTCCTACAGCTGCAGTTACTTATAAAACATCTTCAACTGTTCACTTCATTCTCACACACATACATTAAATGGCTAGCCAAGAATGATCACTGACAAATAACTCGCCCATTATCTTAAACCACATATAATCAATTCTCTTTCAGCACAGCTTAAATTTTCTTAATGCAATTGTCAGTAAATGGGGATACAGCCAAGTTCTTTATCCTTCCACAAAGCATCTAACCTGTAGAACACTCCAAATGTCACAACCCCCCATTTCCATGTACCCTACACTTCTACCGCATCCATAACAGATTTTTGCACCTTTGCTTTCGAAACACATACTACTCCGACCCCATCACCATCACCAATCAGTCACCCACACACCGAGTGACTGCCTTTGGCAATACTTCGTCCTATAAACTACACTCTGACAGCTATAGAAGAAATCCACCTTCCTTCTCCAAAACAAATGATACAATCTAAAGTGGATTCAACTTCCCACAATCATTTACACACTTTAAAAAGACTTACTTCATTATATCAATAAGTGCCAATTTTAAATGTACCTGATTTGTGCCATCGTTCACTACTGCACTAAGATCAAGTAAGTCGTCTGGTCTCTTCATTGACAGCTCCAACAGGAAATTTCAGTCATATATCCTCTTACCTTCTGGATTCTGTGGACTCCCCTGGTCTGGAAGCAAACGCTGACATGAGCTTGCAACAAAATCAGCAATGAGGAATTTGAGCTTTGTGTCATCATGAAATATTTGAAAATCTTTTCTTCATGTGAGGTATTCTTCTACAAATTGCATTATATATTAAATCAGTTCCTTCCACAACATTTGCCAGTATAAATTTGCAACAGAACTTCTGTTAACCTGCAATTTAATGGGTCTTTCAAAACCAATCAAATGGAAAGTCTGAAATCTTCCAAGATATGAATTCTTGTGGAAAGACCCAAATGCAAGAGCATTTTATGTTAAGTATTGTAAAATTCTGAATAATGTTATAAAAGAGGCTAAAAAGCAGCATTACAGTAGACTTATAGCAAAATCAGACAATAAAATAAAAACAACATGGAACATAATAAAAAGGGAGACAGGAAAAATATATTTATCAGAACAGATGCCATCTCTTCTAATAAACAATGAAAAAGTAAATTATCCTGGAACAGTGGCTAATGCCTTCAATAAGTTTTTTCTAACAATTACTGAAAGCCTGAATTTAAATCAAACAGGGACAGAAGATGCTGTTTCCATTTTAAAAGCTGCATTTCCTCTAAAATTTTCTGGCCTTAATATCATTCCAACCACCGAAACTGAGGTGAAAAGTGTAATAAATTCCCTCAAATCAAAAAACTCATCAGGTTATGATGAAATAACAAGTAAAATTTTGAAAGCTTGTTCAGTTTTAATTAGTCGTCCATTAACCCACATTTGTAATCACTCATTATACACAGGCATTTTCCCGGACCGCCTTAAATTATCAGTAGTACAACCACTGTACAAGAAAGGGGACAAAACCAATATGACAAATTACAGACCAATTTCACTTTTAACTACCTTTTCTAAAGTGCTTGAGAAGATTATGTACAATAGATTAAGTCATCATATGCATGCTTACAACATATTAGTCCAGGAACAATTTGACTTCAGGAAAGGTGTATCCACTGAAGATGCAGCCTTCAAGCTAACAGACAATGTGCTTAAATCTATTAACCAAAAAATGCATGTTGGAGGAATTTTCTGTGATTTAGCAAAAGCTTTTGACTGTGTAAATCATGAAATTTTGTTGGATAAATTGCATTTTTATGGCATTCAAGGAATAGCAGCGCAATGGTTCAGATCCTATTTAACAGATAGAAAGCAAAAGGTCGAAGTAAAAGCACCTAAAAACAAACAAATTTTTTTCTCAAACTGGGGAACAATAAAACATGGAGTTCCCCAAGGGTCAATTTTAGGGCCCTTGCTTTTTATAATATATGTAAATGACCTTCCTCCAACAATAAAAACAATAAATACTTTAACAGAACCCATAATATTTGCTGATGACACAAGCGTCATAATTTCAAATAAAAATTTTGATGATTTCTGTTCAACATCAAACATAGTTCTGTCTCATATGACTAAATGGTTTACTGCTAACAAGCTGGCCCTAAATCTAGATAAAATAAATATAATAAAATTTATAACAAATAACTCTCCACAATGTGCTTTAAGTATTGGTTATGATGGGAAGTATATACAAGAGTCAATAAACACAAAATTCTTGGGTTTGCAAATTGATAATCACCTAAATTGGACTAATCATATTGACAAACTGATACCTAAGTTAAGTGGCGCATGTTATGTTAGATTTCTGTTGCATGTCAGCAACACTGACACACTCAGATCAGTATATTTTGCCTATTTTTACTCTTTAATGAAATATGGAATAATTTTTTGGAGAAATTCATCAAACATCAAAAAGATATTCACTTTACAAAAGAAAATTGTTAGATTATTGGCTGGTGTAAAGCCTAGGAATTCATGTAGAAGTCTATTTAAGAGATTAGAAATCTTACCTCTTCCATGTGAATACATATTCTCATTAATGAACTTTATTGTAAATAACCAAGAACTCTTTCAAACTAATTCTGCTGTACACCCTGTCAACACAAGGAATAAAAATCTGCTTCATAGACCAATTGCCAACCTCTCATGTTTTCAGAAGAGTGCATATTATGCAGGGATCAAAATTTTCAACAGTCTACCATCTGATCTCTCAAGTCTTGTAAATAAAAAGGCACAATTTAAACCAGCATTGAAAAGATACTTAATTACACACTCCTTTTACTCTGTCGATGAATTTCTAATGTTTACAAGTAAGTCGTAATTTATCTATTGTATATAATGGGTGGATTTATTTGTAACTTATCTCTACTTCATGTGAACCCTTTGTTTGTATTTTTGTGACATTTATATAATAGTATGATTTGTATTTGTATAACATGTATTGTATTATTATGACTTATTCTACATCCTATGTCATCTGACTAACTTATGGATCCATGGAATGTAATAAAGATGTATGTATGTATGTATGTAGGTTGTTTACAAAGGACTGTCGCTGTTCAGTGATATCAATTTTCATTGCATATACTGCAGCACAGAAAACAAGGCCCTGTGTTTCTTCCATTCAACTAACATTCAAATCAGACTTGTAGCAAAAACAAACAGCAAAATTATGATATGCACTCATTTCAAAACGTATTCTCCATGAAGAAAGAACCAGATACATTTTTAGCACTGTCTGCATTCTGTAAGAAGTTACTGACAATTCTGCATTCTTTGCTTTATCATTCCTTCCAGATTCTCAATTCATATATGATCTCTTACCAGTAGCATAACCACTATTGAGGAGCTCTTTGAGAGGACAAAATGTGACGCTGACCCTGACAATAGTGCCAGTGACATCAGATTGGTCAGAGGTCATGGGACAAGTGTGTGGAACCTGTATTACACGAGTGCACTCCACGTTGCTTCACAGATGGTGGGTCTGGCCAAGAATTACCACACACAGTCGTTCAAGACTTTTGCACGCAGAAATGCGACTTAGTTTTTGTGTAGCGTCGCTTACTCTTTGTTTATTTCAACCAAAAGTGGAACGTTGTGACAAGTTGTAGCAAAACTCTAAGATATCAAATTTAATAACAGAGTTATTACATGCTATGAGCAAGAAGACAAAAGGGCAGTTTTGAAACTTTGTCATAAATGTGCTTATACATAAGGATTAACACATTTTATGCTTGACACACGGAGAGCCGTTCATCAGGCACGAACTTTATGCTATTTTCTGGTCTGACATAACGAAATATTCTTTAACACACATGAATATTAATTTATAGCAGTCCAGAATAGGAACTGATTATATATAAAAAAAATATTTCATTTAGCTTATAGTTCTCAGCACTGGCACATTTATCCTCCACTCACGCCTTGGCCAGTGCATGCCCCTAATGAAATTCACTATTCTTTACACTTACCCTCTTTGTCTGTGCACGTCAAAGAATCCACAGCAATTGCGATGTTCAGTGCATCTGCAGAGATGGCATCTGCTCCCTCGGAAGGAATTGTACTTGTTGGTTCTGCCTCTTCAGTTATTGTAGTTCCTGAGTCTGCAGACATGTCCTCCTCCTCCTCCTCCTCCTGCACACACACACAAACACCTTCGTAAAACACGGTGCTAAGCTCAACGTTCGTTTCCAATTTTCTTAAAATTGTAACTGATTCTTTTCGTTGAACAATGATTTTTACAGCTGTTCAACCGCAACATAAAAAAGATATTTTTATTCAATGCAAACCATCAATTTATAAAAGCAAACCTGACAAATTAATCTAGCAAGTGACATAACTTCAACATTTGAAATTTTGTAACAGTAACTGAAGGCTCCATACACGTCTGTTACGTCGAATCTCAGACTATTCAGGGTCATTACAAACCTGTGCTGCTTCCATCTTCTTCAAGCTCATCTTGTATCTCATCCTCCTTCTTCTGTTACGTTTTGTCTTTCTGTCGCTACAGTCAATCTCCTGGACAAGACACGCGTCTTCTGCCGATGCAGTGACAGTAGCATCCACCTGGCCATCAACACTGTCACCAATCTGGCCTTCAACCTCATTGTCGATTTGGCCTTCAACTTGACTGTTGACTTGCTGCTCCAAGTTCAAAATGTTCATTCCTTGTGACAAAATTAGACTTGTCAGGCTATCAATCTCCTTTCTCTGCTGATCTATCACTTGCAACAAGCTGCTTGTGTACACCTTCTGTGCTTCCAAGAGCAATGAGGCTGCACATTCTGTAACATTTGATAATTATTTTAAATTATAAAATTCCTCTTGTGAGTGTATACGAGAGTTACTTCAAAAGTCATGGCAACTAATTTTTTGGGGGCAAACACATTATATTGAAGAAAGTTCAAAATATACTGGAAGAGGGGTCTGGGGGGCACATCTGGACATCTAGATAGACATACATTAACATCATAATTGACAGAATATCATACTGATGTGACTTATAGACTGTACTTTTAACCTTAGCACATACACAGAATTCCACCATACTTACTGTCTGCATTGAATATCTCAATCAGTTTTTCCAGCATTATGTAGTTCTTGTTTAATGCTGTGATCCTCTCAGTCAGAGTTTTCTGGGTTTCTTTCGATTCCCTCATGAGACGAGAACGTGTTAGAGGATTTACCTGAGGACACACAGAATGCAGCATTTTATAATCCAAGAATTCTCTGTAACTTCATAATGTTAATATTTATTGCTAAACATTTGTCTCAACTTTGAAATCTGAACTTCAGCTACACATAAAATCGTGTGTGCATTGGCTGTTTGTGTGTTGCACTGCTACTGATTTACATTTGTCACAGAAGATATTAGGAAGATTACATTTATCAAAACACAAAATAAGGTTGTGTAAAATAACGTGCACTTTCTTTAATGAATGCTTTTGCTTTAAAATTAGCAAGTTAGGAGACATTTCAAACTTTCTAGTACACAATACAAGTCAGTCATTGATTAATCCATAACACAAAACAAGGGTCCTCAGTGTTTCAACTGTTCTCTCCACAATCACTTTCCATTAGATGAATATACATAAGACAGAAAACAACTTTTAACAATCTCTGAATGTGTATTCCCTACTATAATACACATAATATCCTCAACAGATCTTTGCAACGTACATTTGGAGGTAGTACATACCCTTTGTTAAGCAAAATAAAATTGCAAATTTTAAAAAGTTCTAAATTTATATTCTTTACGATTAATGTACAGCTGCGAGGCTAAACAACAGAATGATTCAAAACACCTTTAAACCCCGTGTACTCTGGTGCACGCTGTCGTTATTTTCTGCTTATGTATGTTTCTCAAACCGCACAATATCAAACGTGTTATCCAGTTTTGGGCCAAGTTCTGGACTTTCGTTTTTCAGCAAGACTGGTTTGTTTCTTTTATCGATGTAGTCTTCCTTAATTAAATCACACTTTGTTACGTCACTAAAACATCTGTCGCTATCAAAAGCAAAAAGCATGAGCAAGAAGACGCTTAATATAACTACAACATGCGCCATTTTGCACTGTTTACGTGTGGAAAATGCAGAGTGTAAATGGTGTAGTCGCATTCAGAAAAGTAAAAATCGGGACGTGCAGTGAAACATTCCGGCCGTCTACACGTACTTGCTACCTCTAAAACCTCTGAACGGCATTAAAAGTTTTTTGTATCAATCATGCTAACAAGATGTGCCATTTATTATGTAGTATGGGACTTGATGTAAAGTAGGACGGTTATAAATGCGTTCAGAAATAGTCTAAATTTAAAAATGCAGACACATGCGATCATATATAACATCTTTAACCCCGTGGGCGCTCAAAAGATTTAAGTCGTGTAATTCACAAACCTTCTCAGAATACTGTGGGAGACTGCAAGTAGAGCACCGTTCTCACCTTTTTACCAAGTTACTCCTTCATTTGTGAGCTTTCTTAAATTCATTTACACCATGTAGAGGTCTCTAACATGTTTGTTCTGTTTGATTCACCAGTTTTGTTTCTTCTGATATTCCCCATTTTTCTTCATGTTTGTTCCAACAGCTTCACGTAATTAAATAAAAATAATTAATAAAACCACTCACCCCACGCTCTTTTCGAGAACAAATGATGCCGTAAGCAATCAGAAATCAATTGTGTTAAAAGCAAGACAAGCCTAATTCTCTTACAAGAGTTCACAATTGTAAATGATAACCTGTAAATGTAATGAGCAATAATAACAAATAGGAAACCCTTGGCTCACCCTTTGTGAATAGCAGGAGATCTCGATGTCCACAGGCAGCAAAAGTTGAATTATAAATTAAAAATTAATCGAACAAGTGAGGGACACTCACAAAATTGTTACTAATTCAGAAAGGTTTTTGCTAAATAATTCAACACAAACGTATCTACAAGCACTTTATCGACAACCTATGACGCAACAGTCAGTAGAGGGAGTGCAATACTGTTCATTCTAGCGTGCATAAGGACGGAGAAATGAACCTTATGGCATGCCAGCCGAGATTGTTGCACGTGTTCGGATTTTATAAGAACACCTGCGTTTCATATTTACACATTTTTTGTAGTTAAAGAAATACAAATTGGATTACTCCAAGTTATAATTTGTAAGAAATCAAAAATTAATATTAAATATTTTCTATGATAATGAAAATTAATTTAAAAGTAATGAAACGAGGCTTGAAGTAAATTTTGCAGTTTAATTTGCCCTTGATTAAAAATAACGTCGTGTTTTTATACTTTTTTAATTTTAAAGACGGCTTTTGAGGGGCCCGGGCGCAGTTGAGCCCATCGCCCCTGCGACAGGGAAAATGTTTCTTTCCTTCGAATCCCGAATATTCATTTTGACCAGTGAGAGAACACAGGAAGGTAAGAACTCTGGAAAAAGTGTCCTGAGTTCGATTTCCTCTATCAACTGATAATGTTGCGTATCCATTAATTAAACATGACAGGATGGTTATGAATGATAAATCGCGGGAGTACATTCTGAGCCTGCTTTAAAGTAACTGAGAAGAACCAGGGAACTGGGGTTAGCCGGTGCCAACATGTTAGTCTATTGCGATTGGATGAAGCCGATATTTTGGGCGTGTTTTAAGAGGGGACAGGAATTGAATCTATTTTTTTTTTAGATTATGGTGCCACAGAGTTTCATTAATCTCACAGGCAGCTTCAAAAGGCGGATGTTAAGTTTGTTATGAATTGTGAATGGGACAGGGCGAATGTGTAAATGGATTTTAGGAACTGCTAAGGATTTTGCCTTCCACAAGGTGGGGATTGTGTCTTTGAACGAGATTCGAACTGAATATCGCTTGGATAACCTGTCAGCTTTGTCTTGAGTACTTCGTGGTTTTACTTTCGTTAAGTTGGAGAATTTTGTGGCGTATATTCTGGTTCTGTCTCAGATAATTCGTTGATGCGATAATTGTTCCTGTGCTCAAGCGTCTTCTTCACGCTTCGGCCTGCTTGACCCTCGGTGGTCACGGGATACCAGGCTAGGTGAGCCCCAGAAACAGACTGAACGCAGAGAGAGGGCGGGAACTTCGCCCCGCAGCCCACACAAAACCAGCATCACGATCGACTATGGCCGTCAGATACGGAGTGTTTCGGATAAGCATTCGCGGACAGCCGACAGGGGGTGATTCTCCGACTTATGGGTTGTCGCGAGGCTAACAAATGCCGACCGTGAGAATAAGGAACTGTTCCGACGTTTTATGCGTGTCCTCTGACTGGGACGGAATATTTGCAACGACCTAAGCTGGACTAAGCACAATCAAAGATAAAAGACAAATGACTTGTTCTTATGCTCATTTGCTCTTTAATGCATTGCATGCAAAATAAGCATATGTCTGTGTTGGCTAATATACGAGGTGCGATCGGAAAGTTTCAAGACTGTGTCTATAGAGGGCGAATCGGATGTAGTACGAGCTTCTGCCGCTAGGGGGTGCGGCCTACATTCATAGTGAATCAGTGTGCCAGCCGGCATCATCGAATTAGCATTTATTTCTTAGTTACGGGCGTTTTGGTAGTGCATTACGCCGACCCTCCTGCGATTTCGGAATGGCGTGTGCATCAAATTTTGCCAAAGACTCGCCAAAACGGCTACAGAAACCTATGAAATGCTAAAGCAAGCATTTGGGGAGTCCGCAATGGGTCGTACACAAACTTTTGTGTGGCATTCACGTTTTAAAAATGGCCGAACCTCTGTCGATGATGACGAGCGTTCTGGACGACCATCTTCGAGCACAACGCCCGAAAATGTTACGAAGATTCGGCAGGCCATTCACGAAGATCGACGTCGTACCATCAACGACTTGTGCGGCATTGTTGGGATAGGCTATGGGACCTGTCAGCTGATTCTAAAGGAAGAACTCCACATGCGACGCATCATGACAACGCGCCAGCGCACACCGCCCTCAAAGTTCGGCAGTTGTTGGCCTCAAACACCATGGCCGTCATCCTGCACCCTCCTTATTCGCCGTGTGACTTCTTCCTCTTCCCCAAGATAAAAATTCAGCTAAAGGGAAGGAGATTTGAGACGATAGAAGAGATTCAGGCAGAATCGCAGATGGTGCTTGACAGGCTGACAAAGAAAGATTTCCAGGGATGCTTCCAGGCTTGGCAGCGGCGCTGGGATCGTTGTGTTCACTCCCAGGGGAACTACTTCGAGGGTGATGGATGAATTTAATACCTGAGATAAGTGTAGGGGTTTTTATAGGCGCAGTCTTGAAACTTTCCGATCGCACCTCGTATTTCACAGTAGAGATAATTTCGTGACAAATAAATTACCGCACCCAGTGAACTAATTTATTCGCCTTCTAACTTGGAAGTTTATTCTGATCACTGTTTTAGTAATTGTATTTCCGTGTAAGTTAAGAATAATTTTATTTGCATAAACCCAGCTCACTTCCTTGCACACATCTTCATATAAATTAAATTCAAAGCAAACACAAATGCAGACAATTAAAACCCAGCATTTCACGAAAGAGCGGATTCACAGAGAGAGACGGATCGAACCGCAAATTCACTTTTGCTCACACGACAATAACCAGGCAAGTCACAACTGACAACAACACAACACTCGAAGCTCAGAATCCCTTGAAGGAAAGAAATTACGTCACTGCTCAGAAAGAATTGACCAACAAACTGACTGCCGGGTAGGAGAATGCACACTGCTACACCGATTTATTAAAACTAATATTTTCAAGGCGGATAGTAGCTTCGTGGCGAGCTCCTGTCTTCTGCTGAGTGTCCCACAGTTCGATTCTCGTTCCCTGCTGTTCCTTTGACCACTTTCTCAAAGTATTGCTTTTTACCCAGAAGTTTACGTTGAGTGATAGAGAATTAAATCACATGTTCTCAACCGAATAAATGTCATCTCGAGGCCCCTTCTTGTGGTTAAATAAAAAAATAGTGCACATATAAACTGTGGGCATAAGAAATATCATAATTCTCACGTAGCCAACATACACAAATGATGATATCGCATGCATCACGTTAAAGAGCAGATGATAACAAGAAAATGTTATTTATCTTTTACCTTTGATCACGCTTAGTCCAGCTGAAATTGTAGCAAACAATCCGTCCCAGTTAGAGGCCACGCCCAACATTTCGGAACATTTTATTATTCTCACAGTCAGGAATTGTTAGACCCACGCCCAACCCCCAAGTCACAGAGTCACCCCATGTCGGCTGTCCGCTAATGCGTATTCGAAACACTCCGTATCTGGCGGCCATAGTCAATCATGATCCTGGTTTTGTGTAAACTACGGGGCAAAGTTCCTCCCTCTCTCTGTGACCAGTCTTGTTTCTGGGGCCCACCTAGCCTGGTATCCCCTGACAACCGAGGATCAAGCTGGCCGAAGCGTGAAGATGAAGCCTGAGCACAGGAACAAATGAACGAATTATCTGCGGCAAGATCGGAATCAACACCAGAAAATTCTCTATCTTAACGAAAGTAAAAACACGAAGTACTCAAGAAAAAGCTGACATTTTATCTAAGCAATTTTCTGTTCGAATCTTGTGCAACGAGACAATCCCCACCTTGTCGAAGGCAAATTCCTTAGCAGTTCCTCAAATCATTTACACATTTACCCTCTGCAATTAACAATTCATAACAAACTTAGCATCCGCCATTTGAAGCCGCCTCTCAGATTAATTAAACTCTGCCGCAACATAATCTAAAAGTTCGATCCATTTCCTGTGCCCTCTTAAAGCACGCCCAAAATATCGATTTCATCCAATCGTAGTAGACCAACAGGTTGGGACCGGCTGCCCCCAGTTTCTTGGTTCACGCTTGAGATGAAAACCCAATTGTCGAGAGTTGGTAGTCAGTCTAGTGCTTCAAACATTCGTGTGTACAAAAACTTATTAATGGAGCACATTTTCATACACTATTCATTTTTATCCACCAAACTACATGCTTTATTCAGCCGCCGGTCGAATGCGGTAAATTATATTAACACAACAACTTTTCTTAAATATGGGTAAACATACAAATTGAACAGCACTTTACTTTTGAGACATCCGGTAGCATACGTGTAAATCAACAGGAATGCAAAATGAAGCTGGTTTTTGTTTCTCGAAATAATAAAATTATTTATGTATGCACTAGGATTTATCAGTGGATTGAATGCTCCTGCGCTACTCTGAGCTACTGAAAATGAGTAGTTAAATAAACTATGAATAAATAAGAAACATGGTCTATTATAACCACAAAATATCAGCACCTTAATTTTGAGACATCTGGTAGCTTATAGGCCTAATCAGTAAACGTGTATCGTTTAATACGCCCGTAAAAATTACCTCAGAAACCAACGCCTTAAGAGAAATGCTCGAACCGAGGACTGTATCCGTGTCTGTGACCTTAGAACCTGCAATTTCCTCTCGTCGTTCTTCTATCTCGGTTGCGTTCCCGTCAACAGAAACCATCCTTGTCGGGAATCGAACCCACTGTCGAGGCCTTCGTTTCCGTAATCTCCTCTTCGGGAGAGAGAGAGAGAGAGAGGGAGAGAGAGAAAGAAAGAGAGGGGGGAACCCTCTGATCCTGGCTCCGTTGTCCTGTCTCACTTAGTTTCAGAGCTAAAGGAACCGCCCTTGAAGGAAATCGAACTCAGGACACTTTTCCCAGAGTTCCGACCTTCCTGCCTTCGCTCATTGGTCAAAACGAACAATCACGCCACGTTATTCCTTCACGGGCCGTAAGCGAACGAATGAAGAAACACGTCAACCCCCAATCTCGAGTTTACACGTGACCAGCAGACTCTGAGGTATTTACTAAGGGCAAATACGACAGTTTATTACAAATTCATCTTCTCGATCTCAGGACAGTTTTCGGGTTTGTGATCTTAGCCAATGAGATCCCTTCCCAGGAACAAACAAAATTTGCCTTAGCGCCATTCGTCTCTGTCCGAACAACAGAAAACATCTAAGCCGGGATTCGAAGGAAGGAAACATTTTTCTCTCGCCCAGGGCGATGGGCTCAACAGCGCCCAGGACCCTAAAAATCGTCTTTAAAACACGACGTTGTTTTTAAAATAGGGCAAATGAAATTTAAAAATATACCTCAAGCCACTTTTCAATAGTTTTAAATCGATTTCCTTCTTACAGAGAAAACATTTAATATTAATTATTGACTTCTTACATTTATGATGGAATGTAACCAAATTATAACTTGGAGTAATTCTCTTAGTATTCCTGTAACTAGAAAAAAATGTGTAAATATGGAATGCAGGTGTTCTTATAAAATACTAACACCTGCGCGAAAGATTGGAATTTGTAAAGCATATCTGCGACGGTCACGTGCAACAATCTCGGCCGGCATGCCATAAGGTTCATTTTCTATTTCTTACGCACGCAGTATAATAGCCTGAATGAACCTTATTGCACGTCTTTTCTAATTCTTGCGTCATAGGTTACGTCGGCATTGTTGTACTGGTATGTATTGCGGTGCTAATCTGAGATACTGAAAATGAGGGGGTGGGCCGGTAGTTGGGAGTGGAGCCCCCCGGCACAGCCTGGAGAGAGGTAGGGACGATGCTTGCGCTTGCGCAGGCCTCCGCCCTCAGTTAGCTTTTTGGTTGTGTCCAGTGGGACTCGTGCCGAACGAGGGCTGCCAGAGGTCGCCCAAGGGCAACCGAGGGCGACCGATGTTCAGCAGGCCAGCAGAGGCCGTCCCCAAAAGACGGCCAAGTCGGCACAACGAGTGGTTAGACTACTCGGCTACCCTGACTGAGGTTTTCCGTGCTTTTCCTCAGTTGTAAGGCGAATGCCAGGGTATAACTTAATAGGGGCACGGCCCGCCACCCCCACCCCGATCACGGAGGCCATCAGCTGAAGTGATCTTCCCCCCATGCCGCAGAGGCCTTCAGCCGAAACGGCCCCTCCCTCTCTGGGTTCAAACCCCGGAGATCCAACCAACCAAATTCCTTTGGACAACTTGCCTGACGGGATGACCTCCCATCAGCAGCAACGGATCCCAGTTGTAATGGTCGAGGCTCCCGCCACGACGAAACCCCGTTAGCGTTAGCAAAATTTCCGTTCTTATATTAAGACCGTTTACCATTTCCAGCAATGCGCCTTGTGCGCAGGAATGGTTTCACCTAGGTAGGGACGATGCTTGCGCTTGCGCAGGCCTCCGCCCTCAGTTAGCTTTTTGGTTGGTTGGTTGGTTGGTTAGATACTGAAAATGAGTAGTTAAATAAACTATGAATAAATAAAAAACATGGTCTATTATAACCACAAAATATCAGCACCTTAATTTTGAGACACCTGGTAGCTTATAGGCCTAATCAAAATGAATAAAAAAACATGGTCTATTATAACCACAAAATATCAGCACCTTAATTTTGAGACATCTGGTAGCTTATAGGCCTAATCAGAATGAATAAAAAACATGGTCTATTATAACCACAAAATATCAGCACCTTAATTTTGAGACACCTGGTAGCTTATAGGCCTAATCAGAATGAATAAGAAACATGGTCTATTATAACCACAAAATATCAGCACCTTAATTTTGAGACACCTGGTAGCTTATAGGCCTAATCAGAATGAATAAAAAACATGGTCTATTATAACCACAAAATATCAGCACCTTAATTTTGAGACATCTGGTAGCTTACAGGCCTAATCAGAATGAATAAAAAACATGGTCTATTATAACTACAAAATATCAGCACCTTAATTTTGAGACATCTGGTAGCTTATAGGCCTAATCAGAATGAATAAAAAACATGGTCTATTATAACCACAAAATATCAGCACCTTAATTTTGAGACACCTGGTAGCTTATAGGCCTAATCAGTAAACGTGTATCGTTTAATACGCCCGTAAAAATTACCTCAGAAACCAACGCCTTAAGAGAAATGCTCGAACCGAGGACTGTGTATCCGTGTCTGTGTCCTTAGGCTCCGTAATTTCCTCTCCGAAACGAAAGAATTTTGCCTTGGCGTCGTTCGTCTATGTCGGTTGAGTTCCGTCAACAGAAACCACCCTTGTCGGCACTCGAACCCAGTATCGAGGCCTTCGTTTCCGTAATCTCTTCTTCGAAGCAAATAAAAATCTCAGATCCTGGCTCCGTTGTTCTGTCTCGCTTAGTTTCGGAGCTAAAGGAACCGCCCTTGAAGGAAATCGAACTCAGGACACTTTTCCCAGAGTTCCGACCTTCCTGTGTTCGCTCATTGGTCAAAACGAACAATCCCGCCACGTTTTTCCTTCACGTGCCTTAAGCGAACGAGTGAAGAAACACGTCAACCCCCAATCTCGAGTTTACACGTGACCAGCAGACTCTGCGGTATTTCTTACAAATTCATCTTCTCGATCTCAGGACAGTTTTCGGGTTTGTGATCTTAGCCAATGAGATCCCTTCCCAGGAACAAACAAAATTTGCCTTCGTCTCTGTCCGAACAACAGAAAACATCTCAGCCGGGATTCGAAGGAAGGAAACATTTTTCTCTCGCCCAGGGCGATGGGCTCAACAGCGCCCAGGACCCTAAAAATCGTCTTTAAAACACGACGTTGTTTTTAAAATAGGGCAAATCAAATTTAAAAATATACCCCAAGCCTCTTTTCAATAGTTTTAAATCGATTTCCTTCTTACAGAGAAAATATTTAATATTAATAATTGACTTCTTACATTTATGATGGAATGTAACCAAATTAAACTTGGTGTAATTTTCTTAGTATTCCTGTAACTAAAAAAACACCTGCGAGTTCAACAATGTAAGAAAAGGGATTGGAATCTCTAAAGAACACGTGCAACAATCTCGACTGAGCATGCCATAAGGTTCATTTCCTATTTCTTACTCACGCGGTATAATAGCCTGATTGAACCTTATTACACTCCTTTACTGATTCTTGCGTCATATGTTACGTCGGCTTTGTTGTACTGGTATAAATTGCAGTCAACAATCGGGATTCGTTTGGAAAGGATTGCCTTGTGAATCGGTTGTTGTTGAAGTGCGTGGTTGTCTAGATAATTTTGTGCTTACATTGTTTATGAAAACCTTTGAAAATAACTCGTGTTTTATCTTCTGTGAATTATCAACAATTTCGTGACAGTGTCCTGCACTCTTTATATTTATTTTCTGATTAAAATTTTGCTCCTGTGGACATCGAGGTCTCTTCGTTTTCACAAAGGGTGAGACAAAGGTTTCCTATTTCTTATTAATATTATTATTTGATTTTGCATTTGTAATTGTCTGTGGTATTTTGAGAGTTTGTGTGTAATTTTTAAGCATCCAAATGCTAGCAACCACACACGTCGGCCATCATCAACAAAGTTATTTGAGTTCCGGCTAAGAAACGGCTGATAGGGACTTAAGTCAGAGTCACTTGGGAATAAAGAAGCGGCTTAAGTCTCTTTCGTAGTTTGCCAGGAAACGTGTGGAATTGCTTAGGCGTTGCCTGCGAACTACAGGTTGGGAAAATATTACCTACGCAAACCAAATCGATCGGTGGAACAGAGTACTGTAATGCAACGCCTCTCAAAATGTTTCTTGTCCCCTGGTTCCCGAAATGTCACTGAAAAGTTTCGAGGATTCTTAACCGCGGTTACCATAAGATTAGATAGTAGTCTCTAACACTAAATATGTAATCATTACACATTTGTCATTGAACACTAATGTTTTCAATTTGTTTTTCATTCAATATTAATAATCGTTTAGTCAATCTACGTAGGGAACAGAGCGTCGATTAATAACCCAAATAAAGAGTATCATACGATCTTACGAAAGGTTCAAAGTAAAGGCTCACAAGTCGGACTGTGCAGTTTAAAAATGTTTCGGCGTCTGAATACACCATCCAGTTAAACAGCAGTGAACTGAACGATTGGTCTGTGGTCTGTGGTCTGAAAGAGGGTTTGTTGTCAAAATTACTTATCTTAATCAAGTAATTTATTACACTCTTACTCGCACTGACGAGGGAATGGTTCGGTTGGTCGTGTCGAAACCTCACCTGAAGCTTTGCTCATCTACAGAGCCCATCTAGTAATGATTGTACACAAAATTTCAGCCGCTGATTCGCTGTGCAAGGGTGCGAAAAAAATTTCTAAAAATTCGAATGTACATTCAAAATTCGCGCCTGGCAGTGGCGCGGTATTCACCGGTGCATTGCAACGGAGAGCGTCGGCCAGAGCGTCTCTCACAAATGGCGAGCCGTGAAAAACGCGAAACAAATTACTAACTGGAGAGGAACAATGGGGGGAGAATTTATTTCCAAAATTGGGCTAAGGGATGTACAAGGCAACGCTCGTCGCTGAAAAAATCTGTAAACGCACAAGCGTTCCTCTTGGAGACAAAACCACGGGAAATTGCCTAGATTTTAAATAGCGCTCAGGATTGTCCAAAATTCATATACGCTACTGCGTCCAAGGATGAATAATACATAAAACTTTCTTATTCCTGGAGAGACAACCCAGGAGAAATCATTACCTTCTATATGCTACAAAATAGGGGCACAGGGTTGGCCATAAGGTTTCCTTCGCCAAAAATGGCGCATGTAAAGAATGCTTCAGTGCTGTTGTTTCCAACAATGTAAAGTACGTAATATAAATTTGTATTTCGTGTGTTCCGAATTTCTTGTTGACTTTAAAAGAGCGCTGATGGAAGGTAACAGGATATATCTTTTTTAACTACAGGTGTCTGAGGAGAATCCCGATTTTTTTGTCAACAAACGAAGAAATTACAAGGACATTGTGACAACCTGTTCTGAGTTCGATGACGAACAAGCAACCAGAGATGGACAGGAACTTGACTTCCGGCCGTCAATCCGGTTAGTGTGCAAAGAAAGGGGCTTAAGTTAGGTTTTGCTCTTGATAGTACCTTTCTAAATCAAAAGTTATAATTATAATAGATTGGAAATTTGTTAGATTTATATTTTAGGATTGTAGCTTAACGTAGATGCTATGCGGGCTTGTGTCTGGCCAGCGACAGGCTGGAGACTGGGACGTGCTTTTGACAATGGGACCTCAGCCCGGGGGATGAGTAATCCTTACCCCGTGCCAGAGGTACGTTGGCGCACCTAGGAAATTACATTATGGTCAGCAAAGGCCAACCAAAAAGCTAACTAAGGGTGGAGTCCTGCGCAAGCGCAAGCGTCGTCCCTTCCCAGGTGACACCATTCCTGTGCACAAGGCGCATTGCTGGAAATGGTACACGGTCTTAACTAGAAAATACGGAAATTTCGCTAACGCTAACGGGGTTTCGTCGTGGCGGGAGCCTCGACCATTCAAACTGGGATCTGTTGCTGGTGATGGGAGGTTATATCGTCAGGCAAGTTGTCCAAAGGAATTTGATTGGTTGGATCTCCGGGGTTTGAACCCAGAGAGGGAGGGGCCGTTTCGGCTGAAGGCCTCTGCGGCATGGGGGGAAGATCACTTCAGCCGTTGGGGGGGCCGTGCCCCTATTAAATTATACCCTGGCATTCGCCTTACAACTGAGGAAAAGCACGGAAAACCTCAGTCAGGGTAGCCGAGTAGTCTAACCACTCGTTGTGCCGACCTGGCCGTCTTTTGGGGACAGCCTCGGCTGGCCTGCTGAACATCGGTCGCCCTCGGTAGCCCTTGGGCGATCTCTGGCAGCCCTCGTTCGGCACGAGTGCCTCCCGAGTTGCCGGACTGAGGGGTTCCCCACACCAGCTAACCTCGAGTCAAATCTCTCAGTCAGTGCTCTGATGTGGTCGGCAAAGAAAGGGACCCCCAGATCCTCATGTATTTGCCTGTTACTAACGTACCAGGGCGCGTTAGTAACAATGCGAAGACACTTGGATTGCAGAACTTGCAGCTTCCGGACGTGGCTGCGGGCAGCTGACCTCCAGATCGGGCATGCGTAACCCATCATGGGACGGATGAGCTGCTTATGGAGCAGCACACCGTTCCTGATGGACAGGCCACTTCTCCTATTGATGAGCGGACCTAGCACACATAATCGTTGCGCCGCCTTCTTTCCCAGCAAAGGGGCATAGCTTGTTGAATTTAAAGGGTTTTGGGAGGAACGAGGCACCCTCGTGAGTGCTACGTGTCCAGCCCACAGAAACCTTGTACATTTCAGGATCATGGTTTATTTTACTCGTAAGATTAATATAGTGATTAGTGCAAAAAAAGTTGCTTCACGGTTAAACCTGTAATTCTGATGCTCTGTTACAGATAAACAACCACGGACCGACGATATCACTGTACACGATTTTGAACCCCTGAAGGTGATAGGAGAAGGAGGTAAGTGCAGGTTTCTGTTAATTCTGAGCCGATTTTTCTCCTTATAGAACACAAACCTGATTACCCGAACTTTCATGGACAGATTGGCAGGAGACTAGCAGTAAAGTTATTATTGTTATTATTAGTAGTAGTATCAGCAGGAGCAAGGAAAGTGGAGCCCATCCCCAGTTTTGAATTAGTCACAACTTTTACAGGCACGTGACTACAGAATATTTAAAGATACTGAACATTAGTTACAAATTATTTCGCTATATAAAAATTGCAATTATTAACAACTGTCTGAGCACAACCTTCTTCCTCCACTCAGATCCCCGTCGCTATCAAAGTTCCGAGGACCATGGAATTAACGCATCGTAATCATCTGCGATATTTCCTTGTTTCTAGAAGTCAGAATAAGTCGTGGGAGATAATTTAAAATAACGCAGGATTTATTTATCCTTTCTGTAAGACAATGGAAATGTATCAGCAACAAAACTGATTTATTTTTACGTTTTTCTATGATGACTGACAAGTTACTGAACGCCTTCCTAGCAAAGTACATTGGCTAATCGGAGCTGTTACTAATGCTTCCTCGTTGTCGTTGTCTCCTTACTGATCCTCTGTGTGACGCTAGGTCTAGTTCATAACAGGGTAGAAGAATTCTTAACGTCGACGGAACCGCACTGAATCTTTTGCCATCTCCGTGGACTTTCACAAACGCAATTCTTAAGCAGCAGACAATGAGGAGACGAGCATCTCACCGCTACCTCCGGGCACTGCAACTCAATCGAGAGTGAAATGTGCGCGTAGAGGCTGACAGGACATTTCTGTGGCGCGGTCCTTGTTCCTGACGTCAATGAGATTTTAATTTGTGTCCCGCCACCACCATTTTAACGGATGAGTGACATATCTAGTTATTTTCAAACTGAGAATTATGTAGAGCCTGTTCTGACGTAGATAATTTTCAACCTATGGCCTGTAAAAGTTTATTTGTGGGTAGATTCAAAACAAGGTGGCAAGTAATGAATTCGGGCATTGAGCTCGTGTGACTTGGTCAATCAACCCTTCGAAGAGATTTAGCACAGAAGTATTATAACAGGAAAAGTTTAATTATAGAATACCTGTAATAAGATTAAATAAAGTTTTATTATGTTACTCTCAATTAGTAGGGCTATTCATATCCCTTACTTGAAATTATGTGCTCCAATAATTAGAAACTACAAAAACTTTCGCACTTACTGCAAGTGATTCTAGTGTTTTTCTAAACTGACTACAGAATATACTGAAAAATTCTTTTTCACTCAAGAAGTTTAGACGCTGCATAGAAATTGTACTGAATCCTAATCTGTATGAGGAGATTGTTTTCTTACGTGAGAACCGTTTGTTGAAAGGGCATCAATTAGCAACACAGATGAAATTTTACAGGTTTCGGGAAGGTTAACTTGGTTAAGCAGAGTAGAGGCTTCAATGAGGGAAAATTCTATGCAATGAAGACAATGAAAATGAAGGAAATCACTAAGAACAGAAAAACTTACCAGCACACGATGACGGAGTGTCGCGTGTCAGCGGAGGTAGGCGACAGCCCGTTTTTGGTTAAGTCGCACTACACCTTCCGGACGAAATCTGATCTGCACCTTGTGATAGGTGAGTACATGAAGAACTGCTCTCATGCTCGGGACGAAACCGTGGCTGGGGGTTTGGGTCCTGAGTGGCAACGAACTGAAGTGTTTAACTACGCTTAGTAGAGATTCAGAATTCGCAGCCTAATTAGGGAAGAATTCCTTGCTTCTTGTTAAACTATGTTACCCTTCAACCTTTACACTTACATTTTGTCGACTTTAATATTCAATACACTACTATTCGCTGACATCTAGTAAGAGTAATGGTCGTTAAAATAAGGAGGTCTGGAAATTATTGTTTTCAATGTGTTCACAGACTTTATGGAAGGTGGAAATTTATATAAGCTTCTGTTCCACAAACGTAAATTTCGAGAGGGCGATGTTAAATTCTATACAGCCGAAATCGTCCTCGGTATCGAACACCTGCACAAGGTAAGCTCACTGCAGACCTCGCCAATGAACTGCCTAACAAATACAGTATTTGTCTGTTTGTTTGTTTGCACGTTCAAATAGCCCATTTCTGTGTCTGGTTGAAAATGACAGCCAACAGTTTGGGAAATCACGATTGTGATCATTAAGTAGAAAAATAATTATTTTTTTGAGTTGTGTTAGAAAAGGTAATTTGTTAAGATCACAGGGTTCCTGTCCCTAATCCTCCTCCTCCTCCGCTTTCAGACCCAGTGACATGAAACTTCCTGACTCATGAGCATAGTCATAACTTAATAAAATTAGTCAGAGCAGCTACAGCGTAGCAGAAAAGCAAACTGCTGGGTGTGCATCTCACAGCCACAATAAGTACGGAAACACAACAGAACAGAAGCAATTTGTTAATTTTGTTTTGTTTTTTCCAGATGGGCGTCATCTACCGCGATCTAAAACTCGAGAACATCCTCATAGACTCCAGTGGCCACTTGAGGATCACTGATTACGGCCTCTGTAAGAAGTTCCACCCTCGTCAGAAGGTAAATTTAATTTCCACCTGAGGCCCTTTTGTTGCTTAGTCCAGCTACAGGAAAACGTAGGCCGACAATGCAGGAGCTGCGTGGACCACTGTCAGTACGCTTTGTCTGACGGACGTCAGAATACAAGAATCATAAAGGTTGTACGTATTTCAGTTGTTAAAATCGCTTCATCCGTGATCAGATTGTGTGTCTTGTACCAATATTTAACGTAAAGTGCAACTAACATGCATCGGATGCACTCAGAAATTGAGGAGCTGAACTCAGAAGCACAGAACCATTTTAATTGTAGCAAATCTGTTTGCAATTCCTTCGGGATTTTTACCATAAAGAAATATAAACACCATAAACAGAAATTACCGGTGTTAGAAGATAGACTCTAATGGAAACAAAGCTGTATGAGGTAAAGAGAGAAATAATTTAGATGTTATTTTATGAGAAACTTTGTGGATAAGTCTTGGTGAGACAAACCCCTTACAAAGGGCCAAGGCAAAGGACGAGGAAGAACATCGGGGGACAGAGTTAAGAGGAATATAAGAAAAAGAATTGATTTTGAGAGCAGGAGGAAAATGACACTGGATGAGAACTGCGTCCAGTGGTGGTCTTTGGAATTAGCGATATTAAGAGTTTTTAGCCTTACTACCAGAAAGTTAGTTACTAGTTGCTTCGTGTCTCATATTACTGTCACACGTATGTAAAATGTTGTTTCTATCAACAGAATAAACGTGCTTATACATTCTGTGGCACTCCCCATTGCATGGCTCCTGAGATGATCACAGGCGAAGGACATACCAAGGTAATTTCTTACGCAATGGCAATCTGACAATGAGGAGCTGTCGCAGTGTAGCAGTGTGAGGGTACGGATGCATAAGTACAAATTTCATGCGGGATGAGATGTTCTTCAACCAATGCCCTCCCCCTACCTCCAGGAAGGGCCAACAACGAAAAAATATTTTAAAATCTGTGTGTGTTTACCAACTGCTCATAACATCATTTAAAGATAAATAGTCAGTGCACGTTACAGGTGTCAGAAGCTTTCGTCTGTATTTGGTGCAGTTAACTTTGTGCCGACGGACACACATTTGCCAGAAGAATGGAGAATTAATATATATATATATATGTATATATATATATATATAACATTAACGCAATAAATTAACAACACCTTATAGATTCCGCAAATTTTGTTGCCCTTAAATTCTTGTGGACATGTAGAAGTCTTTAGAAATGAAAAGTGACTGATTTCACCTGTTTCTGTTGCAGGCGGTTGATTGGTGGAGTCTAGGCATCATGGTGTATGAGATGCTAAAAGGAGCCACGCCATTTGAAGAAGAGGATGATGAGAGTGACAACTACATGAGGCTTTACGAGTGAGTTCAGTGTGTGACGTCCAAGCTCCTTTAAACACGTGCTAAATAAACCTTAGGACAGGGAATGAATTGCAGTCAGAAAAAACGCCTGGTGACCAAAACCATTTAAAATCTGACGATTGTACAGGGCCCTAATTGACTGTGAGGGACAGGGCAGTAAAGGGTTCGAAATGTTGAGAAGCTGAGTGCGTCCTTATAGATGATCCATCTTAAACGTCTGTGGTGTTACCCGCTTCAGAGTTCTCCATGTAAAAGAGCCACTGATGAGGCTTCTTATAATAGAAGTGAGGGGAATTAGGCACACTAATTATGGATGCATATTTAATATGTAGTTTTCTATATACAAATACAAGAATGGCGTTCTTTTCTCCCATTACAGCCGAATTCTGACGCAAGATCCGGTGATCCCGAAAAAGTTTTCCGCTAAGGCGAAAGATTTCGTCGTAGGATTGTTAACTAAAGATCCAACGAAGCGTCTTGGTGCAGGCGACAACGGAGTGGATGACATCAAGAGGCACCCGTTCTTCAACGTGAGTTCTGTCTCCGTGTCTGTTCTAAATGTTTCAGTTCTAAACTGTGTCTTGGCCACGTTAACTTGTATTAAGAAAATCAAGGTTTCCCATATCATCCAAACAGTTAGAGACTCTTGACTTATCTTAAGACTTAAGTGAGCAGAATTCATCGTCTGCAACAAATATCATAACACTGACAGAAGTTGCTTCATGAGTTCACAGTAACAAGTTAGGAAGCGAATGCATAAATCATTGACAGATGACGTTTTTAAAAAAAACCTTTCGCCACACGCCTTAGATTTCCAAATAACTTGCTTAGAACCTTGGGTGCATCCTCAAACACCCCTCCCTGCAATCTGTACTATTGCTAAATAACTTACAGCAGAGACCAAAATTTGTAGCCACGCTGAAGACTGTTTTCAGAACCCTTTTCTGTCTGCACAACTGAAGCATCTGTTCAAATGAGATGCTCCCAGTTGAGCCTTGCCAGCCAGACATTCACTCTGCAATCACCGTTAATGCTCGTGTTCATCCCACAGAAAATCAACTGGGCTGATATGGCTCGAAAAGCCAAGAAAGCTCCGTTTGAGCCGGTTTTTGGTAACGAAAAGATCCTCGGCGCCAAGGATAATCACCTCCCGCCATCCCCTGCTCGATCCCAGGATCGTGTCACTTCATGCTCAGGTGAGATACGTGACTTAGTTTCAGAAGAAACCTACTTTTTGCGACTCGTGTTTCTTCAGACGAGTTTGATTTCAAATGTGCCCAGAAAAGGACACTCCATGTTGACGTTGGTCCTCTGCGTTGTAATGCCATGTGCACACGTAAATACATTTCTGCGTTCCGGAGGAACATACTGCCTCCATCGCCATCGCTGAAGATGGTATCAGTACATTCTTCCAAAACTTTGGTACAGAGGCAAGTCTGATGATGTGAGTTTCCTTTTCCACCCAATTGCTTTATCTCCTTCCAGGTCGCATAATTAGGATCACGTTTTGTTGAATTTGAATACGATAAACAAAATTCAGGGGCACACGGGTAATGAAGAAAGTGATAGCATTTGCTAGAATAAAGGCTTGTACCACGCTGAATTCTGTCAACGCAAGTTAAAATGTGGTCCAGCAACTGCTTTCTGCCCCACATTCACTTGACTCAGTTTATAAAACTGCTCAGAAGTAACAAGAAAGGCGACTTCATGGGGAGAATTATGCACAGCTTTAATTTTTAAAACATGGAATAGTAGTTGCAGTCTTCAGAGAATGTTAGAGTATTTATCAGCAGAAAATATACTGGAGCAGACGTGTTCAAGTGTCGAGAATCGCTGTGTCCGTTACACGAACACAGACTGAAAAATTCGTGTATTTCTCTTCAGATACACAAACGACGGAGATTCCTGCAGCGCAAACAGCACCTGCGGCTGTCGGGAAGACTCCGTCACAGAAGAGGAAACTGAGCAGGTCAGAAGATGGCGGGAGGCCAAGTAAAAGACCACGACCACCAACGCCGGAGGTCGACCTCCCAAATGACGGCCACGGAAACAACGATGCAGGTACGTGTAAGTCGACTACTGGTTTCATTGATTAATTTTTGTTTACGGAAACAAGCAGCGTAGACTGTTGAATATTTCCCAACGTTTCGACAAACAGTGTTGTTACCATCTTCATTGAGGGCGAATATATTTTGGGGAGATTCGGAAGCATCAGAAGGTTAGGTTAGGTTAGTGGGAAATGTGATGATTGTAAAATGGGCGAGGGGGTATCCACGGGGGGAGGAAGTGATGCGGCCTCGTGGATGAGCATTGTACATGAAAAAAATAGTCCTTGGTACCGGGTGGTTAGGAAATTGGATGAAGGAATAGGTTTTCGTGACCAGAGAAGCAATAGAGGAGGTTACGAGGAAATGTTTAGCGGCCACGTGGTTCGGACAGGACGGAACAGATCAAGGCGTTGGAAGGAAGGAAGGACGAAATAAGGGAGCAGATGACTTAATTGAACGGGGTGGCCTGTGAGAAGGATATGTAGCATCGGGTCACAGAATTTTCCATTGGAAATGGGGCAATTTACTTCCTACATTTGACCCTCAATCCCTGGCATTTTGCCGTCGAAGGGTTTTAGAATTTGCGCATTTCATAACAGTTTCTGGCCTCCGTGTGTGGTTACCTATGAAGCTGCAGTCGTGAGTTAGTAACCACGTGGCTTGGAATGGAGGTCGCGCGAAATAATTTCACAAGACAAGTGCCCGATAACCGTCAACATTCTACGCGGCTAGTTCTCGAAGGAAGAGGTTGTATGACCTTTGCATTTCTGCTCCTTCCCCTAAGAGTATAACACTTCAGTTTGTACTATTTTTCCCCACTCGAAACAAGAAAGGAATACAAAAACAGACGAGTCCATTGCTGCTGTTTCTTTCGCCAGTCGATTTAAAGTGCAAAATTGGTAATGGAGTTCCCTGCATTCTCTTTTGCATGTGTTTGGGACAGCGAACCGTGACATTTTCTGTGTGTCTTCCTCTTATATTCTTCCTGGGTTTGTCAATTCTTGTAAATCCTGTCAGTGCTCTTCAAATGCCATCTGCGCTGATGTTAACTTTGGTTGTTTCTGCCATTGCTGACTGCAGTGCCATGTTTCTTACGTGTTCTTTCCAGTTCATTCCGTAGTCCTGATGAGTGTAAGGAGTTCATGTTGCCAGTAAATGTGACTTGAATCTTCTTTGCATATGCAGGATCTGTCTGAGTGGTTCAGAAAGATGAAAGAGCTCTCTCAGAACACGAGAGTCGTCTCGAACAGAACGAGATTCACGATTCAAAATGTAACAGACCTCCAGCAAAGATCCAAAAGGGAGATTAGACGAGCAACGGAATAAATACTTCGCCCCAATCACCTCGTCTTTTAGACCATAAGGTTCCAAGAAACAGAAAGAAAGTAAACCAGCCCCATGGAACTGAAACATGTGTACATAATTAAATTGTTAATAAATGTTTGTATTTGATAAACGTGTTTTTTTTATTATGTTTATGTTCCTACGAGGTGAGAATGGTATTAAGAAAGAGCAGTCAGCTGTTATTTTCTCAAGGTCAAATGAACACGTAATAGTTACCACTCATCTGCAGACAAGTTATTAGGGAGCTGGTCAATTTCCAAGTTTGAATCCTCTGAATCACAAATGGAAATAAGAAAGTGGATGTAAACTTGCAGAAACACTGTCTTTGTTAGGTGGTACGGAGTCCCTACTAAATATTTTAAGAAAGTAAAAATGGATTACAAAATTAGATAACAATATAGGAAATTCAAATAATCTCTCATAGTCCGAGACCCTGAGAAACATTTTGACTATAAGCTGAGTTTCTAAGATGGGGAAAAGACTGACCCGTGCTCAAACAAGAGCTATGGTACCACCCCTTGTCGAAGGTTAAGTATTCAAAGCTACCCTCCTTATCTAGAGGCCTTCCCCTCCGTCCGCAACCTGAGGATATGCAATCACGCAGTGCTGCTGCTGCTGATGATTTAATAAAAGCAACAAGAATAATATTAATGATGATGACAGTAATTATGATTCAATTAAGTTCTTTATCATTGGTGTGTTGTATCAACAGCTGGAAGGCCAATTACAGATGCAGCACACGAGAAGAACACAATAAAATGTATAGAATGGTAACAACAAAGATTTTATCTAAAATTACATAATTGTGGAGAATTTTTATTCATGAAAGCTTTATAATGATAGTTCAAATAAATTAAGTATTTTAGATTAAAATTAGAAGAATTTAAATCATACAACGTACTAGATCAGAGAATTTATATAATTAAAATGATAACATACTGTTGATCAGTGCGAGTAGTGGAGGTGAGGATAATGATGATGCTGATGATAATAGATGTCAGCACAAGACATGCATTCCTGTAAACAAATGAGACTCGGACAAATGGTAGAAACCTTAAAACGCCAAGTTCATGCAAGTCAGGGTTGCCAAGTGCACCGAAAGATAGAACAGCAATAAACAAAGCAGGCAAAGTATTAAATAATAATAGAACTGTAAGCTTTTCTCAGGTAAGTATTCAGATGACATCCCTGGCAAGAACTCCATCTTGGAAACACTAAAAGCGGCCACTGTGGGAAGATCACTCGTCTATAGCAGAGATGCGCAACCTGTGTGCCGCGAAATTTTCACCTCATTTTATAATTAAAACCATAATGAGGCACATAATTGTTAATCTTGTTTCCCGCCCTTTCTCAGTTTTATTTTACTTTATTATGATCGGGCACACAAGGGACAGACAAGATTTACAAAATGGAATTGGAAAACAACAAAAACACTTTGCAGCAAAACACGTGCACCTCCCATTTACTTTCATTGTCACTGTGTATTTTTCTGCGATATATCTGTAAGTTCAAATGTTTACACGTGGTTAATACATTTTGGATCAAACGGTAGGAAATATATATTTTAATCTATCTGAAACTAATGGCGTAATAATGAAGATGGGTAATTATAAACATCAAATAGAATGTTTTTCGGTTGGGACCGATTTATAGGAAGTTGTCGCGGCCAATCAATGCCTTAAACCATCTACCTCCCCCGCGATTTGCAAAATGGGGTTGATGTGCCGCCATGACTTTTCGACAATATTTAGGGAGCCGCGAGTGAAGAAAGGTTGCCCAACACTGGTCTAGAGCAAGACATTTCTTAAATTCAAAATTTATTTTTCGAAGCGAATATGTAATTATTGTCCGGGAATGCACAAACCAAAATTAACAATTACCGGGCTATGCAATACTAACTGTATCTAGATCGACATGTTTCGACTCTCCAAAAAAGGTCATATTTAAAATCTTTATCATACTCATATTACAAACGAAAATGTTGTTAAATTACAGTGCTTTATACTACAGAATATTTAGTGGCTGCAACTTTCAATTTATTTCACGTTGTAAGGGATGTCTTATAATTCTAACAATTTACTAGCATTAACAATAATACGAAGTTCCAAATATAATTGCACTGGTGACGAAATCTGTTTGCCCTGATGTAAGATTTAGGGGTGTACGGAATTTGTGTTTTGCTCTGCGCGCTACAAAGGTTTCAGTTAAAAATTCTTCTGCCTCTGATTAACGCTCACTCATAAACGACGTGTGTGAATTGTTTAAGCAAAGTAAACTTCTAGGTCAGCAAAAATTAATTTTGTATTATATATCTCACTTCGTCCTCGGATTACTTGTAAATTAACTTTTTCAAACGTAAGAATACAGGACTAATAAAAATTAGACCGACACTGTTTTATGTCACGTATAAGGACTACGGTAAAAATATTTACTTCCTACAGACAGGTCAATTATTTACTCACTTTACGATTCTCTGTTGTTTGCTGACGTTCTACAGCATCGTCAGAGAAATTGCAGAAGGCGAATTATTAAATTACGGGAACGACATCACTACTTGTCTGATCTAAATTTGAATTCATATTGAGCCAGACGCCATTAGTTTGGTGCGTTATGAGATCCTGATGGATTAGACCAATTTAATTCATTGCATGCTGTATAAAGAATTCACGTGGCTGCAACACCGGATTGCATACATCTCGCACGACCAGGAGCACTTTCTCCACTCAGCAGCGTCAGACTGACTTACTAATTCCAATGGAACAAATCCCTTTGTCGATCAGCGGACACAAAACATTTCCAGCATTTCTGCAGAAACAAAATATTTATGATCCTGAACATTTCACTGGTCACACAGTCTACAACCACACATTCTGTTCCATTAACTTCCATTTTTTAAATTATTATTATTAATATTATTATTACCCTCTGCTAATTTTTGTCTTGCGTGTGGTCCCCAATCCTTCCCGATTTCTGCCTAAGATGTTTCCCGCGCCTTCTGCATTCGCTTCCAATCTCGTCGTCTCATCACTCCGTCAACAAGGGGCGAGGAGTTCAAATGATGGAACTCTTGTTGCAACATTTCTCGTCAGTGCCCGGTACAAGAAAAAGTTTGAGGTTTCTGAATATTTTCAACTCCCACGATCGCTTTAACTTTTCGTATGAAAACATTATAATAATCTGAAGATTTCCGTCTTCTGGGTTGTTGCGCTATATAGTCTGGTCGATGTTAACCAACGTTTCAGAGGTCATACTGCCTCCGTCATCGCCCTGATGATGGAGGCAGTATGACCTCTGAAACGTTGGTTAACATCGACCAGACTACACAGCGCAACAACCCAGACGACAGAAATCTTCAAACTAATGCATCGCCTTGATGATGGAGGCAGTATGACTTCTGAAACGTTGGTTAACATCGACCAGACTACACAGCGCAACAACCCAGAAGACAGAAATCTTCGTTCTCATCGCCCTGATGACGGAGGCAGTATGACCTCTGAAACGTTGGTGGAAATCTACCAGACTACATGGTGCAATAACCCAGAAGACAGAAATCTTCTAACAGCGATTAATTCCCTAAACATCATTAACCAACTGATTGTTGTTATGGAGTCGCATTGAGTTTTCTTTGTGGTAGGGTAGGCAGGTTCGAGCTCCAAAGGGTTTTATACAAAGGCACTGCGACTGGCCATTTCGACACAGGTTTTCCTTCGTCTTTAAACAAATGCTCAGACGGTTCCCAAGCTCATGGTTGCTACTGCATGAATCACATTCGGCCCTACCGAGTTATATAATCAAATTTACCCCCTTACTATGAAGGTCACTAAATTACCACAAATTATAATCACAACATTCATAAATAAATAAATAAAATATTCTACTCTCTACTACTTACCTCCATAACATCTTCACTTTTATTCTATCCTTAGCTGCAAGGTAAGTGGGCATTTCCTGTTAACCTTCTGGTAAAAGGATACTTTCGAGCACCAGAAACAAAGTCATTTCAAGTATGTTACACCACTTCTCGTTGGTTCTTTTCAAGTAATATGACTGTGTGTATACTTTTACATTCAGCCAAAATGAAGTGGTGAAACATTCTTTAAATTACTTCTAATATCCGTTGTAGACAATCAGAAACCCAATCTCTAACAACAGTTCAGTAATACTATGAAGATGGTTTCATAACCAAAAACATGTCACCACAAGTGTATTGAATACAAGACATAAATTGAAACTGCAAAAATATTGTTGTTAAAATTAAACGTGCTTAAAATAATGTAGTTGCAATAAGACTTCTTGAGCATAAAATAACATCATAAACCATCAGCTTTTTCAGATTGTCTGTAGATGCAGGATGAAAGAATTTCTGACACACATTATTTATCGCTTCCCCATTTTGTAAAATAATTTTACACAAGTAGTACCATACAAAAACATTCTTGAGTTTTATGGACTAGACAACACCTAATACCACTGCCAAAAGAATACTTACATCATTTACAGAAGATTTTGTAAGAACAACTTACATTCTGTGACCCCATGCAATTAGCACTGAAAATACCACATCCCTGCTGAAGAAAAGAGAAAAGAATTATGATGAACTTAACATAAAAGAAGAAGAAGAATGAGTTTGAAAGCAACATGATAGGTTTCTCTACCAAATCCCATTACCTGACCCAAATTTAGTGGAACGTGTGCAAGAATTTGAAGTCCACATCGCAGTTTACAACAGTTAATTCACTGAGGTATGTGATGTAATCCGGAGCCCCTGACCTCAAACTTCAGCCCCCAATTTAACATCATACTCAAATAATAAATGCCAAGTCACCCAGTTATCTTGGTTCTTACTCTGTAGCAGGTTGGATCTGAATTCCATTGTAAATGCATTTTTTTATACAGTGGGACAGCTACATGTAAATTTGTTTGTTCAATCACTTGATGGCTACTTACAGCAAGAGATTATATATTTTGGAACCCTTGAATTCAACCCATGGTCTTCCATCGCATAATGTGTTCTAACTTTGAATGGTAGGTCACTGTATTAAAAGGTAAGCACGCAAAATCGGCAAATATATTACTCTAGATGCAGAGGGATAGGAAGATTCTCATCCTATATCATAACATACATACTCAAGTTCTTTCTATCCAGCCAGACTTGTTATTAGAAAACCTATAACAAAATTATTGTGCTTTCTGCAACAGGCAAGCAAAAAGTTAACCAATCAGAGCCAGAGTATCAAGAAGTGTGGTCATAATTTGCTAAAGCGAATATAAATTCAAAAAATTAACCTAAATAAATAACCCAGATCTTTAGAAATGTATTGACTGACAACACCTAGCTTTCTCTATTTGTCACAAAGAATTCCAGCATATCTTCATGCCTTAATAAGAAACAGAAAACAAATAAAATTTATTGTTCAGACAAAGTGATGTACAGTCTACAGTAATAATAACTGTTCCAATAAACCACTTTCCAAACTTTACAGTTCAACTAAAAGAGATGACCACTTCTTACAAATTTTAATTTTTATAAAAACATATTTCTACCAATAGGAGTAGCCAGGTTTGGATTCCATATTTTGGAGAAATATAAATAGGTGTTAATCTTATTTAACATTTCCACATTCAGTGAATTTTAACACACTGCAGTCTTTATCTTCATAAGACAGTGCCACTCTGTAGATAAACATGTCTCTTTCTTCCACACCTCTCCTCCGTTTTTCCCATGTTCTTCTTTCGTACTGTGTGACACCTCTTATAACTTCCTGCACCCATCTTTATTTCTCCCCTTTGGGAACTTGTCCTTTAATTTCATGTTCAAAACATTTAGTAAGACTATCAAACAGCGCACAATATTCCATATGCCTATCACTGTCACTAATTACAGTGCAACCAATAAATCTAATATCCCAGAAAGTATGTAAACTCTGAGTGATGATTTCACTCCACCTCACTTTTTGAGAAGTCTCTTCTTACACCACAAAGCCTCTCTCTCCCCTACTGTCTGTCATGCTGCAGTTGCAATACTTTCAAACTTAACGACACAAAAACAACAAAGTTGTTCAGAGTGTGGATTTAAATTTTATTCTTTCAGTGATATCACTTATGATGAGAAAAGGGCAAATTGGAATACATAAGACATCCATCCTAAAAAAGATCCACTGTGAGTACAATCTGGTAATTCAGCATACCCTAATAAGACTGTCACTTCCTTACTTCAGAAGGATAGGGTAGAGCCTGAATGCACTGCGAAAACAAACACAGTGCTCTGATTCCATCTGTAGAATAATTCGCAGGATTTACGAATGTCTGAAGATTGTCTATGATACCATTCATAACCTAGATACAATTTCAAAATTCATTCACCACAAGTGACTTTTTCATGTAGATGGACAGACACACATGAGGACAATTGAGACTTTAATGGACATACCTCCTGTTCAACTTGTGTTACTGGGCTTGTTACTTATTTCCATCCTGACAAGTCTCAATATCTGAATGGGGATCATCTTTCACCGAATCCACACAGTTCTGTAAAACCACCATACACATACACAATTATTATCTTCCAGAAATGTTTGTTTTTATAAAACAGTTACCCTAAAACAGAAGCACATGCATGCATGTATGGATACATTTGTACATACACACATACACATTTGATTTTATCAATATTCTGCTGTAAAAGTATGAGTTAAACATAATTCCTTGGGATGATATGCATTAAATTCTGGTATAAACTAGATGAGAATCTACAATAGCATATTCTGAAATAGAATATGGGGTGCCCTCAAGCTAATACTGAGTATTTTCAGGATAAAATTGTATCTCACAAATATTTCTCACATCAAAATTTCCAGACGATAAGAAACTGCTGTAATGTTATGTGCGGCAAGAAAATGCATAAACCTTGTGTTGGTGGATCAAGAAATTTACTGGAGTCTTGCTGTAGTGATGCCAAGGTACATATCCTCTTACACAAGCATCTCACATTCAATCCCCATAGATACATACACACTTTCTTTCATTTACAAAGGCTAATTCCACACTGTTAACTGTGAAGTGGTCATGATAATGATAGCCACAACATAATGAACACAAGATGGGAATCGTTTTCAACCACATTATAACATAATCAAATCCTATCTCACAAACAGAACACAACAAGTAAAAGTCTCACATGTAGCAAACAATCAAATGAAAGAATACTTTTCAAGTTACCTTTAAGTTTGTTTTTATGGTATGCTAATTTTTCATCACACATCTTGATTGGAAGACTGTATAGTAAAGTAGCTTGAAAGAATCCTACTGATGCATCACACTTCTGAATAAACGTGGACAATGAAATGAGAATCTGTTTGCAGTCAACGATAATATTTCTGCTTTCTAGTGCACAGATAACTGAACTAAACTTGACCGTAGGTTTTCCCGGCTGGTGCTGAATGTTTCTTGTTAACCAATATTTCGGCAAACAATGCAATTTCGTTCTGGACTTCCTAGATACGAGACTTGTGAGAATATCTTCCCGTCGGATCATGCCATTGAATACACTGAAGAAGTGGAAGGGCACGACATCCCAGAAGACAGCAATATTCGTATCTGCCACCGTGTGGACGTGAAATCTTACCCTCAATCTATGTAATTCCTTACCCGCAAGGCGTATAACTAGTTTGTGTGCCACATGTCGAAATCTGTGAGATTGAAGACAGCTTCTACCACATGTATTATAGTAAAGCAACTTTTCTTTAGTGTGATGTACCTGATGCCTTAGAAGGCTCATTCGCTTCTGGAAGGGTATGTCTACACTCGTGCGCTTTCGTTTTCAACTTTAAATTCAACTTGCGCTTCAACATTCAATTCAACTTTCGTGTACGGCATGCCTTTGTTGAATGTGCCCCTAGCTGTCCACACTATGCTGCCATTTGTCAGGCAATTCTTCTGGACAGAAGAGAGGAACATGGCAGACGCAACTTTACTTATGGGCATAAGTGCAGCATATTTAGTTATCGCAGGTGAAAGAAAAACAAAGACGCATATGGATGAAGGATTATTTAAAGAAACGGAATTTTGGAATTCTGAAGGATTTGGAAGACGATGAAGAGGTTCTATTTAGAAACTTTACACGAATGTCCAGAGCAAACTTCAACACGCTTTTGGAAATAGTCGCGCCGAAAATCGCAAAAAAGAACACTCACTTCAGAGAAGCGATACCTGTTGCGATCAAGTTAGCTATAACGCTGAGATTTTTAGCTACCGGTGATTCGTTTGCGTCCTTAATGTATTTGTTTAAAGTTTCCAAGCAATTCGTTTCAGCAATGCTTCGTTACTTTCCTTAGGTGTTATCGACTCTGTAATGAACAGCAGAGACTTATAGGCAAACCACGTGGAGGAGTAGTTATCTTCAGCGCCCGAACCACTTTTTCTTTTAAACACTTTTTGGCGTTCCTTAGAAAAGTATGAACGCAAACTTTTTATTTTGTTTTTCACACTCTTCACGTCGATGTTTAACTTGCTGCTCATCTCAATCAAAGCATCGCTCCGTTTTGTTTTATTAGTTGGTTGTGGTCCCATAACAGTTGAAACGACCTGTAAATGTCGATAAACAACAAAGTTTCTTCTTCAGAAGACGCCATCTTGAGAAGCGAGACGCACGGCGTGTTGAACCAAAACCCACTCAGGCTGGGAACACGTGCAATGAGGCATGCGCTGCTAAAACTGCTGTCGTTCAACTCTCTTCAGGCATGCGTAGACGCATGCGTTACGTGCGCTATTGCTTGCGCTATAACGCATGCCATTGACGAACGTAAAAGCGCACGAGTGTAGACATAGCTGAAAGACTTCCCACATGTGACACACATCTGCAATTCTCGACCTGTATGCACTGTTGCATGTCGTTTCATAGCACCCAACTGAGTAAATATTTTTCCACATCGATTACACAAATATGACTTTCCATTTCCATGCACAATAGAATGCCTTTTGAGATAGGTTCTATTTGAGAATCCCTTACCACATACATCACATATATATGACCTGTGTATCCTATCCACAAGAATATGTTTCACCTTACGTCTCCTCAGGGAATCCGTTCTTGAGTACATACATTACAAACGTACGGCTGTTTATCTACATGATTTCTCATGCGTCTCATAAGATGGCATTTAAGCTACTGTGTGCTTCGTACAGTGAAGACGAGAGGACGTTACGGCGGAAAACATGACAACCTGCGGGTCCAATCAGCGTCACAGCCCAGGAGACCAAAATCGACATCGTTGAGGTTAATGTGATAACAAGAGGCTGCCGATCGTTGGCGAGATTTGTCAACGATGGTACAAAACCCTGGGCTCTGCTTTCAGGCAAAGAGCTGCTTCTAGCGATCCTTGACATTCTGGTTTACCTTCAACACACACTCACAGTATTGCGATGTGCGCGAGGAACTCCTTCGGACGGAGATGATAAAATAAAAATTATAAGACCGCTATCATTTAAGTATTATAATCTACTGACGGAACCTGTACTTGGATGGATAAGTTGAAATAACTGCACGATTTATATTGTCCAGTGACAGAGACTAGCTCTATCTAAGGGACCGAACAGAGTAGGTACCTCTCACCTGAAGACGGAGATAGGACCAGCCTCCGAAACGTCGTGATTTTAAAGATAGAAAAATTCCTGAAAATGCATAATTTTAAGTGTAAACTACCGTCGTCAAAACCCTTTAGGATTGAATTAATATTACCTATTACAAACAACTTACTGGAGTTTTTTTCAACCATGTGACTCTCCCGTATAAATGCGTTGGCTAGACTGGCTTGATCTGCAGCTCAGTGGGCCTCGTGTGAAAGGGTTCCATGTTAAAGCAGGCAAAACTCTCCCCGCCAGTAGCCGCTACTAGCGGGGAGAGCTGCTTAGTGGCTCATGAGCCGCTCACACAGGATCACCGGCTCTCGTTTGAAAGGGTGCAATGCATTTTGCTGGGATTTATATCCCCAGCAGTCGCTTCAGCTCATGCGAGGCGCTCGCACAGGTTCAGTGGTTCTCGTTTGAAAGGGTCCAATGCATTTTGCTGGGATTTATATCTCCAGCAGTCGCTTCAGCTCACGTGAGCCGCTCACATGAGCCACGTGTGAAAGGGCCCTTACGGTAAATTTTAATTTGTATTCAGAGGTGTGTCGTTACCCAAAGAAAACACATTTTTACTCCTTTTTGAGTAATTTGCCCAGGTTTAAGAAGCACTGGGTTGGAGCTTACACAGACCAGGCCATGAGGACACACTGAAATTAGACCTCGTATTCTTCATATTCTGGTTTGGTTTGCTCTGAACAGTTTCGTAGATGACTATCAACGTTTCGGAGAAACCTATAAGTTCATTTTCAGAACCCAGAAGATCACAGTCTGAATTTTCATCGCTGTGAAAACCTGAAATATCATATACTTCTTCCTTTAACTGCTTCGGGAATCTTTTCCTGGGGACGATCCTATCACAACGCAGATGTCGAGGAAACGTCTAAGAACCGATCAGGATTCCTCCCGCAGTACCATTGTTATAGAGGAGTGTTATTTTATGGGGAAAATGACAGTAGGGAGGGCCGCGATTCGGATTGGCTGGCTCCGGAAAGCAACGTAATGCCTGACACGACAGAGGAAAAGGTCTTCTGGGAGGAGCTCCCGCGAGAACTTCAAATCTCAAAATTATTTTTACTTCTCTTCCTTATCAGTACAAAAGCTAACAGAAATTTCTGAAAATAACCACTTTTGTGAAATATTTGAAGCTTTCACTGCTCGTCCTCGTTGAAGTATAGTCTGTCTCCATCACCAGGGTCGAAGAATTTCTATTTTATTATTCCAGTGAAACCACTGGTAGCTTGGGTCCGCGGAACACAGTTTGCCAACCGCTGGTTCAGACAGTATGCCTGTAAGGGTCACTTTGAGACAGTAGACACATATGACTGAGCCACAGTCAACAAGAGCCTTGAAAATGAGGAAAGAGATGGTCCCCGAAACGTCGGCGATTATTCAACATCTAACACGGCTGATAGCCCGAGAAGACACTTACGTAAGAGGATGTTAAAGAAAAGGCTATAAGCATGACATTTATGGAAATGCTGTGAATTTGGCTCTTCGAAGCCGAAGCTCGTCTGGATACGATCACCTGCATAACATTTAGGAGTACAGTCCGTACCGCAAAGAAAACACATCACTCCACCATTAGAATAATATGAAACCACAAATGTAAAACGTGGAGCTAATGATCGTTGAAGCGTGCGGTACGTATAATTACCACTGGGATTTCGGGTGAAGGTGCGTTCCTTTTGTGCCAAGATGTGTTTGGGTGTTTTGATTCACGAGGATTTAGCCTCAAAGTGGGAGAATTTCTGGTTAATAGGATTTAAAGGATTCTACGTTACATGGAAAACAATCCTGCAGGTAGGATCGATAATTTGTAATTTAATTATAGATCATGCGCATTTGTTTTCTTGTGTTTCCACTTAAACGTTTATATCTTGACGAGCGGGGGGATAATATTAAAATGGACATAAGAATGTGGACTGAATTCATCTTGCTGAGGATAACGGCGCGCTTTTGTGAACACGGTAATGAAGCTTCGGGTTCAATAAAAGGCAGAGTTTTCTCGACTAGCTGAAAATACTTTCATATCCTAATGAAGGAATCTGCTCATTCGGATTAATGTTAAAATTCGAGTCTACAATTTTAATTTTCCTCTGCACTTGCCATCAGTCATAAAGCGCACATTTTGAAACGTTACTTTTCTGACAATTACTTATTTAATGACAGTCTGAACTGCAAAGCTTATTTATTTATTTGTGGTTTATTTAATGCGCTGTTAGTAATTTTTAATTTACTATTTATTATTTTTCTGTTAACCATTTTTTGAGGTTAACTCTAAATTTAGTTTGCACATTTGAGTAGTGTTTACACGGTGAAAATAAGAACTACAGCTGTGACAACTTTAAACTGACAACAATCAACTCATCAACAATCAACTAACATTTTTACGCAGTTATGTGTTGCGCCAGTAACAATGAATATCATATCAACAATGTAAACACCGTCCAAACAGATATCAACACAGAAGTAAACAACAGTATTGTTTGAAACCATGGTAACTGTCAACTGGAAGTCTGTGTAAATGCATATAGAAGTTGCAGACTAGCGACATTGTTACTTCAGAGTGTAACAAAGCTTGGCGAGCGAACGTTTCGCGTGTGTAGTGATCAGTCAGAGCAGAGAAAAGCAAGAGATCAGGATGAACAGAAGAAGCGACGAGTCGGGAAACCACACATTCTCTGAGGTGCTTCAGGCTAACGACCTGAAAAATGTACACGCCAACACTGGTGGCTCCCCTGCGACTTATTCTGTATATTATGATCATAAAGCTGGAACAGTTGACATTCGAATGAAGGTAGCTTCTCAAGAACAGACGGCTACGCGTTTGAAAGATACTTGTGATCACAAGCCGATTACTGGGCTGGGAAAATGTGAGTACTAGTGTTGTGGATGAACCTAGCAGTCAGGAGATGACATGGTTGAGGGTGGAGATGACGTCACACCGATGTAAGTTCGTTTTGCGATCGAGTTCCTGGCACATCACTAACAAATTAACTGATCAGCTGATGTGGTCAACTGGCCTCCCGATAAACTGATTAACTTTTTTGAGGGATTCAGTCTCTGATTAGGCAACGTAAGACCGGGTCAGCATAATCTAAACTTTTACAGACTAACAGACGGACTTAGGTTACTGAAATGGTTCAAAAACTAATATATGACGCAACAGATTGTCAATCAACACTCCTATTAACCCGGCTCTGAGGCTGATTTTAAATCATAGGACCCCATAAAGTTAAAGGAAAATAGACTCCCGATTGTCCATGTTGGTTTGGGAATATATGTTCCCAGATAATCGAAATCCTGGATAATCTCCAAAATTAAATAAAAACACTAAAATCTAACAAATATTTAAGTTTATTTACAGACATGAAATGTCTATATAGTTAAAGATTTACTAGCAAAAGTTTAAAGTTTAATGCTGTGTATACCAACAATTTTTAAAGGATCCCAATGGATAGCAATAACTTTCTTTTGTCGTAAACTAAACGTTTTGGCTACAACTGAATTATACTTCAAATAATGTCAGTGTTACGCTTTCTTTGGGCGAAGTCCATAGGGAGACCGTATTATAGGCTGGTCATATCTGTGCAGTTGATTCAACTCAGGAACAACTGGAGGAATTTGAACGAAACTTGATGTGGAGTTTGGAGTTCGTTTGCGCTATATACGGAAACTCACAATTATACGTTTAAATTTCTTACGAGCGGTGATAAAATGGCGGCTGAGAAAGTCGTGGGGTGGGCTCAGGAGCGGCTGCAGTGGAAATTTGTTTGTTGCAATGGCGACCACTGTTTACTGTTTATGGTGGTTACTGCGGAAACAATGATAAATACAGACGTAAGCGGCGATCGTCCAAGATGTTCGTGTTTGTTAATACTGCATTTTAATTGGAACTGCTTAGGTTAGAACAGGTCAGGATACGTTAGATTTGGCTGTGTTATGTTAAGTGAGGTTAGCTGAGTTAACACGTGTTAGGTTAGGTTTCTTTAGATTCGGTTAGGGAATTTTAAGTTAGGATAGATGTTTAAATACGAATTTTAAATGTTTGAAAGTCGAATGTGAAAATTATAAAATATTAAATTCTGGAGTTAGAAATGTCAAAATTATTTTTTAATATTTTAAATATATGGGGCTTACAACATTTAAAAATTTAGAAACTTTTAATTTTTAATTAATTTTAAGGCTAAAGTAATACCTCTAAATGCACACTGCAAAGAACGCGTGAGGGTGTTATTTCAGAGCTTCTTGCATTTATTTACTTATTTTTTTAAACGATATAAATTTTACAACGAAGTTTCTAAATTGACTTTTAATATTCGTTTAAAGCTATCCTCAACCCGGTTCATCTGCTTTCCGATGATCGGAATTCTTCTGTAAATTTGTCAAAATATGTATCTGTAACCCGTCTTAGATGCGATTTAGAAAAAACTCGGGCATTTATTCTTTCCGACAGTGGCCAGACTCTGGGAGAAGACCGACAGTCCCGCACACCTGCAGTCCAAGACCATTCGGAATGGCAGCCGAGATCAACAATTAGGAGCCTCATTTACAACAGCGCTCGCAAGGACATTGTTTATGAAGCATCTATAAGTGCAGCTCAGCGTGTTGAAAACCCCGCGACTGATATACCAGACGCGCGACCTCAAGAGCGTCCTAACCAAGTAATCCCACAGAAAAAAGTTGCTTCCACATCTGACGTAAGGCGAGTGGACGAATATTCTCAACCCATCACCAGGACGCCCACCACGTTGGAAATTGATGAAGACAGACAACAAACAAACGAAATTAATGACAGTGAGAACACAGACGGCCCTCTTAATTTAAGCAGAAGAAATTCAGAAGTTATGCGACAAAAACTAATTGAACGCGTTTCATCTCTATTTTGAGATACGTATGACAAGGACTTGATGGAAAATGCGATCAGTAATGTGACTGATATAGGACAGAGTTCTCAGGACCGCAATTCACCCTCCTTAGGAGAGCGAGAAGATGACGGTAAAAAAATCCGTCTGAGTCTCGACAACGCCGTGGGTTTTGTATGTAGAGGGTGAGAATTAATAGCCGCTGCTGAAGCCGTGCGGAACTTGCAGCAAATATAAAGGTGTTCTTGTGACAGGTCGACGATGAAATCTAAGTACTCGGTTGTGGAAAATTCTCAAGACGTTATAATTCGTATCCTCACAGCGGTGAGTACGAAGATGGCTGCCTTCTGGATTCTAGATCCTTGTGGTCTGGTAAAAGTTTACTAAAGTTTCAGAAATCCTTGCTGCCTCCATGTGTCTTCGTTTTCCAGATGGAGGAAACAGTCAGTCAAGGGAAAGACCTTAAGGTGGAGACTGACTTGTAAAATTTACTCGTAATGTAACATTCGCGGCGAGCATGTTACATTACACCACAACTGGTGAGGCGTATCGAATGTTCGTTTTGAACGCTCGGCTCGACTGTGCTCATGTGTGCTCCATTCATTTCATTCAATATGTCGGACGTGGAGGTTGTGTTATCTTTGTTTCATTTAATACGCTACTCTTATCTAAAGAACTTGTGAATGCTCGTTACGACGCCGCTCGACTGACTGACTGACTTGTAATGTAACACTCAAAGGGATTCGCGAAAAAACCGACAACACGATGGAGCGCCCGCGAGCGTGAGCAGCTCGCATCGAGCGGCTCCGTTCGCTGTCTTCACTTGTGTAATGCTCGATTTGTAACACGTTACATTACAGGCAAATGTTACAAGTCAATCGCCACCTTTAGAGCCGGGATAGCTCAGTCAGTATAGTGACTAGCTACGGGCTGGACGGCCGGGGTTCGATCCCCGACGGGGGCAGAGGATTTTTCCTCTAGCCTCTGCGTCCAGACCGGCTCTGGGGCCCACCCAGCCTCCTCTACAATGGGTACCCGGGCCCTTTCCCGGGGGTAAAGCCGGCCGGGGCGTGATGCTGACCACTCACCCCCATCTAGTGCCGAGGTCAAGGAAGAGAGGAGCTATACCTCCACTCACCCCAAACGCCTACATGGCGTATAGTGGGACAAACTTTACTTTACTTACTTTACGCTACTCTTATGTAAAGAACTCGTGAATGCTCGTTACGACGCCGCTCGACTGACTGACTGACTGACTTGTAATGTAACACTCAAAGGGATTCGCGAAAAAACCGACAACACGATGGAGCGCCCGCGAGCGTGAGCGGCTCGCATCGAGCGGCTCCGTTCGCTGTCTTCACTTGTGTAATGCTCGATTTGTAACACGTTACATTACAAGCAAATGTTACAAGTCAGTCGCCACCTTCAAGCGAACCAGTCGGTCGTGGGGTCGAGAACGGGCAGTCGCGTGGGAGATAGCGAGAGAGGGGAGGGCGTGCCTCAGCCTGGCGAGTCGGAGACTCCCAGGCACCTTCCCGATCCCAACCCTACACCCACTGATCCGGCCAAGGTTTTGCCTTGCCTGACAGGTTTCTTTATCTGAAAACGGAAGACGCGCGCGGCTTACTCAACGCCCTGATGATAGAGGCAGCAAGGACCTCTGAAACGTCGGCAAACTTCTACCAGACTGCACGGCGCAAGAAACCAAAAGACAGCCAACTTCAGTCTCACCGCCGTGAAAACCTCAACTCCTACAAATTTCAATACAGAGTTTTATTTTTTTTTTTTTTTTTTTTTTTTTTTTTGTCATCAGGGAGGAGATCCTGTGTTTAATGACGTAGAAGCAGGGGACTAAACCTGACGATGGCCATACCGGTTCCAAACATGTTCAAGTGAAATGAGAATAAACAGCGGATGTGAAAATGACGTGCGGAAAAAACCAAGAATTTAAAGTGACGAGTAGAAGAATCTAGAGGAATAGGTGTTGGGGGTATTTTTAAGGCGTCCAACAAGAGAGAGCATAAGTAAGTGAATAATTGTAAAATCTCATTCGTTCAACATTAAAATATCTGTATGATTTGAGGTTTTCGCAGCGGTGAATATGAAGATTTCTGTCTTCTGGGTTGTTGCGCTGTGTAGTCTGGTCGATGTTTACCAACGTTTCAGAGGTCATACTGCCTCCGTCATCAGGGAGATGAATGACGGACGCAGTATGACCTCTGAAACGTTGGTAAACATCGACCAGATTACACAGCGCAGGAACCCAGAAGACAGAATTCTTCAATACAATATCTGATTCCAGGTCTTCATGTTCATAAAACAGACCCTACAAGACAGGTTTTCAATTTAAGAAGAAAATGAACTTATTTTAATTGTATGTGTAAGAATAAATATGACACATTAAATGGCATGGTCCTGCATTAGACTTTATTTATAGCGAAAGGTATCAGAGATTTTTCTCGCTTGCTATGAGGAGCAGATGAGTATCTGTGTTGAACAATGTTTGTTATTGTTAAAGAATGCATCCACGAACAACGAAATCGGCCACGACACTTCACAGTGGTCGCAAGTTGAAAGAGTGGTTGTCGACACCATATTGTTCGGCACCAAAACATTTATGGCGGCGATTTTGAGTTATAAATTTAGAATGGCATGTAAGGAAGCGGTCGTGGCCTGTTTTAAGGTACTGTATTTGTGGGAACTGGTGGTCCTCTTAGTGTTGGTAGCGTGGCTTGGAATGGAGCAAGGCAAGTTCACAAGGATGCTGTCGTCAGCTTAAACTTACTCAGCTGATATGATATTTCTTCCAGGAAGCTACAACCTGTTCCCTAAGACTATACACCATTTATTTCTAAGACTAGGTACTGCATACATTTTACATCTGTGTTGAACATTTCATTCCTAACTCAGGATAGTTCACTTTACACTCTACAACAATTTGGTTACCTAAATTTTGAAAGATTTACTAAAGTACATGTACCAGTCGTCGCCTCGGCGTTTACCTGCAATCAGTAGCCCTATCAGTGTCTCGTTGGCCATGGCTTCAGTGACCTCTTTACTTCTTGAAAGTTTAAGCGGTTCTGTCTCCCACTTTCCTCCTGAACTTTTCATTCGCTTTTCCAATATTTCTGCTGACTGCCTAATGGCTACGTACGCATTTCCGTTAATTGTTTTTGACGTAAATACGTCTATATGGAAGAGTCAGTGTCATTCCGCAAAAAAGTGTGACGAAAAAGTGAAAAGAAAATGTGTAAGATGGTTACCTAGGAAACGTCATCTGTTTATCAACAAATAAACAGCAATGGTTACCTAGGAAACATCTATTTACTCGGCATTGTTATTACCTATAAAACATTACTTTACATTACATTCAGCTACCACAGACCCATCTTAAGCGTAAGTAATTCAAGTTAAATAAGCAATGTCTTAATCAAACTTATCTCAATTGTAAAGCATGTATAAAGGAAATATTTAGAATAAAGCCAATATACAAACTTCCTTTCCGTATAGAAGTATTTACGTTAAATTCTCCGGAACCTTGGTTCTACTGACAACTTTTTCTATCCCCCTTAGAGAAAGGTGAGTTAGCCTTTGCTATTTTCCTCAATGACAGAAAATGACATTTGCACATTAGCACAATTCTTACATCTGCTATACTTAATTCTATGCAACTTAAAATTCAATTCAATTAATTCAATTCAATTCAATTAATTTATTTACGTGAATGCCAACAGCAAGAAGCCAATAACAGGCAAACACTGATAATATATACAATAATAGTGAAATAAAAATTAAAAATATTACACAAACGGATTAACTAAACTTATAAATATACAGTATTAAATATAACTGCCAAGTACAGGCAAACCCAAAATAGAAACAATATTAACACAGAGCAAAAAATGAAGGAATATAAATAAAAACAAATAATCCACGTAGGGAACACTAATATAATTGTAAAACTTTAAAAAATATAAAAAGACAGATAACCAAGCTAGATCATTTCCCTTGTTGAGAACGTTCGCTCAAGGGAGACAATGTTTATGCTAAATACGTCCAAAGATTTACATACGTCATTTGCAGCGATGACGCACCTGGCTGAAGGACTATGCCTTAGTACACTGCTCACACTAAAAGTAGAAAATTCTCTTATTTGCCTCGCCGGCACACGTAAACCAACAGCGTCCATAATGGAATGGCAATTTATTTTGCCCTTAAATACATTAATAAGAAATAACGCATCGAGATGTCGTCGTCTGGAATAAAGTGTTCTAAAATTTAAAGTAGATAGGATCAGTTCATATTTTCGGGGGATATTAAACTGGAAAAATCGGTAATTGCATAAACTGGCAAATTTTCTTTGAATATTTTCTAATTTATTAGAATCTGTCTGTGTAAGATTATTCCAAACGACCGAGGCATACTCAAGCTTTGATCTAATTAAAGCATTATATAAAACAACAAGGCTGTCTAAAGAGGAAAAATTATAAGTAATAAAACGAATAAGCCCTAAGGTCCTTAGTGCCTGGGAATGAACACAATTTACATGACAGTGAAAATACAGTTTACTGTTTAACAAAACACCAAGATCTTTTATACAATTAGTACGCAAGATTAAAAAGTCACTAACAATGTAATTAAAATGGATACTGTTGGTTTTACGTGTGAACGATATAATTTTGGTTTTCTCTATGTTAAGTTCCATATTGTTATCATTACACCACTCATGTACGGAATCGATATCTGCTTGAAGAGCTCTGCAGTCATGCACAGATTTAATATCGTGATATAGTTTCAAGTCATCGGCAAATAAGAGAAATTTAGAATACTTAATTTTGTCGCAAGGGTCGTTAATGAAAATATTAAATAAGAGAGGTCCCAAGGTAGAGCCTTGTGGAACTCCAGATAACACCGCGTAGAAAGAAGAAGACTGTCCTAAAATGCGAACAAAGGCAGATCTGGATGATAAATAACTTTGGAACCACTTGACATAAGGAGAAGATAGTCCAAATTTATTTAGCTTTTTCAAAAGAATAGAATGCGGGACTGAATCAAAGGCCTGCCTAAGATCAAAATACACAGAGTCGATCTGTCCCTGTGAACAAACCGACGGCTGAACATCATTAAGGTAGGTAACTAAATTAGTTACCGTAGATTTTGATTTACAAAAACCATGCTGACTGGGGTGTAATTTGAATTTGAAATAAAAGGAAAGGTGATCATGAACAATGCTTTCAAAAATTTTGGAGAGGTTATTAAGGATCGAAATAGGCCTATAGTTAGATACTAAGGCGCTGTTGCCTTTCTTAAAAATCGGCACAACAGCCGCTCGCTTCCATAACAAAGAAAAGTTCCCACTAGATAAACTAAGGTTGAAAATATGGCGTAAAAGAGGAGTTAAAATCTCAGAACAACCTTTTATGACGAAAGTCGGGATTTCATCGGGTCCGACGCATTTCGTCGAACGGAGACGACTAATTGCCCGCGTAACGTCATCGACAGAGATACGTGGAATATTCAAAACATCAGAATAGGTGAAATCAGAACTAGTCGTAACATTAACGCAAGAAGGGGAGTTAAAAACAGAACGAAAGCGGTCAGCAAAAGCCTCAGCGATTGCCTGGGGTTCCGTGATAAAACTGTCTCCAACTTTAATTTGTGTAATCGACTGGTCTTTCTTTTTGAAATTAGAAATATATTTCCAAAAGTGCTTTGGTTGGGGTTTCAAATTATCTTCAATAGTTTTTAACCAAACCAATCTATCTGATTTAATAGTCAATTTAACTAGTTTACGATAGTGGGAAAAAACGCTATAATGATAATCAGATTTAGATTTTTTGAATTTCTTAAAAGATGCATTCTTCTTTCTAATGTAATAGACAAGAGTTTTGAAAAACCAATGAGGAAATGCAGAATTTCTGGGTTTTACAAGGGGAATAGCTAGGTTGATGGCCTTCGACACAGTAGCCGTGAGATTATTAACTGCAGCATCAACCGAGCTTTCATTAAGAACGCAAGACCAGTCAGAGTTTTCTAGGGTATGGTAAAGTAATAAGTAGTCTCCTTTCCCGTAATTGCGTCGAGGAGTAAGCGAGGTATGTTGATAGTCAAGACTTAGTTTAAGATTAAGGACAAGAGGCGGATGATAGTGGTCAGGAGGGACCAGCGAGTGAGGAGAAAGGGAAATGCTGAGATCGCTGAAGTTTGTAAAGACAAGGTCGAGCAGGGCATTGTTAGGAACGCAGTCGTTGCGCTGATTTAGACCAAGAAAGCACGAGGTGGCTTAAAGAGAATTTCCTTTAATTTTGCTATAGTAATAACAATTAGAGGAAGGGGTGCCGTTTAGCCAGTCAAAATTGGGGACATTAAAATCTCCTAACATGACCACCCGATAGAGATGCGAGTTTAGGTTTACTTCTAAAGTGTTTAGATAATTTTCAATTGCTTTTATATCACAATCCGGTGCAAAGTAATGATTCCCTATAAGTAAACTGTGGTTGTCTCTAACAGGAATTTCAATCCACACACACTCTTCAATCGTTTCCAGATCATACCTTCGTTTAACGCCACGGAAAGACTTTGAAACTGCAGTCAGCACTCCGCCTCCCCGTTTTTTATTGGAGCTTACGTAATCCCTATCGGCACGAAACACGTAATGGGATTCAGGAAAAATATTATAACTTAATATAGAGTCATTAAGCCAGGTTTCCGTAATACAGTAAATTCCGGACGTGCCAGCGAAAACATTGTCAATGAATTTACTGCATTTGGTTCTTAGACCCCTGACATTTTGATAAAATATATCAAAATCACAGTTGTCAAGAACCATACTCAGTGGGAATCCGAGCCGCCCCCAGGCACAGTAGCCACACTGGCCGTAGGCAGAGCATCTGACTCCGTTGACCTGACAGGCGCGCTCGAGGAGTAAACCTGCTCAGAAGTAAGTCTGCCGTAAAAAGGAGCAATAAGGCACCCGTTTGGCCACACACCAGTATTATTAATTAATGGAAACTCGTCCTCGTTCACAGAAACATGAAACGAAGAATAACTGCTAAATTTTGTTTTTAGCCTGGTGCACACCAAGTTCTTAAGGCGTAATTGCTCCTTTAATGAAGCCTCAATATCTGAAGTCGTGACCTCAGGACTAAACCTTGAAACGAACAGGGCCTTAGACCTCTCTTTCTTAGAGATTACGGGCAGAGAGGCAGAGTTTCGAACCCCAATTAAGGGCTGTCTACGCTGTTTTGTTGCGTGGACCACCGGGGTACCTGGGTTGGGCTTCCTTTTACGGTTCACCGTAATAAAGCCCTCGGTGTCTACCTGCGTTGGGGTCTCCGTAGTATGTAAACCCGTGAGTGCGACATCCTTGTAGGACTTAACGCCCACGTCAGCAGCACAGGCCGAAGTAGAGTTGTCGGATGGCTCAGGAACTTTGCGCGACGGAGCGGTTGAAGATCTCTGGCTTGATGATTTTCTTTCCGCAACATGTAAAGGAGCACAGGGAGTACTGCTACTCAACTGCTCCTTCAAATATTCGTTGTCCTTGCGCAGCTGCTGCACATCCTCAGAAAGCTTGAGGACCAACTGGACCAAGTTTTCCACAAGATTGTGCGTGCAAGCTCCATTGAGCCTCACCATCTCCAACTTTTCAGCGAGAGATTCGTAACCCCCAACGTCCGGCAGGATCGGTTCCTTTACAGGAGACGCTACCTTCTTTGCAATCTCCGAGGCAGAGGCAGAACGCAAGATCCTAGGCGGTGTGTTTACACCACTAACGCCTCGAAGTGCCTTTACGCACTTTCTGCACTTGTAGGTGGAAACACCATCAGAAAAGAGGAATGAGTATTCCACCTCGCTCATTTTCAAGCAATTGACATGAAAACGGGAAGCACACGGCCCACAACATCTAATATGCTTTTGCTTTCCGTAGAAAGCCTTCTTGCACACCTCGCAAGTATCCTTGCTAGCCGTCATTGCGGCGGAAGGCAGCAGGTAGTAGATTCCTGTAAAACTGCACCACGTTGTAAATACACAGCACGGAGCACTAGCAAGACACGTCCGCTCACTACGAAGGCCAACTGTATAATCTTTATATTCTTAATTTTACATTGTCTTAATTAAATTGATTCCCTACATTATTATTTATTTAAATACGCCGTCAGTCGATCGGACCTTATAGCGGTGGAATTTACTAGTACCACGAATACAGGCGTATAGACGTCAATGAGGTAAGGCTCCCAGCATTCTTGGCCACGAGTATGGGCACCCTGATGATTGAGGCAGCAAGGGCCTCTGAAACGTCGATAAACTTGTACCAGACTACATGACGCTGCAATCTAAAAGACATGTGCAAACATGCCCTCTGGTAGGGCGTGTGTAATACGAGGTGCGATCGGAAAGTTCCCAGACTGCGCCTATAAAAACCCCTACACTTATCTCAGGTATTAAATTCATCCATCACCCTCGAAGTAGTTCCCCTGGGAGTGAACACAACGATCCCAGCGCCGCTGCCAAGCCTGGAAGCATCCCTGGAAATCTTTCTTTGTCAGCCTGTCAAGCACCATCTGCGATTCTGCCTGAATCTCTTCTATCGTCTCAAATCTCCTTCCCTTTAGCTGAATTTTTATCTTGGGGAAGAGGAAGAAGTCACACGGCGAATAAGGAGGGTGCAGGATGACGGCCATGGTGTTTGAGGCCAACAACTGCCGAAATTTGAGGGCGGTGTGCGCTGGCGCGTTGTCATGATGCGTCGCATGTGGAGTTCTTCCTTTAGAATCAGCTGACAGGTCCCATAGCCTATCCCAACAATGCCGCACAAGTCGTTGATGGTACGACGTCGATCTTCGTGAATGGCCTGCCGAATCTTCGTAACATTTTCGGGCGTTGTGCTCGAAGATGGTCGTCCAGAACGCTCGTCATCATCGACAGAGGTTCGGCCATTTTCAAACGTGAATGCCACACAAACGTTTGTGCACGACCCATTGCGGACTCCCCAAATGCTTGCTTTAGCATTTCATAGGTTTCCGTAGCCGTTTTGGCGAGTCTTTGGCAAAATTTGATGCACACGCCATTCCGAAATCGCAGGAGGGTCGGTGTAATGCACTACCAAAACGCCCGTAACTAAGAAACAAATGCTAATTCGATGATGCCGGCTGGCACACTGATTCACTATGAATGTAGGCCGCACCCCCTAGCGGCAGAAGCTCGTACTACATCCGGTTCGCCCTCTATTGACACAGTCTTTAAACTTTCCGATCGCACCTCGTATATCTGAGGCGATGACAAATTAATCCAGAATATTTAGAACAGAAGGAAGGTCGTGGCGTCCCCTTTGGCGAATTTGTTTCGTCGAACGAAACAGCTGTGATTAAGCCACACATAAAGTGCACTTAAAGTCACTGGGACTATCAGTAATGACGAAGGAGACTATTTACAACAGTTTTGTAGCTCTGTTCATTACTTTAATGCAGATGTCACTTGCATAAACTCCACATTAACGGTTGCATTAAATGCTCTTCACTAATTCAAAACATAATTGTGAATCAGCCCTAGAGCATTGTGTGTTTAATTTTCAATGGACAATGAGACGTTGGAAAGGATATAACGTTCACATTACTCGTGAATCGGGCATTATATGATTTCGCCGTTTTCGAAACGCACATCCGAATGTTTGGAAAATCATAGCATACGTCCATTGTACTTAATTGTCACGTATATTTATATCGATTTGAATAAATATCGAAGTGTGTTTGTGTTAAATGCATAAAACGACATGGATGCACGCGACTTAATTCTCTCGTTTAAATTGTCGCCAGCGGCACAACCAAATATTACATTAACCAGACCTTATTTTCTGCAATTTTAGAGTTAATACTAGTGTAATTATTACGTGATCACTGACATGCCTCGTTCTGGACCATGAACCACAGCTCCACTTCTCCATTTATAAAACATAATATGTAGTATATAAAACACACGCAAGGAACACGATACATCACCGCGGGTGACCGCCAGCACTAACTACGTAGATCACGTCTGTTGACATCAAAGGCACTGCTACAGCACAGCGCGTAATTTTGAAATTAGTTCACAGAGAAAAAACAAGAGAGCGCCTTCGATTCTCTGTTCCCCTTCTCCCAAACTCGAAACTGGAATGCATTACAGTTGAATTTATTTAACAGGTTATTTAAAACCGTAAAACACTACGAAAGTTTTAAACGTTAATTTATCTGCCCTTCTGTTTCTTTAAAAAGAAACTGACTGTTGACAGAAATAATCAGTAATACAGAGCTATAAGTTATATTGCCGATTGAGGTATTCGACGTACTGATATCTCATACAGACTAGTCATGATGTTCCTTAGTATTCTGTTAAAATACACAACTTGTCATACATGGTTTCAAATGAGAGCCACTTCCTAACTTCATCAATTTGTTACTTTGATTTGAGCTTTGTGTAACAAAGGAATCGAAGCATATGTGACACATATGAACAAAAATTAAATTTATAAAAAAAAACCCTAGTGTATAAGCGCGTTAATACAAAATTTCACCAAAATCCGTGTACTGTGTTATAATCTCTTCCATTAACTCTGCCACGATCTAATCTGGATATTTTATCAGGATGATTTTGTGTTGCATGTAAACTGCACATATACAATCAGGGCCGTACTTTGGAACAGGCGCATGTGGCGACAGCCTGGGGCCCCGCAGATATAGGGGGACCCCCAATGAAGTTGATTTTGGTAAAAAGTAAAAAAAAAACACGAATTTTACTACGTAAAAATTACAATGATAAATATCTGGGTCATGCAAAGTTACTTGAGGCCCGGGTGCACGAAGAAATCTGGGTCCCTTATTTTTTTGAGATAAGAAAATATTAAACCGCTCTGCGTTGAGTATTCCAAGTCGGGAGACCGGGCCACGCTAAATATTTCCTTTCGTCTTATTGTGTGCAGGTTTCTATATTTTTGTGGCAACCAATGGCAAAATTATATTATAATTTTTGATTAAAAATATTGAACGTTTCGTGCTTTATCGATCGGGGCCCCGGTGCACCGCACTCAGCTCACCCCCCCCCCCCATTTGCACAGCCCTGATGAACACGGTATCTTTTTTAACAAAAAGAGGATGTGAAATACCAAGTCAAAGACAAATGGGTATGTTTCATAATGACAGTGTTAAACACGAGTAACTGATGCAACGACTGACTTAGTAATGTTGTTAAGAAATCTTTACCTCCTTTCACCAATTCTCCTTTTACCCTTTTGCATTCATTTATTTGTTTTATCATCATTCTTCTCATCTCTCTCCCTTTTTCTTATTTGTTTCATATTGTCCAGTCTTTCCCTCCAAAATATGGTGTTACAGAAGAACACAGAAATTTATAAGCTTCTGTGTTTGTTACTTTTTCAGATATTTTCTGAAAGATCTTCTCCCATTTAAATCGACAAAATGATTAAAGTTTATAAATCCAGACTTTCAGCTTTATCCACCAATGATACAAAACCTGGTTCCAGAGAAGAAAAATGTAATAACGGCCTCTCATAAACGGAGAAAATGTTCACAGTTAAACTTAATACACCACCTAATACAACATTTTACAAAAACATTATTTCATGTTAAAAAGTTCCCAGCATATTTCAGTGTAACAGTATGATTCATCAACAATGAACTCACAAGGATGTGGTAAGATGCCGCTGTGTGCGACATGCATGACTTTGAAGTGATGTTAGAAGTGCATGAGATACTGGACTGACTGACTGACTGACAGGTACCTCGCTGGAAGCTTCATAGTCCAACAGTAGCAAGGGAATGTCTAACAGGGCTGCCTTCGTGGTTATTAGTTACATTCACACCTGCTACTAAAATGATGTTCCTGGCTTGTCACAGAGATGAGAATTTTGTCTTTGTCACAGTGCCTTGTGTTTCGTTCTGGGCCAAAGATTATCCTTGCAATCAGAATTATTTTAACTCAAAGAAGAATAAAAGAGTAGTCTTCGTAACTTAACACCATATATTTAATTTTACAACAATTTATATATACAGGTGAGTCAGAAGTATGTTTACAAACTTCGTGTGCGTGTTCCAGGATCAAAAATAAGAAAAAATATTCCCATGAACATTTGGTCGCAGATGTTTCATTTTCGAAATAATATCCAAAAATAAGTTTCAATGAATTGATTTTATATCAAAGTGAATCCATCTTCCAGCAAAGATTTTCAATTAACGTTTGGGCAGGAATTGTTGGGGACATGCTTCCATCGCGTCTAAGAGGACCTTCATGTCAGCGATTTTTAAGAAGACACTTGTCACGTCTCCTTGAAGATGTACCACTGAATACAAGAAGACAAATATGGTTTATGCACGACAGAGCCCCAGCACACTTCTCCCATCGCGTCAGATATCATCTCAATGAACAGTACACTCAGCGATGGATTAGGCGTGGTGGCCCAGTAGCATGGCCACCGAGGTCACCGGACCTGACTCCATTGGACTTTTATCTGTGGGGTGACTTAAAGTCCGTCGTTTATGCAACACCCATAAAAAATAATGATGACCTATGGGAATGTGTGCAGTTGATTCGAGGAAACCCTGGAGTGTACGAACGAATCCGTCAGTCTTGTGTACGACGTGCTCGTGCATGTGTGGGGAATGGACGAACAACCTTTGAGCATCTGTTATAAAGAAACTTCCCTGTCCTTATACTTGGCAATAAAGGCATACATTGAAAATTATTTTTGACTATTATTTCAAAAATGAAACATTTGCGACCCCATGTTCATAGGATCATTTTTTCTGGAACACGCCCACGAAGTTTGTAAACATACTTCTGACTCACTCTGTATAAAATAACAGCACATGTATAAAATTACGAACTTCCGAGTATGTGTCTGTGAAGACAAGTTGTCAATATCATCACCATCAACATCAGCTCCTGTTGTCCCTCATGGATCATAGGGCATCAACAAAGCACCGCCACCTGGTTCTGCTGACAGCCACTTCATTCCAGCTTTTTCCTTCTTCCAGTGCCTCAGTGTGGACAGATCTTCGCCACGTCTGTCTGGGTCTCCCTCTCTTCCTTCTCCCCTGCGGATTCCAGTCCAAGACCTCTCTCTCAATGGCTTCATTTCCCTTCCTCAGCGTGTGCCCGATCCACTTCCACTTCAGCCGCTTGATCTGCACGGATCCCTCAGTTTCCTCTGTCCTTATCCAGAGTTCTTGGTTGGAAATCACTTCTGGCCAATGGATGTCTAGGATTCTTCACAAACAGCGGTTGACGAATGTCTGCAGCTTGGGGGTAATCGTTTTTATTACTTTCCACGTCTCAGATCCATATAACAGCACGAAAGATGCGGAGTTTGATTCTGGTGGATATTCTGTTGATCTTCCGTACCAGACAAAGCCGCTTTTCGAATTTCTCAGAAGAGAGAAGACAAGTTATAGCCATATAAAATTTAAGAGGATCGTGGAGAAATTTAGGTAGCAGTCATGTACAAACATAGATTATAACAGGTATCATACTTGAATCCTGTGAAGGCTAAAATCGTAAACATCCATCAATACAAATTAAAAAGTTTCTTGGTTCCCTACCAAATTTTTTAAAAGCTGCCCAATTTTCCCCGATTTGAATTTCAAAAATGTTCTGTACAGCTACAAGTAGAAAATACTGGAATCAGTACAATTTTGTGAAACAGTGGCATATGACTTCAAAAATCAAAGTTGAGAATCGATGCTCCTGTTTCAGGAAAAAAGTCCTCGTTGGAAAGCAGATCTTCTGGATCCTAATTATTTATCGAAACATCATAGTTGTCACCAAGATCCCCTGTTTCAGACAACAAATCTGCGTAGGATAACAGACCTTCTGGATCCAGATACTTTAACCAGACATCATCATCAACAAGAGCCTCTGTTTCAGACAACAAACCTGTACCAGGAAACAGATCTTTTAGATCAAGATTCTTTATCAAGAAGTTATCCTCCTCATCCTGAGTTCTAAATTCAGGCACAAATAGAGTTTTTTCAACTTCACAAGTAACTTCCTGCTTTAGCTTGATCTCGGCTTCCGCTTGCAATTTGCACTCTCGATTTAATATGCCAGTTTCTTCATCCAGGTCCTCGAGATCAACATCCCCAAGTGGCGTTCTTCGCGACTGCAGTGATTTGCGTTTTCTGCAGATATTTGTAGTATTTTGAGGTTTCGATTCCGGGTAAGATGACGAGGCTTGTAAATCACAACTAGAAGCAAGAAGTTCCTGCACGGCTTGGCCTGTCTCATCAGCACTGTCTCTGGTACACGATGTCACGCGATTTTTCTCCGGCAGTTCCCTCAACAACACGTTCAGTTGCGGATTGATCTTGAGGCTGGAGACTCCAAGGGGTGATCTTCCAAGTACCTGTAATCAGACACACCGTGGTAAGAAATATGGATTAACCACAGGAAAGCCTACAAAGAAGCGTGCACTTAAAGCTGAATGCCATAGGAACAGTCAGGGACTACGTAAGAAGACTTCACTATTTCCATACATTTCACTTATGTAACCACCAATGTTAATCGATTAGTGCAGTCTACCAGAAGGTTGGGCATGGCAATGGTATGGAAGAGTCAGGAAGTTAGGTTCTCATCTTGAAATTTCTTAGTCTGTGATGCACATAACGTTATTAGGTGGCAAGATTTACGAGAACAAAGTTGCGATCACAGTCATTTTTAGGGGAGTACCGTACTGATCTGACAGTTTTATTCACATGAAACGTGGACCCACTCTTCCTTGCATGCAAAACATTTCAAGTATCTTCCCGTTAAGTGCGGTTTCAAATTAGATTCTTGGAGCTGAATGTGAGTGTTTTCAGTCGGCTCTGCTGTTACGGATTTGGTCCACGTCTCATTACAAGTAGCAACACTATTCAGGGAGAAGATGTCACGTATCTAGACGTAAGAAAGAGATTTTCTGTTCAGTTACATAGGAGCCTGTGTGTCAATTCTACAACAAATGAAACTCATTTTCATGTTTACAACTACCATAATAGCCTGCATAAAGATGATTTAATACATTAAATAGACTTTAAGACATGTCTGTAAATTAAGGAGAATAATACAGAATGTATTTATCTCATTATAAATGTAATTTTATTATTGGAAATAATATACATCTTCATTTGAATGAACCATCTTTCTTGTCTGGGATGTCAACGAAACCGGGCAGAATAAGAATGAATGATTGGTTATCTCTGCAATATAAAGGCGTCTCTCGTTGTCCGGTAATACGTTCCAGGCTGCCAACACTGCATCATCCAACTTCCTCTTCGTTAAATCCGGGTTAAGCCAATGGTGGAGAGTACGAGATCGCTTGCAGAACAGCAATTTCGCGGCCTTCATAACGTCCTCATGCTTGTAGTCTGTCATGTTCCTCTTACAGTACTGCATATTACACACATGTTCAGTCATGTTACAATAAATTAACTGTGCACATGATCATATCTAGGAATATGACCAAACACAGGCTGCTTTAATAGTGAAGTTTATTGTTTCATAAGGAAATATTTGTTCCAAGTGACACAAAATATATTCGAACTGCAAAAATAATGACATTTTACACGATAGCAGAGTGGACTTAAGCGGCTAGTCCTTTCAGTGTCTCTGATATATGTCACTCTGAATATAATGTTGCATGTAGAAATGAGTGCTTTTGTGGGGAAAAAAACATTTTTATTGGTCAGATGTTTTCATAAGTACAGAATCTAAGTATAGCTGACCACAGGAAACCATTGATGAGTGGAATTGCTGCACACAAAATATTAAAATATCTCTGCTGTCAGAGCATAATTACTGGACACATACGTGCGGACAGACTGAAGTGCCAAACACTGCGCGAGTCAAATAAATGTTCACCTGTACACATTTTAAACAAATTAACACTGCTTTGGAAATGTTGGAGGCGACAAACAAAATCAATCATTCACTAAGCCATGCAACTACAAAAAGGCTAAATTTCAAGGAGACGAGAGAAATAAAATAGAAGTAAACACATTATTTAGCTTGTGCTTCATTTATTTATTTCGATGAATAATTGTTAAGCATATAGAATTTCTCTTATGCAGATACAGTTCACTAACATCGTTTGAATTTACCAGATATAATTTTTAAATTCACCATGTCGTTACGAGGGTCCACATAATATTAAGCCACTGTGGGTTTCAGAAAATGTAATGGCCAAACCTAAAACCAAAAACTTCTTTGTCACCAACGACATAAGGCTCTTTGACCATCTGCAAAATATTTATCAAACTGAATTTCAAATATGTCTGGTCTAAATATATATTATGTATCTGATATATAAAAAAAGCATTTCCGGGTCTTATGATCAAAAACATAATTTAACCCCCTTCACTATGAAGCCAGCAGTTATAAGACGATTTCATACTTCTCAGTTGGTTCACTATCATTTAAAACTGGAAAGCAACAAGCTACTAAGGCTACTGTTACTTACTGAAGTTCAAGGAAATCTTTTAGCTTTGACGACAAATCGAACAGACTGGTAGTACATGTACTATCGGGTTTATCAACTAGTTATCGCTACATTTTGTATTTAAGGGCTACATTGCAAACAGTGATTATTTGGAATTCTAAATATTTTTAGACCATCTTCCGGTTAAAAGAGTTACGCAATTAATTCACGAGATTTTTTCGCATTGCTGTAAAAATGGAAATATTTACCATAAATGCAGACAATATTTAAAGCACAACAAACTCTTGGTGAATAAAACGGTTCAATGACAATGCTACCTGTCAGACTCATTCAGCTATTCAAATTGTTAGTGTTCGTGACAGTACAAATAAAATAAGACAATTGAGCGCTGTCAATAACAGACACAACCAGCTGCTATCCTCCCGTAAGGACGAAGGTGGGTGCAGAATTCCTCCGGCATCCAACATTACAGAAGTAAAGTCTTCTAGATTCAACGAGATCTCTCGTATGGCATTATTATCGTGTGAATGTTTAATAATTATATACCAACCCTGACGATACCACAAAAAATTTCAAATGCAATTGCAAATAATAATATTAATATTAATTCACCACCTTGTCGAAGGCAATCTGCCGGGTGAGGAGGCTTGCGTGCTCAAATGACCCTTAGGGCTATGCCGGCCTGAGCTTCGGCTCATGGTAGGGTCACCCAAGCCGGACAGGTCTAAGGAGATGCGCTAGACTAAGAGTGATACCCTGGTCCTCCAGGTTGGGGGTTGGGTGTAGGGCTAACAACCTTTCACCTTTAAAAAAAAATATGTGTTACGAAAAAATCAACCAAGCCTCGGATCAGGACGGACTCTTTGGCACGACCACGGCAATTGAAAAAGGACATGAGATTTGGTACCTGGAACATTAGGAGCCTCTATAGGGCTGGGGCACTGAAATCAGTGTGTAGGGAATTAGGGAATTATAAGTTAGACTTAGTGGCAGTGCAGGAAGTGCGATGGGAGGGGGAGGGCACGATCCCAGTGGACAATTTTACATTTTTCTATGGAAAGGGGAATGACAATCATCAGCTAGGGACGGGTTTTTTTGTTCATAGCAGAATTAGGGCAGCAGTTAAGAGAGTAGAATTTGTTAGTGACAGGTTGTCTTACGTAATTTTGGAAGGACGTTGGTGCGACATCATTGTCCTTAATGTTCATGCCCCAACTGAAGACAAAAGCGATGATATCAAGGATAGCTTTTATGAAGAATTGGAATCAGTATTTGATACATTTGGCAAGTATCACATGAAAATTCTGCTAGGAGATTTCAATGCAAAAATTGGGAGGGAGGATGTCTTCAAACCCACAATAGGCAGCGAGAGTCTCCATGCACTTAGTAATGATAATGGCGTCAGAGCAGTGACCTTCGCTACGTCAAAAGATTTAATTGTAAAAAGTACAAAATTTCCACACCGTGATGTTCATAAATACACTTGGACTTCCCCAGATGGCAGAACACACAATCAAATAGATCATGTTTTAGTAGATAAGAGAAGGCAGACAAATGTAATTGATGTGAGATCATTCAGAGGAGCAGATTGCGACACTGATCATTATCTGGTGGTAGCAAAAGTGAGGGAGCGGCTTTCAGTAAGTAGACGAACTAAACAAAATTTTGACACAGAAAGATTTGATTTGAAAAAATTAAGTGAGGGAGAGGCAAAGGAACAATATCAAGTTGAAATTTCGAATAGGTTTCAAATTTTAGAGACAAATGAGGATAATGAAAGTGTGGACATCAACAGGGAGTGGGAAAATGTCAGAAACTGCATCAAAATTTCAGCAAAAGAGAAACTAGGATACTACAGGAGAAAGCAAAATAAACCGTGGTTTGATGAAGAATGTTCAAAATTAATAGATCGAAGGAAGCAAACAAAATTTCAATGGTTGCAGAACCCAAACAAAACAAATGCTGATAATCTATGTAACGTGAGACGTGAGGCTAGTAGAACCTTTAGGACTAAGAAAAGGGAATACCTGAAGGGCAAAATTGCTGAACTTGAGACAAATAATAAGGAAAAAAACATCAGAGACCTGTACAGAGGCATTAATAACTTTAAGAAAGGATATCAACCCCAGACTAATTTGGTAAAGGATGATAGTGGCAATTTGCTTGCAGATCCAATAAAAATTGTGAATAGGTGGAAAAATTTCTTTAGCGAGCTCTTAAATGTTCATAATACTGGTGATATTAGACAGATTAAAATGCATACAGCTGAACTGTTGGTGCCAGAACCTAGCTTAGATGAAGTGGAACTAGCCATTGGGAAGTTGAAAAGTTATAAATCTCCAGGAATTGATCAGATTCCGGCCGAATTAATTAAAGCAGGTGGCAAAGGGTTGCATATGAGGCTCCATAAGCTTATTCAGTTAATTTGGGATAAGGAAGAGATGCCACATCAATGGAAGGAATCCATAATTATTCCTATTTATAAGAAGGGGGACAAGACTGAGTGTGGTAATTACCGAGGAATATCGCTGCTATCAACCTCATACAAAATTCTATCCAACATTCTTTTGGCAAGATTAACCCCATATGCGAATGAAACTATTGGGGATCATCAGTGTGGGTTCAGACGAAACAGATCAACGATTGATCAGATCTTTTGCATTCGTCAGATACTAGAGAAAAAATGGGAGTTCGGTGGGACTGTACATCAGTTATTTATAGATTTCAAAAAAGCCTATGACTCTGTGAAGAGAGAAGTGCTATATAATATTCTTATTGAATTTGGTATACCAAAGAAGCTAGTGGGTCTAATAAAAATGTGCTTAAATGAAACCTGCAGCAAAATTCGAGTAGGTAAATATGTATCTGAGACATTCCTCATCAAGAACGGTCTAAAACAAGGAGATGCTTTGTCTCCCTTGCTCTTTAACTTTGCGCTAGAATACGCCATCAGGAAGGTCCAAGGTAGGCAGGAGGGTTTGCAATTGAACGGGACACATCAGCTATTGGCATATGCTGATGATGTTAATTTATTGGGGGACGATATAAATACAATAAAGAGGAACGCAGAAGTTTTACTAGAGGCTGGTAGACAAGTGGGGCTGGAAGTAAATTCAGAAAAAACTAAGTACATGTTAGTATCTCGTCATCAGAAGACAGGCGGGCAAAATTATCTTAGGGTAGCTAATAAATCCTTTGAAAGGGTTACAAAGTTCAAATATTTGGGAACAACAATAACAAATCAAAATGATACTTGTGAGGAAGTTAGGAGGAGACTAAATTCCGGAAATGCTTGCTACTTCTCAGTCCAAAATATTTTGTCTTCCCGTCTGATTTCTAAGAACCTGAAAATTAAAGTATACAAAACAATAATCTTGCCTGTTGTTTTGTATGGGTGCGAAACATGGTCTCTCACTCAGAGGGAGGAACACAGATTGCAGGTGTTTGAGAATCGGGTGTTGAGGAGGATATTTGGGCCTAAGAGGGAAGACGATGGGGCGTGGAGAAAACTGCACAATGACGAGCTTAAAAATCTGTACTGCTCCCCCAGTATTGTGAGGGTGATTAAGTCGAGAAGGGTGAGATGGGCGGGACATGTAGCGCGCATGGATGGGACAAGAGGTGTGCACCGGGTACTGGTTGGGAAACCTGAAGGGAAGAGACCGCTGGGGAGACCTAGACGTAGATGGGAGGATAATCTCAGGCGGGATCTATGGGAGATAGGAGTTGAAGGAAACTGGATTTTGTTGGCCCAGGACAGGGTCCGGTGGAGGGCTTTGGTTAATTCGGTGATGAACCTTCGGGTTCGGTAAGCCATTTAGTTAGTTAGTTAGTTAGTTAATAATTAATGGGAAACCCTTACCCCGACCTTTGTTCAAGGGGGAGAGAATTTGATGTCCACCCGCAATAAACAATTTAATTAACAATAAAATGCAGAGAGTGGAGGACAGTATTTAAAATGTCTTAATAATTCGTAGAAGTAATTGGGTTATTCTGGAAGATTTTTCACAGTACAAAACTATCTCGTCTACGACGTACTTCTACAAGCGATTTACAGCTAAGTTCTTTCCACACCAACAACAGCCGATTGTTGATGGCAGTAAACACTAATACAACAATGCCGACGAAAACTGTGACGTAGCAAAAATTGTTTCATCCGTAAAGGAATGGATTGTATCACATTTAATTCAGGCAATTATATTGCACACAAAGTATTATTAAAAACGTTACTTAACCAACAGACAATCCCAGGTTCGCGTTTCTGGAACTCATTCGTCTCCTTTTGTGGTCCACTCTAGTGTTATACAGGGATCTGTTTTGGGTCCTCTACTTTTCAATTTGTTTATTGATGACATATGTCAAGTAATTAATCATTCTAAATGCCTTCTTTTCGCTGATGATATCAAAATTTTTCGTGCCATTAAATCTCCCAACAACTGCAATGAACTTCAAACTGACATTGACTCTGTACAAGGTTGGTGCACTGCTAACTTCATGAAACTCAATATTAGTAAAACTACAGTAATTTCCTTCTCCAGGAAAACCACTACTTTGATCTTTGATTACAAACTTTTTCAGTCCTCTATAACACGTACCGACACCATTAAAGACCTGGGAATATTTATCGACTCCAAGCTCCGATTTCATAACCATGTTGACCACATATTTTCACATTGTATTAAGTTTCTGGGTCTTGTTCGCACATTAACCTTTTCGTTCTCTTCTCTCGATTGCCTGTATATGTTATATGTAACCTTAGTTAGATCCAAGCTCGAGTACGCCTCGGTCGTTTGGAATTCTATTACGACTACTGATGCCAACAAACTGGAACGTATCCAGCAGAAGTTTGCAGCCCTTTGCTACTATCGTTTCCTCCCCCAAGTGCATTACAGCTATGCTGATGCTTTAGAGTTTTTAAAACTCCAGACCCTGCGTAAGAGAAGGCATTCTTGTGATGCACTGTTCCTTGCGCAGGTTTACCGCGGTTTTAAATGCTGTCCTTCCCTTCTGGAAGCTGTCGGTCTCCGCATCCCTGCTCGGAATCTGAGAGATTTTTCTATGTTCAGTACTAGCCCTTTGATCAAAAACAGTCCTTCTGCTAGATGCGCATCAGCTGCTAATGTTGTCTGCAGGGATTTAGACATATTCGAGACGAAAATTGTCACACTTAATCATATTCTATAATAGCATAATTTACTTAATTTATTTAAATTATTTTTACAAATATCATAATATATTTAGCAGCAATTTTCTTGTGTATTTACGTCCTCCGTATCAATGTATTTTATATATTGCTTGTTTTACCTTTTATGCTTTTATTGTGTTTGTGAGTTTATCTCTGTGCTGTATCTGTAATTGGCCAACAGGCTGTTGATACAGCACACAAATAATAAAGAATTGAATTCTTCACAACTCGCTAAAAAGCTTCATGGATCAAGAAGTCTAACGGAGTAGAATTATTTTTCGGAAAATATACCGAATTTATTAACCATCTGATGCCGAAGATCGTCTAAATAACATTGGAGGAATTCAGTCCGTACCGCAAAGAAAACACTACACTCCACCATTGCAAAGAGCAACCGGTTAATGCATTTTAAGGAAATGATCGCTGTTTACCTTGAAAATCATACGAAACCCGAAAATATATAATGAAAATGCAGTGAAGCAAGCAGGTGGTATATATACCATCAAAATTTTAAGGATTTCAACAGTTTCATCAAGAATTTCTGCTACTAACATGACTTGTTATCATCATGATCTACAGTTTTCAATGGAATTCTTTTGTTATACATAAGGGTTCATAAATGTAAATGAGAAGGTGTAAATATCATGAGCAATAATAGTGATAATAATAATAAATAGAAAGCTCTTAACTCACTCCGTGCAAGAGGAAGGGACCTCGACGTTTACCAGCAATATAAATTTTAATCAAAAATAAAATGGATAGAGTGGAGGAGAGTATCACGAATCTAATAACAACTCATATATCTCACCTCATATTTATTCTGAAAGGTTTCTGACAGAACAAAAGTATCTCGTCTACGACGCACTTCTAAAAGCGATTCACACCTCTGTTCTTTCCACACTGACAATTAAACTGCATGTATAATGAATGAGTAGCCGGGCGTTATGGAATGCTCGGCCAATATTGTTGCAGGTGTCGTTTAGAAATTCCAATACTTTTGACGTAAATACGTCTATACGGAAGGGCTATTCGGCAAAAAAGTGAAAGGAAAACGTGTAACGAAAATGTGGAACGAAAATGTGTAAGATCCGTATCAACAACTCTATAACAATTGTTACCTATGGAACGTCGTGTTTACTTGGTATTGTTGTTACCTAGGAAACGTCATCTGTTTATCAACAAATAAACAACAATGGTTACCTTGGAAACCACAGTACATTAGATTACCTTACCTTACATTACATTACCTTACCTTACCTTACCTTACCTTACCTTACCTTACCTTACCTTACCTTACCTTAAATTACATTACATTACAGTTTATTACATTACATTACTTTACATTACATTAATTTTTGACGTAAATACGTCTATATTTTAGGGTCAGTGTCATTCGGCAAAAATGTAACGAAAAAGTGTTGCGAAAAAGGGAAACGAAAAAGTGTAACTTCATTGTTAAATTACCTAGGAAACGTCAAACTTCATTGTTATGTTACCTGGGAAACAAAAAAGTGTAACTTCATTGTTATGTTACCTTGGAAACGTCATCTGTTTATCAACAAATAAACAACAATGGTTACCTACATAGTTACCTTACATTACCTTACCTTACCTTACATTACCTTACCTTACATTACGTTACATTACATTACCTTACATTACATTACCTTACCTTACATTATATTACCTTACCTTACATTAAATTACGTTACATTACATTACGTTACATTACATTACCTTACATTACATTACCTTACCTTACATTATATTACCTTACCTTACATTACATTACCTTACCTTACATTATATTACCTTACCTTACATTACATTACCTTACCTTACATTATATTACCTTACCTTACATTGCATTACGTTACATTACATACCTTACATTACATTACCTTACCTTACATTATATTACCTTACCTTACATTACATTACCTTACCTTACATTATATTACCTTACATTACTTTACATTACATTCAGCTACCACAGACTCATCTTAAGCGTAACTATTTCAAGTTAAATAAACAATGTCTTAATCAAACTTATCTCAAATATAAAGCATGAATGAAGGAAATATTTAGAATAAAGCCAATATATAAACTTCCTTTCCGTATAGACGTATTTACGTCAAATTCTCCGGAACCGTGGTTTTTGACGTAAATACGTCTATATTTTAGGGTCAGTGTCATTTGGCAAAAATGTGTTACGAAAACGTGTTACGAAAAAGGGAAACGAAAAAGTGTAACTTAATTGTTAAGTTACCTAGGAAACGTCAAACGTCATTATTATATTACCTAGGAAACGTCAAACGTCATTGTTATGTTTACTCGGCATTGTTGTGTTACATTACAGCCATCACCAATCCTGAAAGAGATGAGCTGTGAATCGCTTGTAGAAGAAGTGCGTCGTGGAGTAGATAATTTTGTGCTGTTAAAAACGTTTTACAATATCACAGGTACTTATCTTATATAAGAATTATTAGGTAATCTGTTGTTGTGTTAGTCTGTTGCGTCATGCTATGTACAAGATGGATGACATTTAAGCTAAAAGACTCCATAAAACAGAATATATGAGACAGTACAGAAAACGTAAAAACATAGAAGTATTAAATAATGAACCTAAAGTTTCCAAAAGAAATACCAAAAACTAATGCTGAACGTAAAAGGGAATATAGAAATCGCAAGAAGCAATTAGTGCAAGTTAATGCTTCCACTTCATTAGCAAGTGCAAGCGTTCCTACAAGAATCGCACAACCAAGGTATGAAAATGCAACAGAATATTTTCATAAGCATTTTAATGAAAATAGATTTGGATACGCTTGCAATGTATGTGATCGGTTATGGTTTGAAAAAGATTTGAAACAAGTTACTGATAGCCATTTAGATGTATTGAGTATGGAGTTTGTAAATGAAAATGTATCCCAATTTAAGGTATGCACAACATGCTGGCTATCTTTAAATAAGGAGCAAATACCTAAATTGTCTAGGAGTAATGGATTTGTGTATCCACCATACCCCACTGATTTGCCTCCTCTAGATTGCATAAGCGAAAGATTAATATCTCCTAGACTTACATTTATGCAAATCAGGAGGTTAAGACATCAATTGGGTGCATTTGAGATACTGGGACAAGTAATCAATGTTCCAGTTGATGTTAATGATATGGTAACGCTACTACCTAGAGAATTGGACGATGATTACAGTTTCAACGTCCATATAAAGAGAAACTTGATTCACAAATCTACGTATCTGGAAGGAAGTATTAAGAAAGATACAATAAAACGTTGGCTTACTTATTTGATTAATACTCCATTGTACAAACATTACAAGATTACAATTAACGATGCATTTTTCGAAAAACAAGAAACTACTGAATAAGAAAATAAATGGATAGAAGACATAGAATTGTCAAGTGATGTAGAATTGCTGCTAGCTCAACAGCAAACTCTCTTGTGGAATGAGGATAAATACTTGGAAATTGCTCCTGCTCAAAATAAAACACCCTTATCCATCATATAAGATGAACACGCAGAAGAGTTGTCATTTCCAGGCATCTATTTAGGAAGATCGAGGCAATTTAAAGAGCATCATAAGGTAACACCATTCATGATGGCAACCAGCGAAATTCGCCGTAGCGACAGAAGAGATGTAACACCTCAACACATATTATTTATTTATTTATTATTGACTGCAAATGGGTTTTTACCCGGTGGCAGTGACCTACAATAAGACACAACAATACAAAACACACATCCACTAATTAATCACAATACTTTAGAGTAGAATATAAATTCCGCTCTCAGTACATGAAAATTTTATCCCAAAGAACTACAGCCCTGAATCACTTGGAGACTAAGACACTTCACTTTCCTTTTCACCATCTAATCCCCACTTAATAACCCCTTGCTTGTAACTACTTTTCTAAAGGTGCCTAATTTACAGGGGAAAGACTCTAGCACGCCTGGAGGTAATTGGTTCCAGCTTCTTATGGTCCTATTTACAAAGGAATATTTGCCTACATCCGTTCTTTGTTTCCTAGTCCTAATTTTCCGAGTATGATCGTCCCTGCCCAGGTAGCACGGCTTCAGTAATCTATCCTCTATCGTTTTCCAAGCCCGGCCCCCCGTGTATGCTTTGAAAAGGGCGCACATTCGGGCTATCAATCTACGCTGTGCCAACGTTTCCCAACCAGATTCGTTCGTGAAATTTGCAAATTTAGCCGCTCTCTTCTGCACCCGATTTAGGGCTCTTACCTGCCCTTCCCTGTAAGGGTCCCAACACACAGCTCCATATTCAAGTATCGGTCTCACTAGCGACGTATAAGCTAAACGTTTCGTATTGTTATTTCCCTTTTTTAGTATACGCATTACGAAATGGAGAGCCTTCCATGCTTTAATTAGTGTATAATTTACATGATCTGCCCAGCTCAGATCGCTGCGAATAAGTATTCCTAAGTACTTAAAGCTATTTGCCTCTGGAATTAATTGATCCCCAAAAAGTACCTCAGCCTATTATCCTTCACCCTAGAGCCTATACATGGCAATGAAAATAATGCGGTTACGAGTTAGCGAAGGCTTACACAACACTTTCAAATGTATAGGAGAAACAGATAACATTACAAGAAAGATGATTGAAGATAAGGAATTTTTAGAAATATGCGTAGAAAAAGACCTATCGTTTCTAAAGTCCATACCTAATTCTGTACACTACTGGGCTCAGAGGAAGCGAGAAGTTATGGCCACTGAAGATCCTAATTCAATGCCGATAATATTGACAGGAGATTTTAACATTGATTTAAAGAAGGAGGAACATCAAAGCTTTGTCACATTTATGGAAGAAACGTTTGGCTTAATGTTGATGTCAAATCCTCAATGTAGTACTACTAGATTAAAATCTTGTATAGATATGGTGGTTGCACGATATGTCGATACTCTAAAATGTACAAATTTTATAACATATTTCAGCTACCACAGACCCATTTTAAGCGTAACTAATTGAAGTTGAATAATCAATGTATTAATCAAACTTATCTCAATTGTAAAACATGTATAAAGAAAATATTTAGAATAAAGCCAATTTATAAACTTCCTTTCCGTATAGACGTATTTACGTCAAATTCTCCGGAACCATGGTTCCACTGACAACTTTTTCTTACAGCTCTTTTCCGACCACATCAGAGCACTGACTGAGAGATTTGACTCGAGGTTAGCTGGTGTGGGGAACCCCTTAGTCCGGTAACTCGGGAGGCACTCGTGCCGAACGAGGGCTGTCAGAGGTCACCCAAGGGCGACCGAGGGGGACTGATGTTCAAGTCGGCGCAACGACTAGTCCGACTGCTCGGCTGCCCTGACTGGGGTTTTCCGAGCTTTTCCTCAGTTGTAAGGCGATCATGAAGGCCTTCAGACGAGTTAACAGACGCCAAACATTCGCAGAAACAGCTGTTTCTTTTTGTACCAGCCACAGCTCGTTCTGTAAGGGCATTGATTGCTTAATCAATGGCAGGTGAAGGTACATTTACGTTGCCCGCAGCACCAAACACTTTTATGGCACTGGGCTAACAGTGAATAACGTACAACCTGTCTAATTTGCCTATCAGATATGAAATAGAAACAGCATTCCTGCACTGAATACAAATTCAGGCATGCCAACCAATCAATAACTCAGAGAAGCCAATTAAAATGAGTGGAAATATGATACTGACCAGAAACTAAAATCATATTGGGTCATATAAAAAATAAACATTAAAGTAGATACATTGTGTAAAGAAAATGTAAGATAAAAGAATTCATAAAATAACTTACATACACACTTCAATTCCAGTCAAGATTTTAAGTATGTCCAGAACATGACAAAAATTTTCATGGATAGCGTTAGTAACGTGTACAATTTTCAAATGTGTTCTTTGCAACTCTGTGCCCCTTTATCATCCTTGTTTGTTTATCACAAGTAGAAATCTATTATCACAACTAATCAACAGTGAAGACAGTACACTGTACCAGATTATAAATTCCTTTGCTAACAAAGTTAATAAAAAGTACAGATTTTGAACTGATGAAGAGTCTTCCTTGCTTTCCAATACGTGTTCATCAAACTGAGAAACGACTGACATAAAAGTTGTGTATTTTAATGGCATCTGTATTTTATGTCGTGCACCAGTTTTTACTTATGAGCCCTTCAGAAATGATCAAAGCTCAATTTCAGCTTCATATTATATTCAATTAATGGTCAATTCTGCAACAGGCTCAAACAACCTCGCTTGTAATGTTATGACTGGCAGGCTCTGTGAACACAACCTGTGTAAAAACCTACATTCACATCACCTATGGCTAATGACTCACCACGCAACTTACAAAATCATGAAGAGATCTGCTGCAACTACAGTCGATATTATACGCTTATCAGTTTGCAAATCACAGTGCTATTTCAAGCCCACTTAGTTTCCTGTCCATGAGGTACCAGTACAATGCAGTCCCTTCTCTGGAGACAGGAAGAAGGTGACTATTCACATTCTTTCTTTGCCATTGTCTGAGGAAATCATGAAGCCTTGCATACATGTGCTCTGTGCACCTTCATAGCAAAGGGCACAGGAAAAAATAAAACTCAATTAACACTCCTGACACGTGCACACTTCTGTTTGGGTAGAAGGGGAGGGGATAGGCCCCACCACAACCACTCCCACCTACTCCTAAAATAAATCTCTGTGACCTTTGCATTAATCTGTTATCAGTTCTACTCATTTCTAGGCTATTATTAGGGGATCAAGCTGTGAGTCACTAGATGGCGTGTACTTTTACCTTCAAATCAGTCGTGTTTCACTGCTGAGTGAAATAATGATTACATGTAAGCTGGCTATTTCATGACTTAATAATTGTAGTGACAGTCTTCTGTTAATCTAGAGGTGAGGTCATTCAAGGGCAGAGAATGTGGAAAGGAAGTGACTCGGCTCTATTTCAAGTAACTGTACCAGGATTTCCTTGGAAGGACTGAGGAAAACACAAGAACTTCACACAGGATAGTCCCACCTCCAAGATATAACCGTAAACAAACTTTTACTGTTATGGTTAGTCGTGCCAATGGAATCACTGATTTTCAGTGAAGACTCTTGGAAATAAATACAAAGTGAACAATCACATCTCAGAAACAACTCCAAGAGATTCAAATGCTGATTTAAACAAAAAAAACCTCAGTAGTTAATGTTGAAGTTGGCCACTGACATCTATTAGTGTCAAAATTAAAAATGTGTTAAGTTTTATCACCACTGATGCTGGCATGCTACTTACGAAGGGTATCTTCATCTTTTTATTTAAGATCCCACAATAGAGGCTGTATAGTTTGACCCTCAGAACAAAAGGAATTCTCTCAACAAGGTGTCATTACCTGCAGAGCCAAAGCAAAATTAAATTCTGATTCATGTGGTCTAAGCTGCTACCTGTAGAACTGATCCACTTTTTTCAGTCTTAATTCAGGAATCCTATTTTTAACATTCAGGGTCATATGAGTTCTGAATAGGCAATGTTTGTCCAATGCTCAGCTACGGTTAGTTGTGGGCTTTCTTATTCCTCCTTTACCCAGTTTACAGTTCATAAATACTAGAACAAAACTTTAGGATATGTCAAAATGTGGCTAATCCCTTTACTTATGAGCTCCATAAAGTGAAACTGAACTCATATACCAATTTTAAAGTTTCATGCCAGTAGCAAGAGGATTGTCACAAGCAAACAATTCTGTTCTGTAACTGACTGGGGGTGGAGGGAGGGGGGGAGGGGGAGAAGAAAGAAATTAGTTTTATTCAGAACAGTTCTAGACAATATTAAAAACAGAATGATTCCAATCATTCGTTATTTGTACTTTTCCACAGGCTCAGGTATCAATTCACACAGAGTGGTAAATCACACTAAAAATTATATTAACACAAATGTTAGTTCATGTTATCTCTGCTACTCTGCATGTAATAGATATGCTGCACCACAACAAAATTGGCATCAGTGAAAGGAAGGCTTACATCACATATTATACAGAGTGACTGAACATTCACGCAACCCATTCCGACATATGTTTGACTTATCAAAAAATAATACTGAAAACAATGCTGTGTTAAGTGTTGGAAATGTCCACCACATTCAGAGATGCACATATATCGTCACTGAAAACTGAGGGTCGGCAGACTGCTTTCCATCCTGCAAACTACCAGTGCCATGGAAACAGTTCACCAAATGTGATATTGTCAATTATTTTTGGCACCGGAGACTCAGAAAATTTATCCCTAAACACTAAGTTAAGTAAAAACAAGATGCCATTCAGTGTTTGACAATAAATACACATTATATTGTGAAAAACACATTCTTGCATGTCAACTGAAGAAAGAGGATGGATGGACTGGTGCCAGCATATTACAACATACGACCTGCGAGGGCTCTTGTATATTCAGAGTCATAATACACGTTGATTACTTCAGTGATTTTGTACTGAATTTCAACCATCAATAAATATTTTAATATGGCCACATGACTCTTCGATCGCTCTGTACAATCTGCACATATGAAACAAATGAATGCATGTACAAAATTTGAAAAATCCACTTACGACAAGAGGTAATTTATTTAATTCTTAATTTGAACTGCTGGTCTCTCTTATTGTGACAGCAATGACCTTGTGACACATGCCAACATTTACCATCTGTATGCATTCTATCCATCTTGAATTCTTACATTATGATTTATTCTTGTGTAAAGAATTCTCATTACAGACAAAGTAGAAATCAAAGTTGTTCTTCAGATTCTGGTGCCTTGCTGTGCCGCTGTCATGTAAGAAGCCAACTATGTCTCTCCCCATTCCAGGGTACATTTAGCTGTTGCAAAATGCCAGTCATTTTTGGCCACGAGTTCAGTGAGGTGGTGACATCTGTAGGGTGCGATGTCTATCACCTGAAAACAAGGTGACAATGATGCTGTGGATCCAAACAGGTATAAAAATGACCTGGTGGTGTTAGTACAGCAATAATAAACATAAGAAATACGCTTGGTATAAATTTGCGCATGGGGCTGGGCAGAGATTTGTGTGGTGCCAGCTGACCAGGTGCACAAACTACCCAATAACGTCTCACTCCAGCAAGCACATGAAAATATTTCCATATGGAACTAAATATTCTTCAATGCCATCTCCAAAAAACCTACAAATAACATGATTTAATAGTATTCTCATGACCCCCCAATGATGTTTTCCAACAAAAATGTCAAATTTAACTTTTGTTTCTACATTTTCAACAACTAGAATTTGCTTATTTAAAAACAATTTCCATTTTAGCCCATTCCACTACCATCATATAGAGTTGCCTTTTACTTCAGAAGAATGGAGGACATAAGTGAGTAAGCTGGCCTGACAGAGCCACTGTCAAGTTTTGCCTGCATCACTCGCATCGATGTGAGATCTGGGATCCTGATCCTTGGAGGAGGAATCACTGGCAATCTGTGGGCTAGCATCTTACACCTGAAGGGCCATCAAAGGGTAAGTCAGTAAGCCACTGGAAGCACTCAGAAAACTGCTTCAAAAGCTAGGTTTGTATGGCCAGCACTAGGAACGGTATCAGAGAGTAGGTGCAGAGTGATATGTAAGTTCTACCAGACTACAGGACACAACCCAGAAGACAGCCATCTCAGTGAAAAAATCATATCCTATTAGATATGTAAGTTACTGAATTATCTGCAGGTATATGTAGAATCAACTGAGGTTTTATGATGCCATAAATGATAAATACTTGGCACGACAAAAGAAACTGAGGAAAACCATAGTTATGTTAAATGACCAAGATAAAACCATATACTCCCCAAATATAAGTCACCTGTTTTGCTGTTGAGGTACTTTCTCTTCTTAATAGTATTTGATATATTAATAAAGAGTGACTTTGTCAAATGTAAACTGAATCATTTGTGTAAAGGTCAACCTACTTCAAAATCTATAGTGTATCTCTGCATTAAACATGTCTAAAAAGCATTGGTGTGCACTTTACAGTTACTGAGGATAGAAGAGTTAGGTTATAATTGCACATTCGCATTCGTACTACTAACAGATCTATTTGTAAGAAGCCACTCAATTTTCACACGCCCAAGTTACAATAATCCTTCAGTTGCCATCACGACACCAAAATACTGCAAATATTGTGAATTCCCATTTTCCTACTTTCATGATAGCTGCAAGTTTCAAAGACCTATCTGCATGCAAAATGTCAGCAGTCCACAGAGAATGAGGCCAGCGATGCTCCTATCTCACAGGTGTGCAAGATCCCATTTTAACTTTCTTCATGTCAGAAAAAAATGGTGAGGTCTCACAGAAAACGTGTTCATATTACTGATGTGTACAGCTTAACCAGGGGACAGACAAATTAACAGAAACATACAAGCTGCTAATAGTGATTCAAAGAAGAAAACGTTATTTAAGAATCCTAAAAATAGGCAATACATGTTAAAAAAATATGAGTAAAATAACCCAAAACAAACAGAAACCTTCTCACACAATGCACGTTCCACTGTCCACCTGATTTGCTCTCCTGTTCCACCACAATAAGTCCATATGAAATCATTCAATAAAGAATGGCAGCATTATTTGAGATTTAAGGTTGCCATGGAAACAAGCATAAAGAAAGCTGTCTTCCTTGATAGTCTGATAGATGTTGACTGGTATCTCACAGGAGCTTACTGCCTCCGTCATCAGAGTGAGTGACGGAGGCTGTAATCTCATCTGAAATATCAGTGAATATCCACCAGAGTACATAGTATTTCATCCCAGAAGACAATCATCTTCAACCGCAGCATCATTACGCCAGATTAACTTAAAATATGCCGACCAAAGGACCTCACTTGGGGTATGGAACTGGCAAATGACTTCAGTGGCTATGCCCTGCCACATCAACCCAGGAGGAAAACTGTGCATCTTTGGTGCTTCACCCCCCCAAAGAAAAATCGAGGTGCAGTATTATCATTTGATTCAGCCCCACATGCTTATCAGCCGTGAGTCTAGCATCCAGTTTGTGCAGTAATAAACTACTTTTTAGGCACGCCCAAAACAGTGCACCCATTTAGCTTTGCCCTTTCTCATCTATTTCCCTTCATGCAATGAATCTGCTGAATGGATTGTCATGAAAATTTATGTTGGGCAGTTTTAATTCAGCTGTTAACACATTTTGATTAAAATCAGGCAATTTTAATGGACACTTCACACGGAGCCTATAGAAAGAGAGACACCCAGACAACCCTGACATTTCTGGTGCCATTTAAATTCTAATAAACACATAATAAATCGTTACATTATGCATACATTTTCTAATGTGTTTTGTGCTGCAGTGTTTCCCTACCTGATTTACAAGAATGAGCTGAAAATAATTGTTGTTAAAGTCAGCCCTTAAAGATTTTCCAAGATTTTGGGGTACACTGATGCTATGGGCAAGGAACAGATTCATGAGTCCTGGCTAACACATGTGAGTTCCAAGAAACTAACCAAACTAATACCTTCTCTCGCCACCAGACGACTCAGCTTACTTCACATTGTTTAGCGGAACAACAATGTAGACTTTGTTTACATTGTTGTTGGGTGTGATACACGTAAGACGTCAGTTCAGTAGTACGGAAATTTTTTACCGTAATTGTGTTGTTCAAAATTGAAACTGAAGAAAATTGTGGAAAGTGAAACGTCGGTAGATATGTCGAGCTTCATTATTCAAGTAGATCAACAGGCTACCCCAAGAACGAAAAGGAAATTACTTGAAGAAATAGATTCAACTGATAATGCTTGCCTGAAGAGGTTAAACAATGAAGATTATTTGAGCACAGGAAACTGGAGACTTTCAACTGCAGTCGAAGTAGTGAATTTAAATGGACAAACTATCTCTTTAAACACTGCAGCATTTAAATGGATAAAAATACAGATTATTGATATGAATGAGTCTTGTACTTCCAGGAATGAAAATAATACAATAGAAATTACTCTTCAAAATACTGCCAGTATTTTCAAGAAGATTTCTGTGAGTGGTACTTGCATGGATTCTAATTTAGACTTTTCTAAATGTATTAAACTATCGGAACATTCAGTGACAGAATTTAAACATAATGACGATACCGACGACTTCTGCAATAACGATCTTTCGTGGCTTATAAATTTTAAAACTAATGCATTGCCTAACGCAGCTGAAGTCGAACACAGTCACAAAAACAAAGGAGGAAAAGAGGAAGAAACTGCATACCTAGGTATGTGCTACAAATATTTATTCATCGAGTGCGCTTTGTTCTTTGCATTCTGTATTAAATTACCCCACAGTATAATCTCCTTTGGTCAACTGAGATTTTCCTAAATTCCCCAGTTTTATGTGGACTTAATAATTACCGCCTTTCAGTTACACCCAGTGAGATCCAGTTCATAACTTCAATATATATTTCTGAAAATCAATTATGCAAAGGCAGAAACAATATTTATATTAGTTACTATTAATATATGACGGTAAATATTTAATACATTAAATAAATCTATTTTATTCTTATCATAAAATACTAAGGCTTTTGTCTGACCAAACACTTTTTCGACAGTAAGTGAACAAACGTTACGGTTTAGAGAGTAGTATTCCTGCTAAGTACTGTCGAGGTTCATTGTTCGAATCTCGATTGGCAGACTGGGTATTTGTATAAAAATTCTTCGCTGTTTCTTTCAATTTTCTGGATGATTCTTAGAAAAATTCCACTATTTATTCACGTAAATATCCATCCTTCATCTTATTACAGTAACTTGTTCATTTCTGTGAGTGCACACGACAGGTATGGTTGATATTTGTATTTACCTGTTGTTTATTTAACGACGCTGTCAATAGCTCAGAATAGTCTTATTTGTAGAATGATAATGCTAGTTTTTGAATTATTATCAGGAAGGAGAATAGAATTAAGTGGTAGTGGCGTAATTCACCCGAAACTTACCAGGAAAAACTGAGGAAAACCAAGAAAATTTCTCAAGAATCTGTCATGATATGCAGCTCGTGTAGAGAGATATGAACCGCTGACCAGCAGAATTATAACTGAGAATTGCTAACCATTTGACAGCGATATTCAGTAAGTAAGGATATTTGTTTCTATTAATATAATATTAATATAAATGCGCATGTATAAAACGACGTTTCCTTTGTTTAAGATGCTGGAAAAATCCGATACCCAGAAGTTGGCCTGGCATCTTCGTGCATTGGGGCGACAGAGACTTCACCCTCGCGTGATCGGGCGTGTCCTCCAGCTGTTGTGAACGACGAGAATTGTTACTCTGCACTTACGAGACCACCGTTCACATATGCTGAAATGATAGAAAAAGCTCTTTTGGAGAATGGAGAACTTACAGTTTCTCAAATCTACCAATGGATTTCGTAAGTAGCCTGATAGAAATTAAATATGTCTTTTGAAGCAGTTTTTCATTACGTTAGAAAATAAATGAATCCATCACAGAAAACTTCCCTTCACTGAACTGATATTTTAGCTTCATTCAAAATACGCCTTTAAGTGTTGATAGTGTCAGTGGTCCGGAATTAAACACTCCCAAATGTCTCGGTTAGAACGCATTCAAATCACCTACCATCTTTACTGTTTAACTCGTAACAAAAGCCAGACATTAAGCCATTGAGAAACCAAGCCAACAAAGTTCGTTTTGAACGCAATGGTTCTCATCCCGCAGTCTATGTGCAGTAAAATACAACTGAACACCATTCAGTGTGATAGAACATCTGGACTGGTGATTGCAGAATATTCTTCACATCCAGCAAACATTTTGAGCTAAAAATTAATGAGGTTATGGAATAAATGATCAAGGAAAACAAAGTCAGAATGGTTTATGAAAAATTAGCTCTTGTCACAGCTTTTTCCTCAGTTCCATGCTGCAGATTTTTAAATGAAAATATGTATCACACTGCCAAGAAAGTTTCGACTGTCCCTGAGTCTTAAAAATCAGTTCTGTACAAAGAAGCAGAAATATAGCCTACTTAAAGTCTTTTGTAAAACATGTTTAAATCCCTCTGACCGTTTGTGTCAACCTGTATATTAAAATTCTTTTATGCATTTTATTACAGAAAACACTTCACGTACTTCAAAGCCAATGATAACACATGGAAGAATTCGGTCCGACACAATTTAACAACCAAACCAATTTTCTCGAAAGGTGCAAAAGGACCACGTGGAGCTGGTCGCATCTGGACACTTGCGAGTAAAAATTAAAATTTCCAGTAAATCCTGGAAAGAATTTGTAAAAAATTATCTTTTCTTTTGGCATGTTTCTTGATTTTACGTATTGCTAGATAATTTTTTTAGAGGTTTCTTTCATCAACAAGGATAAATTACAACATACAGCTGGGATGAAAAACATGAACTTCGATGATTTTAAGAACTCGTCAACTTTTAAATACACCTGTGAATTGCAATACAAAGAGTTATAAACTTAACAAATAATAACATCTTGAATAAAGTCAATGATATCTCTTGTTTGACAATAATTTTGAACCTAGAGTAACAAAACTATTTGCAATTCAATTGATTTATTTTAGTGTTTGCCAACAGCAAGAAGCCAATATCAGGAAAACACTGATAATACGTACAATAATAATAAAATATTTCACAAACAGATTAACTAAACATATACATGTACAGTATTAAATATAACAGCCAAATACAGGCAAACCCAAAATAGAAACAATATTGTATACAAAGAAAAATAAATGAATATAAATAAACGCAAATAATCCACCTAGGGAACATATATATAAATGTAAAGCGTTAAAGAAATACAAAAAAGCAGATAACGAAGCTAAATCATCTATTAAGAAAACCTATCTAGATCATTTCCCTTATTTAGAACGTGCCCTCAAGGGAGACAACGTTTATGCTAAATACGTCCAAAGATTTACATACGTCATTTGCAGCGATGACGCACCTGACTGAAGGACTATGTCTTAGTGCACTGCTCACTCTAAAAGTAGAAGATTCTCACACTGTCGTATATAAACCCTCTTGCCATATATCAACCCTTCATACATGTAATTGTGTATGACTGTATGTAGTGTTTGTTATTTTTAGTTATTATTAATAGATACCTGTAATCGTCAATACATTGTAAGGGTCAGTAAGCTACAGATGTTACAAGCCAGACTGTGGGGATATTGAACCATAAAAATGATAAGAAGATTGCTATACAAAAATCAGATTATACTAATACCCCACGCGTCTTTAAGTAAGTGTGTCACCCTACGGTAAACCCCCGCACCTGTTGATGAGTATTTTCCCCTCCGGCACAGGACACACTTTTAATCCCCTTTATAAACCACTGTCTGTAAGCACCACGCGGACTACACCGGAATTCACCACCGAACGTTGCGTTCTACTCTGCATCACGCCTAATAGTTTACTGACCCGAGCTATAAACTGGTGTAACTTTGTTTCAATAAACAATTATATATATCTACTGAGTTGCTACAAGTGAGCTTGAATTTCAATTCTTAAGTGTCCAACGCACCCAATCAACAGACTCCCGCTCGGTCTACGCTCCCGTATCCCATCACCATCCTTCGGGATACAACAACACGTATACCAACAGTGTCCATAATGGAATGACAATTTATTTTTCCCTTAAAGACATTAACAAGAAATAACGCATCGAGATGACGTCATCTGGAATAGAGTGTTCTAAGATTTAAAGCAGACAAAATCAATTCATATTTGCGTGGGATATTAAACTGAAAAACCGATAATTGCACAAACTGGCAAAATTCCTTTGAATATTTTCTAATTTATTAGAATCTGTCTGTGTAAGATTATTCCATACGACCGAGGCGTACTCAAACTTTGACCTAATTACAGCATTGTATAAAACAACAAGGCCGTCTAGGGAGGAAAAATTATAAGTAATAAAACGAATAAGCCCTAAGGTCCTTAGTGCCTGGGAATGAACACAATTTACATGACAGTGAAAATATAGTTTACTGTTTAACAAAACACCAAGATCTTTTACACAATTAGTACGCAAGATTAAAAAGTCACTAACAACGTAATTAAAATGGATACTGTTGGTTTTACGTGTGAACGATATAATTTTGGTTTTCTCTATGTTAAGTTCTATATTGTTAACATCGCACCACTGATGTACAGAATCAATATCTGCTTGAAGAGCTCTGCAGTCATCCACAGATTTAATATCACGATATAGTTTCAAGTCATCAGCAAATAAGAGAAATTTAGAATACTTAATTTTGTCACAAATGTCGTTAATAAAATATTAAATAAGAGAGGTCACAAGGTAGAGCCTTGTGGAACTCCAGATAACACCGAGCAAGCAAAAGCAGACTGTCCTAATATGCGAACAAAGGCAGATCTGGATGAAAAATAAGTTTGGAACTACTTGACATAAGGAGAAGATAGTCCAAAATTATTAAGTTTTTTCAAAAGAATAGAATGCGGGACTGAATCAAAGGCCTGCCTAAGATCAAAGTACACAGAGTCGATCTGTTCCTGTGAACAAACCGACGGCTGAACATCGTTTAGGTAGGTAACTAAATTGGTTACCGTAGATTTTGATTTACAAAAACCATGCTGACTGAGGTGTAATTTGAATTTGAAATAAAAAGAAAGGTGACCATGAACAATACTTTCAAAAATTTTGGAGAGGTTATTTAAGATTGAAATAGGCCTATAGTTAGATACTAAGGCGCTGTTGCCTTTCTTAAAAATCGACACAACAGACGCTCGCTTCCATAACAAAGGAAAATTCCCACTAGATAAACTAAGGTTGAAAATATGGCGTAAAAGACGAGTTAAAATCTCAGTACAACCTTTGATAACGAAAGTCGGGATTTCATCGGGTCCGACGCATTTCGTCGAACGGAGACGACTAATTTCCCGCGTAACATAAGTGGAATATTCAAAACATTAGAACAGGCGAAGTCAGAACTAGTCGTAACTTTAACGCAAGAAGACGAGTTAAAAACAGAACGAAAGCGATCTGCAAAGGCCTCTGCGATTGACTGCGGTTCCGTGATAAAACTCTCTCCAACTTTAAATTGTGTAATAGACTGGTCTTTCTTCTTAAATTTAGAAATATATTTCCAGAAGTGCTTTGGATGGGGTTTCAAATTATCTTCAATTCAATATATCTGACTTAATGGTCATTTTAACAAGTTTACGATAATACGAAAAAAACGCTATAATGCTAATCAGACTTAGATTTTTTAAATTTCTTAAGAGACGCATTTTTCTTTCTAATGTAATAGACAAAAGTTTTGGAAAACCAACGAGGATAGATAGAATTTTTGGATTTTGCAAAGGGAACGGCTAGGTTGATAGCCTTGGACACAGTAGCCGTGAGATTATTAGCTGCAGCATCAACATAATTTTAATTAAGAACGCAAGACCAGTCCGAGTTTTCTAGGGTATAATATTAATAATAATATTATTATTATTATTATGATCAATTGTTTAATCTGGGCTGCAAGCATCCAAGTTATGACTGCAACACGCCTGAAGTTTTTGGCTGCTTGTGGACCAATTAAACAATTGATCATAATAATAATAATAATAATAATAAAGCCACTAAACCTGACATCGTTCTCATCGATGCCTCTGGATGCACCATGTATGTCATCCAGTTTTCGGCCCCGGCTGAAACCAACATAGTTGTGAAGGAGGCTGAAAAACGGACCAAGTATCAAGACCTTGTGTTT